>NW_003852470.1:1202177-1261935 GCF_000181295.1 Otolemur garnettii | reverse complement strand
TTCCTGTGTGATGCTGGGGGGTCGCTTCCTGTGTCATGCTGGGGGTCCTCTTCCTGTGTGATGCTGGGGGGCCTCTTCCTGTGTCATGCTGGGGGTCCTCTTCCTGTGTGATGCTGGGGGGCCACTTCCTGTGTGATGCTGGGGGGCCATTTCATGTGTGATGCTGGGGGGCCTCTTCCTGTGTGATGCTGGGGGGTCGCATCCTGTGTGATGCTGGGGGGCCACTTCCTATGTGATGCTGGGGAGCTCTTGTGTGTCATGCTTGGGCCCTCTCTCTGCAATTTGTGCAGGAAGGCCCCCACTTTGTTGTCCTGCCTTTGTTTCCCTGCTTGGCCACTGAACCCTTGCACTTTACCTGGACATTGAGCCTGGGCTCCCCTGTTCCTCGCCTTTCCCCAGAGTGGGGCAGACAGAGCCAGAGTGCTCTGGTGAGCAGCAACCTGGGAGTCCTGGGTATTCCTGCAGGTTCGACTTTGCGTGCAGGACCCGCAGGGGCTGTGGAGGACACAGGGTACTCATTTCACTGGGATGGCAGCTCTCTGGAGAGTAGGACCCCCGTGTTCAGGACAAGGTGGACCCTTCGGGTGGCCCATCACTTATCCTCTGGGGTCCTCCTGTCCTAGGCAGGGCTTGCAGACCTGTCCATCACCAGGTGTGTGTGAGACTGTGCGAGGCTGACTCCCTGTAGCTTCTTGTGTTTACTGAGCTCTTCTGCCAAGAAGTGCCAGTTGATGTGGCATGTGAGCTGGTTGTGACAGCTGGGGATGTTTTATTTTTTGGCTGTCAAGAACAATAAATTGTAACTAAGGCTACAAAAGGTCTTTTTCTCCATTTCCTGAAATTTCTACTAAATCAAAAGGCATTTTCATAATTATCTTGCCTGAAGAAAAGAAACTATTTATTTCTGAAGATGTTACATTTTTGATGGTAAGAAAGGCCTTCTGTAGTTCATTAAAAGATTGTATCAATAAAATTTCCAAAGAAGAAAGTTTAAAAGTACTCCTGGTGAAATCTGTAAATCCTGTTTATAACAAGAGATATAGTTTGGGTTCTGAGTCATGGCAAAAGGATCCATGAATTGAACAATTGGGAAGCAGCTCAGAGATGACCCACCTGGCTCCCCTGGTCAGCGTGGCCATAGCTGCATCCTCCCGTGACCCCACCTCACAGCTTCAGCCCTGATGGGGCTTCTGTACTCCAGCTCACACCTGCCCGGCCAACCTTACTTCTCCATCTTCTTGTGGGTGGGGGTCTGAGCCCCCACACTGCACACCCCCCCTTCTCCTGCAACTTGGGCTGTGCAGCCGGGAGCTGGGAGCGCTGGCCCCTTCCCCGGGGGGCCTGAGCTGTCCCCCTCCCTGCAGCACATCCTGGAGCTGGAAGCCATGCTGTACGACGCCCTGCAGCAGGAGGCTGGGGCCAAAGTGGCCGGGCTGCTGTCGGAGGAGGAGAGAGAGAAGCTCCAGGTGGCTGTGGAGCAGTGGAAGCGCCAGGTCCTGAGCGAGCTGCGTGAGCGGGATGCCCAGATCCTGCGGGAGCGCATGGAGCTGCTGCAGGGGGCACAGCAGGTGCGCGTGGGCTGGACTCCAACCTGCCACGAAGGGGTGGGGTGTCAAGAGCCAGGCTGGGCCTCCTATGGCCACACATCCCATGGCCACACCCTCTAGTGGCCTGTATGGATGTGTTTCCTGTCAGCCATACCACAGGCCAAAGGTTCCACTTGCAAATTTGGGTGAATGATCATATTGGGTCTGCGTCATGTGACCTTAGTGAGCAGTTGTTAGGCATAGGCTGCCAGCCCCCTTTAGCCTCCCTGGGCCTCTTTAGTCCCTGGGGTGTCCAGGTGAGGATGCCCAGCAGCCCCCTTCAGCCTGTGGGTGGACTGTGGGCAGAAATCAGCAGCTCGTGGGGTCTCAGGCACAGGCGTCACCCTCTCAAGGAAAATTCTCTGCCTGACTGGCTCTTATCCCTGGCTGCTCCACCCTCAGACATAACGATGTTTGGGTAAATTAATTCCTTACCCTTTCCTTGGGTGTCTGGTGACGTAATTTTGATGTGAAGTTGTGGGAGGTGGAAGGGTGTCATTCCCACCCAGGGAGTATGGCCATTGGGGGCCTTCCACTCTCTGGTTGGAGGGACACTGCAGACAGCACAGCCTGTGTCCCCACCGCCAGCCACAGGCCACAGGGGCCAGAGCCCCACATGCCAGCTATTTGTCCACCAAATAAATGAGCAAATTTTGAAAGGGCTTTTTGCCACTTGTTTCCCAAGTACTCTTGCTTACTGAGATGTCTTCTTTTACTATTGCAGAGAATTAAAGAGTTAGAAGAGAGAATAGAAGGTCAGAAGAGACAGATAAAGGAACTGGAAGAGAAGGTAAAATCTTTCAAGCAATTCTCCCAGGCTCACAAACTCCTGCTGAAGAGGAGTGGGTTGGGGTCACATGTGCAGGGCCTGGGGAGGGTCTTTTTCTGAATTTCCCAGCTCTGAGAGGGGAGGGGCTGTGCTGTGCTGTTCTGTCCACGCACATGACCGGCCTTGGCTCTCCTGAGTCCAGGTGTAGCGAGGGCCAGAGAGAGCCCTCTCCCTCCTGGAGGCCTCGCTGGCTATTAGGGCAGTTTCTAGGGGTCAGACTGCTGACTCAGGTCCTGCCTGTGGGGCAGATCTCACCAAAGTGACCAGCTACTGCTGAGCAGTAAGTGGACAGTGGGACATCCCTTTCTCTGGTCCCTTCGGGAAGGAACAGGAGGCTGGTGTCAGGCAGGAGGTCCCTGTGATCAGCACATGCTTGGTCCCTGCCTGAGGAAGAGCCCACAGATCCCTGGGCTTGCCAGGAGAGATGCAGCCCTCTGGATGGCAGGCTCCTCACAGCAGGCTGGCCCTTCTGCCCTCACCAGCCCAGCGGGCCCCTGCTCCACAGTGACCAGAACTACTCCCTCTCCTGGGCACTTTGCAGCCACCTGCCGAGCCATTGTCCTGCTCAAGGTGCAAATCCACCATGAGGACAGAGCCCTGAGTAGTGTGTAAGGAATGACCTTTCCCACCCTGTGGGTGCCTGGCACAGCCAGGAGCCCAATGAGGCTAGGAGGGGATGCAGAGTTCTTGGGGCCTGAGCTTTGAGGAGTGCAAGGTCTCTCTCTCAAAGCAAACATTGATTTCTTTGGAGTCTCTTGGTTTAAATCAGTCTGGGCCCCAACCCCCAGCCCAGATAAAGACCAGGTGTTTCATCCACTCAGGTGTTGGTTGTACTTTGTTCCCAGAATGGGCTTGAGGCCAGAACATTGTCAAGGGTGTGTTCTTGTGTGCTGGTCACATGGTCACTTTCTTGTTGAAAGTCTTTCAACAAGACTTTCATCTTATTAATAGGCAGCCACTGAGCACCTCGTCCATGAACTCCTGAGACAGTTCTCAGTGGTGGATTTCACCTCACAGAGCAGAAAACTGAGTCCCCAGAAGGCTTCCCTTGGTGTGCTAGGAGCATGCTGGGTGTGCAGCCCCCAGCTGGCACCCACAGCCAGCTGTGCATGGTGCAGAGTCCCCAAGCATGTCCCAGGGCTGGCAGCACCGTCACCTCTGATGCAGGGAATTCCCACAGGGTCCTGGGCCCAGGTTCCTAACCCTGGTCCTCTCCGCAGCCTGCAGCTCTGTCTTGGTCTGTCTGTAATCAGATGTGTTTCTTGCCAGAAGTGCTACAAACTCTTTTTTTCTCTTTCTTTTCTTCTGTTTCTCCATCCTCCCCTTTCCCTTTCAGTTTTTATTTTTGTTCTTATTTTTCTCCTTAGCTTTCATTCTCTGGTCGTAGCTCGTCTTGGCACCTTGATGTGGTGAGTATCCCAGGGCCAGGTCTGGCAGGTCCCCTCTGCCTCCTGGGAGACGTCCTCGGCCCTTGCCAGCTAGGAGCTGCCCACCAGTCTGCTGCCCACGCAGGCACCAACCCGAGCTCTGCCAGGGCAGTTAGGAAGCTGCCCATGCCTTCCCTGGGTCAGGACTCTGTCCAAGGCTTCCGGGTCACTGGGCCTTCTCCGGAAGGAGGAAAGCAGGGCCCACTCCCTGCCGGTGCAGGAGAAGCTCCGATGTTCTTGTCTCACCATTCTCCCCTGCTTCTGTGGCATCTGGGCAGGAAGCGGTACCAGGAGACCTCAGTTGCTCCCATGTGCTGCTGAGCACAGGCTGTGCCCAGGAGTGCCCCAGTCTCCTGCCATGCTGCTGGCCTCCATGTCTAGGCTGCAGGGTCACAGCTGTCAACCTGCAGCAAAGGCCACATGCCGACATTCAATCATTGCTTCCTTTCCAAATGAGAGGAGAGGATGTGGAGAAAGTGACATTTATCTCAGGCCTCTCCTGAGAGGACCTTCCTCTGGGTGCAGGGGTCATCCTGGTCACACAGCCCCTTGCCCCTTCAGCCTCTTCACACTGGCTGGCGGAGTGCAGTCTCCCTGACGGCTGTTCTCTATGTCTCTTCCTTCCAGCCCCTGGAGGAGTTGGCCCCCTTTCCTCCCTTGGGACCAGAAAGCAGTAGGTTATGGCGACAGAACAGGACGCGGTGTCTCCATCCTGAAGACCTCAGCAGATTTGGTCTCTGTGTGCCTGTCCTGTGGAGGAAGAGGGACAGGTGCTTTGGATGGGGCTGAGCCCATCCACTTGGGATGAGCCAGAGTGAGAACTAATTTTGCTGACTTCTTGGGGCTTCTCTGGGAGAGGCCTGTCCAAGGCTGCAGCCCCATCCGTGCTGCAGGGATATGTGGTGTCCCCTGCTGAGCAGGGAAGAGCCACTTCTGTGCAGGAGCACCACCTACCCACACCCTCCCTCTCTCTCAGTTCCCACAGTAAACATTGCCGTGTCTGGAGAAAGATTTTCAGAAACAGGATGGGCCAGTCTCCAGAGACAAAGGCAGCTGTGTCCTGGGGGTAACCTTCCTGGGCACTAGGAGGGTTCCTCTGGCATGGTCCCCAGGAGAGTTCCTTGTGGCTCCTCTGTGCACCAGGACAATGCCATGCCTCACCACTGGGCTCCACACTGAAGAACAAACCCCACACCCACCCTGTTCTGTTTCGTTCTCCTGGGGACAGAGAGCTATGGCCACCACTGGCCACACAGAGCCATTAGCCCTCTGCTCCTTACACACCCCAAGGCAGCAAAACCAAAATCCCTCCCCAATGGTCAGCCAGGACCATGGTGGACTGAGCAGAGCAGGAAGGGGTGCTGGTACTGGAGTGGGACAGGAGGTGGCAGAGCCAGCCAGAGAGAGGCTCACCTCAAAGAACATGGAAGCCAGAGGCAGTGCGGTCCAGAATCTCAGAGGCCCTAGGCACCAGGCGCCACTCAACCTGGGAGCCCTTCAGTGGGAGACCCAAGCCTGTGGGCCACAGACCAGCTGAGGGGCAAGAGCAGTGCCCAGCGGGGCGAGGCCGGAGGCACCTGTAGCAGAAGGAGGAGCCTGTGGCCCAGGACCTCACAGGTGAGCAATGGCCATGCCCAGCAGAGGCCACCTGTCCTTCTGCAGCGGAAGGAAGAGCCTGTGGCCCGGGGCCTCACAGGTGAGCAACAGTGGTGCCCAGCAGAGGTGGCCTGTCCTCTCTGCCCTGTGTGGTGGCCTGCTTCCCGGCCTGTTGATCCTGCCCCATGTGAAATGTGATTTGACTTCACTCCCCCTGCAGAGGGTGGGGGGGTGTGGCCAGTCCTGCACCTTCCCATGGCAGGAGTCCTATGCCTCAGCCCTTGTCTCTGCCTGCAGCCGCTAGAGGCACCACAAGTACCCACGAAAAATGCGCCTGAGCCACAAGGTGGCTGCGCTGCCTCCCTAGAAGCCAGTTGGTCTCCTGCACACTCAGCCTTTCCTGCCATCCTCCACTGCCTGCCCCGCCCCTAATCCCACTACTCCCAGAGCTGCCTAGGACGGAGGCTCCCTACTTTGTTCTATGGGGCAATCTGTGCCAGTGACCCTGACCCCAGACTCAGCAGGACCCCTGCACATCCCTGACCCCAGACTCAGCAGGACCCCGGAACATCCCTGACCCCGGATTCAGCAGGACCCCTGCACACCAGCCTTTCCTGCCATCCTCAGCCTGCCTGGCCCCTATCCTGCCACTCCCAGAGCCTGCAAAGGCAGATACTCCCTACTTTGCCCTATGGGGCAATCTCTGCCTGTGCCCCTGACCCCAGACTCAGCAGGACCCCTGCACATCGCAGGTGGTGAGCTCATCAGGACTCTATGGCCACCCCTCCTGTCCCACCAGAGCTAGGAAGTATTTCCCAGGGGCGAGGGGGACCCACCCAGCCCCTCCCAGCCTCAGGTGCAGCTGCAGCTGCCAGAGGAGGCAGAACCCCCAGAGGGACATCTCCCCCAGTCCGCAGAGACCTGCCGGTGAGGGGCAGATACTCCTCCTGTGGTGGGGGGGTCTCAGGGGCAGCTTGGCTCCCCATCATTGAGGGGCAGCGGTCCTGGGAGGTTGCCTCTCCTGCCACTGATCAGAGCCTGGGTGCCCCCTGTGGAACTCGGTGGGGACTGCCGTGGGGCTGGCTGCGGGTGCACAGAGGGTGGGGACAGGACAGGGGGGAGGCTGCGGACCCAGGTCTCTTCCCATCTGCGGGATAAGGCTTATGGAAGGGGGGAGAAGAAGGGGAGGAGGCCCTAGTGGTACCGGGACACACCATCTCTGTTGATTTCCTGTGCACAGCCTCAGCAAGGGAGGGGCATCCCGGTGTGGGCAGGGCACCCTGCACCACAAGTCTGTCTTCACTAGTGGGAGTGCCTGAGTGGGAGCCGGCAGGGCTCTAGAGGTGGGCGAGCTATCCTGAAGGGAGGCAGGGGGCCTCCTACCCCACCAAGGGGCCACGGGGGCTTCCATTGCCACATGCTATCCTGAGATGCTGCCCAGATTCTCTGCTGTGAGGGTGGGGAGGGAGCGTGTAGGATCAACCCCTGCTCATTGCAGAGAGGTGATGGCGTCGTGTGGCATCCTGGTGTGCGTTCTTAGAGGCACATTATCTACAGAGTGTGGCCGCTGGGCAGCAAGTGTTGTCAGGTGTGCACAAGTGTGCCTTTGGCCCAGAGAGTTCATTGGCAGGGCCCACTTGGCCCAGCCTGTCCCAGGGTGCCCACTGCCAGCCTCAGGAGGGCGATCCTGCCGCCTGCCACTGGGGGTGCCTTCCAGGGGGCTGTCCCGCCGGCTGGGCCTGTGCTCTGCAAAGTGCTGCAGTGCCAAGCGCGGCATCCTCATTGCTGAGCAGGTCAGTGGCAGCACAGCCTGCTGAGCTCCGACCAGCCTCAGAAAGCACCTGCCAGGCGGTGAGTGCCATTCAGCACAGCAACGCCTGCCTATGTGGACCCTTGGTCCCGAGGCCTGGGGGATGCCATCCTGGGCAATTGGGTCACTTCTGCCCTGTCAGTATCATTCCCCGCTCAAAGTGGGGCACTGGACAATCCAGGCCACTCTGTGACTTGAGCTGTGAGAGCTGGGAGCACAGGAGTGGGGTGGTGGTCTTCCTTGGGAGCCAGCCCCTCTTAGCAGCTGCCTTGGTGACCTGTAGGGCCCAGGCACAGATGGATGTTCCCTGTGGATGGTGCTTCCTTGTGGGTATTGGACGGGAGGTGACTCAGACCTGGTACTCTGTGTGCGGGTGTTGGGGTAGTTGGGATGGGGGCGCCAGCCTCTCATCAGGGAAGGGCAGTGGACACTAGATAGCAGCCTTAGGGTCAGACACACTTAGAGGCTGGCTGGACACAAAGCCACCCAGGAGAAGCGAATCCACTTGGCCAGCCACACTTGTGAGCAAGCTGAGCAGGAAACTGATGAGGCTGGCATCAAGCTGTTGTATGAGAACAGGTAGAAATATTAGCTGGACACTCACCAAGGACAAGTCCCCCAGCAGTAATTATCTCTAATGGGACGGGGAACAAGGGCAGCTCCCAGGAGCTGGCTGCAGGGAGGAACAAGGGCCCTTTGAATTCGTTCAGTGGTGTGAGAAGAGAGGTGCCTCGCCAGCTCCTCTGAGGGGCTGCTGAGCTGTGGCCACAATCATGCAGCCTCCTCCGTGGCCAGGCTCTCTCAGAACTCCATCTGTCCGTCTCCAGCGAGAGTTTGGAGGCTGACAGCAAAAAGCTGTGACCCAAAGCTGCTGCCAGCAGGGGGGCCTCAGTCCCAGCCGCAGACCATTGATCCTAGCACCCTTGAAAAGAGGCCCGTCTCGCCGAAGACCAGCAGGTCCAGGCTGTGCGTTTCTCTCCACTAGGATGTTTTCCTGAGTGGCCAGCAGTGTGCATGTTGGCACAGTGAGCGCAGTCTGAGAAGTCTCCGTGCTCACTAACAATGCACCCCTTTCTCCTTGGTTAGCTTTTTCCCAACTTTTTATAAATTTGTAGTGTAGATAGTGTAGATAGTGTAGAGCCAGTGTAGAGTGCTCTCACCCGGCGTCCCCAGCCTTAACATCTTGTTCCATCATAGGACACTTTTAAAACTTAACTGATCCACAAACTTAACTCAAGTTTTGCCAGTTTTTCTCCTGGCAAATGTCCGCTTTCGTTCTGGGACCCCACATTACATTTAACCATCCTGTCTGCTTAGTGCCTCCACTTGTGAAGTTTCTCTGCTCTCATCACCCTTGACCTTGGCAGTTTGATTTACCAGATGTTTCCTCAGGGTCATTTTGAGGTTGCATGTTTTCAGCAAGCATACCGGTGTTGGGGCACCTGATGTTGATGTATTTGACTGCTGCTTATGTTTCCCTTGATCACCTGGCTAAAGAGGTAGCTGCCGGCATTGCTCTGAAAAGTGCCCTTTATAATTAACATGTGTATGGGGGGGTAAATGAGACTGGAAAAATCTTCTCCTTAAACTTTAGCAGATTGATTTTAGCATCATGTCTTATGCATTTGTGCTGCCATAAGCAGGGGTGTCCAACCTTTGGCCCCCGGGCCACATGCTTTCTGAGAGCTTCTTTTGCTTATCTGTGGTGCCAGATATCATGAAAGGTGCACATGGACCTTCTCTGAGCTCACAGCCTTCTTTAGTGTTTGTGTATTTGATGTATGTCCTGAGACAACTCTTACTTTTCCAATGTGCAGCAGAGGGGGGAAGAAAAGGTTGAACACCTCTGCAAAAGAAAGCCCAAGTCCGGACATTTTGCAACAAAAAGAGGTTATTGGGGTCACAGGTCTGTGGGCTGCACCAAACACCCGCCGCCAACATCTGCTTCCTCTGAGGCCTCGGGAACTTCCACGTAGGGCGGGAGGGGCAGGGGTCACCTATGCTGAGATTGCCTGGTGAGAGGGGGAGTGATTGTGGGGGGCACCAGGCCCCCATCAACGACCAGTTCTTTTTTTTTTTTTTTTTTTTGAGACAGGGCCTCAAGCTGTCCCCCTGGGTAGAGTGCCGTGGCATTACAGCTCACAGCAACCTCCAACTCCTGGGCTCAAGCGAGTCTCCTGTCTCAGCCTCCCAAGTAGCTGGGACCACAGGTGCCCGCCACAACACCCGGCTATTTTTTGGTTGCAGCCATTATTGTTGTTTGGCGGGTCCGGGCTGGGGATTCGAACCCGCCACCTTAGGTGTACGTGGCTGGCGCCTTAGCTGGTTGAGCTATAGGCGCCGAGCCGACCAGTTCTTTTGGGAACTAAGAGTGAAAGTGCCGCTGAGCTGTTCATGAGGAGTCTGCCCATGACCCAAATGCCTCCAGCATCAGGAATCAAGTTCCAACCTGGGATTCAAGGGGGCTGAAAAACAAACCTGTGTCCAAACCACAGCAAGTACGGCAGACCTTTCCTGCACCCACCTCTCCTGGGAGTTCCAATGGTAATTCCTGCCCTGTTCCCTCCTACTAATGAGACCTGTTCTGTCCCTTTGCTCCTCTTTCTTCATTTGCCTCGTCACTCACACCCCCACGCACGTGTGGCCGGCTGGTTTGTCCTGCACTGCTGTCTGCTGCCTCTGACTCAGGCTGCTCCTCTAGGTGGGCGCCTGGGCCCCTTCCACACTCCCCTCCTTCAGGTGAGTGCTTCCTTCCTTCCTTTCTGTCACCACAAGATGCTCCAGGCTGACCTTGCAGTGTCCCCGTCCCAAGCCTGGAGTCACTCCTTAGAGAAGGTGTGTTAAGAAACCAAGATCTGTGCATCTGGGTGTGCTCATTGCTTCTGGGGTGACACTATTTCGGGGCCCTCTCAGAGACGGCGCTTGGAGGTGTGTGTGTACTAACCCACGAGCGGCCACACATCTCTGACCTTTCCTTTATTGTCTGTCTCTCTACTGCAAAGCCGCAAGTTCATGCTGACATCTCCAAGTCCAGGCCAACAGTGCAGGGCTCTTCCTGGCCTCCCTCCCTCCCTCACTTGTCACACAGTGGTGTGACACTGGCCCTCGTGGCCTATGATGTATCTTGTTTGTTCAACCCTGGCACACACGCAAGGCCGTTTCGGAATTCCTAACCTACACCTGCCGAGAAACCAGCCCACAGCATCTGTGCACAGCCCAGCTTGCCCTGCGCCTCTCAGAGTCCAGACTGTTGTCTAAATGAGAGTCATTAGATTCATTCTTTTCTCTCCACTCTCTAGAGTAGTGATGTCTCATTTATATTATGGTTGGGTTCCTTTCTATAGCTTGTATTCCAGTTTGGATTTACTCCACGTACTGATTAAAAAAAAAATAACACGTAGTAAAATTGATTAAAATCAGTGAAACTGTGCCAGTCAGTACACAGGCAGTGTGTGCACCCACCACAGGCACCGGACACACCGTCCCAGACCCCTCCTGCTGACCTTGCTGTGAGCCACCCCAACCCTCCTGTCAGCAGCCCTGCTCTGTTTCCTCCAGTTCAGTTTTGCCACTTCCAAGTTACACACATGGGGTCACATGCGTGTAGCTTTGAGATCTGGCTGTGCTCACAGCCAAACCCATTTAAGGTTCCACTGTGTTGCTGTGTGGCTGGGCAGGTTTCCCATCTCAGTGCTGAGTGTCCGGTGTGCATAATAACACAGCCTACCAGTCTCCAGCTGAAAGACATTTGGGTTGTTTCCAGTTTCTGGCAATTATGAGCAGAACTGGTAGAAATATTCCCGAACAGGCTTTTGTATGAGTGCAAGTTTTCATTTGTCTTGGGTAAATACTGAGGACTGGGATTGTTGGGCCGTATGATAAGAGTGTGTTTAATTTTGTAAGGAGCTGGGCCACTCTGCATCCCACCAGCAGCGCACGGCCTCCTGCTGCTCCACGCACACCCTCGCCGATCGCTGTGCTGATTCCCAGAGGGTGGAGAGCAGCATCTTACTTGGGTTTGAAGTTGCATCTCTCCAGTGGCGCTGAGCATCAGTCCGTATGTGAGCTTTGCCTCCGTCTATCCTCTTCTGTGAAATGTTCCAGTCTTTTGCCCATTTCTGAAGTGGGTCATTTGCTTGCTTGTTGTAGGGTTTTGAGGGCTCTTCATAAACCCCAGCACATGCCGTCGGCAGGTAGGCTCTCCAAAAGTGGTTTCTTCCAGCCTCGCCTCTGTCCTTTTGTTCTCTTGAGTGTCTTTTGAGGTGTGGAAGTTCTTAACTCTGATGAAGTCTAATGTGTCAACTTCTAAGAAATGGGGTTACATGTTTTCAGTGTTATAACTAAGAAAACTGTGCCCAACTCAATGTTACAGTTATTTCCTCCCACGTTTCCTTAAGGGAGGGGTTCTCAGCCTTCCTAATCCCACTACCCTTTAATACAGTTCCTCATGTTGTGGTAACCCCCAACCAGAAAATTAAGGAACTGTATTAAAGGGTTGCGGCATTAGGAAAATTTTATGGGTAGGGGTCATCACAACGTGAGGAACTGTATTAAAGGGTTGTGGCATTAGGAAGATTGAGAACCCCTGCCTTAAGGGTTTCATGTCTTAGATTTAAAATGTCCATGACTGAGGGTGAGTTAATCTTTTCATCTGGGGCTCAGGATGGATTCAAGGTCACCTTCTGCACTCACACATCCACCCCACGTGTCCTTGGCCCTTTCCAGTCCCATCATGAACCATTCATCCTCTTTTTGATTGAAATCCCTTCTGCCTGGCTCTGTGATCAGCGCACTGCTGGCTTGAGTGTCCCCCACTGTCGCCGCATGCTGGGGTGGGTGCTGCTGGCATCTCCCCCATGGGCCTGGGCTGGGTCTGGGTCTCCAGGGCCAGCTCCTGTCCCAGCTCCGGTCTGGAACTCGAGACGTGTTAGATTAACTGTCAGCAGATTCAGATTTACAGCTCCCAACGAAGCAGGCGCCTGAATGCCAGTGAGTGGCAGCTCCTAAGCTTGGTCCCAGACGCTCGCTGTGCTGCCACTCAGATAGGCCAGAGATGACGGTCATTCGTCCTTTTTAAGATCCAGGGGCCAGCTGCTCTTCAGACACCCCTGCAGTGAGTGAACTCGGCGCACAAAGGGAATGAGAACCTCTTTTGTTTAAAATCTCTCACACACTCCATCGTGATTCAGGGAAACTGCCTTTTACTGAATTTGTGTATGTCGTTAAAGAGAGAAAGAGAAACAAAAGGGAGGTGTTTGTGAGTAGTTCACGCAGGTGTGCACAGCCAGTATGCAGGCTGCTCTGTCCCAGGAAGGGCAGCTTCTCCTGGGACCTCCCGGGACCTCCAGGTGCTGCTGGTCTCTCTCAGAAGCAGAGGCAGGGCCCCGGCCAGGGGCTGGCGTCTCCCAGATGCCAAGGGCTGGTTCAGGCCCTGCCCAGGCACCCTGCCATGCTCCCTCAGGTTTGAGGTCAGCTGTGCTCGCAGCCTTTGGGGTCATGTGCCATCTGCATTTTAGAACCAGCGGCTAAAAGTGTCCTTGCCCCCGTTCCCTGACAGGAGTGTCTTACTCTTCAGGTTCAGACACGCAGAACCACCTCAGTCCTGATGCAGGTATGTGCCACTCGCCATCGGGCTGCCAACAGCTCTGTCCTCTCATTTCCACAGCATCTCTGGCTCCAGCAGCCACAGCAGACACCTACCTCTGACCTGTGGTGCATCCATCCCTTCTGTGCAGAGCTCTGTGCAGAAACATGTTTCCAAAAGGCAGAATTTGGTCACCTTTTGAATCTTTGTCACAAAGATGTGTTTTGGACGCATTTTTTGCTGTGGATTTCACTATGCTGAAATTCACCCATGTATGTGACCTCACCATGGGGCTTCACTGCCCCTCTGATGGACACTGGGGCTATTTGCAGGTCTCTGCTGCTGCTTGGACAGCCCTGTGAGTCTCCTGGTGGGTTGGTGCCGGAGCATCTTCCTAAAGTGTGCCCAGGACTTGGAAAGGGGGCCACCGGATATGAGCTATGAGCGCTGCACGGTGGGAGACCCTGCCCAGCCCTTTCCAGTCTTTAGTGGCTCCAGGGCGGTTTCTTTCTTCTCTCTGCTTAGAACTGTAAGGAAGGTGTTTGTGACTAGTTCAAAATCTTCCCGATTTTACCTGATGGCAGAAATGTTTCTCGGATGTGACTGGGTGATTTGCACAAAATCTCAGAAACTGAGTAACTGGCCTGAAAGCAGGGTTGCCCTCCCCCTTGTCCTTCCACTGTCCAACTCATTCTGTCTGGCCAGCAGCCTGCAGACAGTGGTCTCGTGCTCTGTAGTGACCTTAGCAAAGCAACATGAATTCTTTCACTAGTGTTGACCGTGAGGCCATTAAAGAGAGATGCGTTATTAGGAACATCCATGTCAGAAAGGCTGGCTGGGCGCTCTCAGGGAGGCTACGGATGCCGTGTACAGGTGCTCGTGGGCACACGTCTGTGCTGCGTTTGAGTCTGAGTGTGTGTGCAATTCCTGTGCATTAGGTTCTGAATGTGCACGCACGCCTGTGCATATAATGTGCACACATTTGTGCATTTGATTCTGTGCATGTGTGATTCCAATTCATTTGGATGTATGCACACACACCTGCATGTTTGGTTGTGTGAGCACACACCTGTATGTTTGGTTGTGTGTGTGTACACACCTGCATGTTTGGTTGTATGTGCACATACCTGTATGTTTGGTTGGGGGCGCATACACCTGTATGTTTGGTTGTGTGTGAGCGCACACCTGTATGGCCTGGGCTTGCCCAGGGGTCATCCAGGGGTTATCCATGCATAAAGAGGATACAGATCAAAGTGGAAAGAGGTGAGAGGCAGAACCGCCAAGTCCAGTGGGGACCCAGAGGGCCAGTGGGTGCCCTTCCATCCCATGAGACCCTGGCCCCTCTCTTTAAGCAAGAGCATCACAGACCACCCCATACCTCCAGCACACCCAGCATCAGGCAAAGTGAGCCCAGGGCACTGTGCTGTTCCCACACATGTCCAGTGTACGGCCTTCCCCGGAGCCATTCCCCTTCCCCCTCCCCGCTTTGGAAGAAGGGAGGAAGTCAGTTGGAACTGCTGGGCTGAGAGGAGCAATGGGGTCTAAGCAGGCCTTCCTGTGTGGGGCTCAGCCTGCAGCTCCCAACTCAGTTTTCACCATTCTCACCCACAGTGATGGGGGCCCCCCACCTTAGGGAAGGGAGTGGCTGGTGAGGACTCAAGCGATGGTCCTTTCTGCCAGGCAGGGCAGTGGCAACTGGCATCAGCAACACCAGCCAGGCAGGCTGGGGCCAGGCCGGGGGTGGGGGCCCTTAGCAAGCAGGAGAGGTTGCAGCCCCTATGGTAGCCTGCATGTGCAGGGGCCACAGTAACAGGGTCCTGTGGGAGCCACTGCCCACTCCCTGCACAGCTCCTATAGTGGGGAGCCTGTGAACAGAGAGGCAGCTTCTGTCCTGCAGCCTGGAGTTGGAGGGGCCATGGTGGGCTGACCCTCCCGCCTGAGTGTCCTATCGAGTGGCTATGGGCCCCAGCAGGTAGTGTGGTCATCCTGAGGACATCACTTTGCCACTGGGTGTTTCACCAACCCCAACACATCTTCCTTCCACACCAAGCACCCTTCCCTTGGGCATGCTCTGATCTCACACCGCGACTCACACTCCTCTGGCCAAGAGGACTCAGGCCCATGGGCAGCATGGCAGGGCTGCAGAGAGGGTCTGCTCCCTGCAGGGGTGACCTGCTCATCCCTTTCTAATGGATGGGGGCAGGGTGGAGAGAGGAGCGAGGCTGTGGCTCCTGCCCAAGGGATCTGGGCTAGGAGGGGCCAGATCTAAATCAAGGGATGGGGGAACTGCTTTTCCAGAGAGTCCTGGAAACCAGCACCACCAACTTCCACCCCCAACTCTGCCTGGCCCCAAGCTCCCTCCCCTGGGCAGGTTAACACAGCCGGACCTTCTCTAAAGCTTGACAACCAGTTTATTCCGTCTCTGCTGACAGTAAGGTGAGAGCTGAGTCCCATCCAGTTTGTGCAGGGGCAATCTGGATATCTTCCCCTCCTGAATGGGGAGAGGCAGGGACTCAGTGGCTCAGACAAGTGAAAAACCACAAAAGGCACTAAGCAGGTCAGTCAGTGTGACTGTGACAGTGGCAGTTGGTGTCTGGGAGCTGGAGTGAGTTTCCTGCCTTCCTGCCAAGGCTGGGCATCGGAGGCCTGTCCCTCCTGACAGTGACATTTCAAAGGAAGGTCCTCCAGGGAAACTCTGCTGATCTGGGAGCTGCACACATTCACAGTTGTAAGCCCTTTTTAGTAATAGTTCTGAGAAGAAGAAGTCATGGTGTCGCTGGACCAAAGGAGTGTTCTGGTTGCTGGGTGTCCTTTGGCGGAAGCATTCAGCAGAGCTGGGCCCCTGCTGTTGAAGGCCGTGCTGGGGCTGGGTCATGCCCCTTGCTGGAGGGGGTTGGACAGAGGAGTTATCCCACTACTCGAGGTCACCATGCGCTGCATACCTCATGTTACCTCAATGTTATGCACCCCAATTTCTTCCCAGTTCTCAGTAAGGGCCAGAGCACTCAGCAGATGCATCCTGGAGGGTACCTGCAGCTCCTGCCTCTTGGGAGCTTGTCCTGCTGCCCCTCCTCCCTGCTCCTAGGGACATGGGCTCTGGAGGTCCCAGCCCCAGGGTCAGAATTGGGGGCATCACCTGTCCCCTCAGACCTTACTGGAGGCTCCCTGAACGACTCACAGGGTGCAAGGGCTCCCAACCCAGGATGGCTTCCCGCCTGGTCCCTGGTTCCCTGGGCCCCACTTAGAGAACTGTCATTTCTGTAAAGGGGAGTAACCTCTTTCCCAGTGTGGAGCTGTGAGGAGACCACTTTTTATCTTAGCTAAAATGTCCTATTTGTTTTCTCTGTTCAAAGTTTCTTTAAGTCATTTTCTGATCTAGTCTGGGATTTTAATAACCCCAGAGCCTGCTGCAGTTTTGATGTCTGTCCCCCCCGAACCACATGTTGAACTCTGATCTCCAGTGTGGGAGGTGGGGCCTGGGGAGGTGGGTGGGTCGTTGGAGCAGGGTCCTGGTCAGTGTGGGCACCCTCCTTGGTAATGGGCAAGGAGTGATTCTGACTCCGTTAGCTCCCTCCAGGCTGGCTACTAAAGAGAGCCTGGCCCCTCCCACTCTTCGCTCCCTCTCATTCTCCTCCTGCCCCCACCTGTGACACCTGCTCCCTGCACCTTCTTCCAGGAATAAAAGCTCCCCAGGCCCTCCGCAGAGGCAGGTTGGCTCTGTGCTTGTACAGCCTGCAGAACCATGAGCCAAGGAAGCCTCTTTCCTCATCAGTCCCCCCCTCAGGCATCCCTTTGTAGCAAGGCCAGCAGATGGAGGTGAAACGCCTATCTAGCAGGGTCAGTGGTCTCTACAGACTGGAAGCTTCTTTTGCTACTCAAGAGGCCCAGCAGCATGGCTGGACATGGTGGGGGTTAACAGACTGAGTCCAGGCCCTGCCTCTGCCCTCTCAGCCGCTCTCATCCAGAAACCTTGGGAATGGTGTTTGGCCATGTATCCAGGCACCCAAGGGCCCAGTTAAGTTGACATACAGAATCACCATCATGGTACCCAAGGGCCCTGGGCCACAACCGCATCCAATTTCCACTCATAGAGTGGCCATGGGCTTTATCATTCACTTCTTCAACAGCTCAGAATCAAAATCAAGAGGGGACACTCCCGAGCTGGTCCCGGAGAGCTGGGAGGAGGAGGAGGGAGGGGGAGCTAAGCCTGTGGCTGCAAGGCCACCGACCTCCTGATATTTCCCCAAATTCAGAGCTTTGAGGGGAAAGGCCTTGGCCCCAAACAGGTTAGTAGGTTAGTAGTTATTCATTTCTGTTTATTTGCAATGTTTAGTTGAAGATTCTCAGACAAACAGGAGCTTACCTGGAAGGCCCCATTTGCCACCGTCCTCTCTGCTGGCTGGTTGTGTGGATGTCTGTGTGGGTCATGCTGCAGTGCTGGGTGGGCACAGGAGCACAGGTCTGTGTTTGTCTCCTGTCTCTGCCGTCAGGCTCCACAGCACCACTGTGAGTAAGCTCCTCCCACCTCCTATACCTCCCCACCATGAGATCTGGTCCCCCTGGGGATCCATTCACTGCCCCCTCTCTTGGGAACTCCTCGCGGAGCTGCATGTGGGCGGGACGTGTCTGGCTTTCTCACTGTGGGATCCTTGACATGAGCCCTGACCCCTCAGATGTCTGCCACACGAATGGCCAAGTAAGTGTATGAGTGTCCCTCTGGGTGGCCGGGAAACACACACGTCTTGCCCAACCTGCAGCCTCAGGGCTCTCGCTTGCTACAGCAGTGGGAGCAGAGTGTTCCAGAGGCCCCACGAGGACTCACAGGACTCAGCACATGGTCATCCCATTATTACAGCGATGTCACCAGGACGCACAGCTGGAAGACACAGTGCAGTCGAGACGGATCCCTGAGCTGATTTTCTGTGTCCCACCCCTCCCTCATCCCCAGGTGTAGAGAACACACTCCCTCTGGGGGGACAAGGGCAGCCACCCATGTGCAGTGTTTCTGCCCCTGGGGGGGGTCCAGTTGAGATTCAGAATTCCAGATTTTTATTGGGGGCTGTTCAGTTGGGCCTCCAGCCTACTAAAATGCCAGGCCCTTTGAAAGACAACGAATGTTTGCCATAAATCCCATTGTTCGTACAATCTGGGCAGGCACAGTCTTATCGCTCAGGGGACATTTCAAAGCCAAATTCCTGGACACCAGCCAAGGGCCACCCTTGCAAGCAGGCCGCCACAGATGGTTTCCATATATTCTGGGAGCAATGGCAATGAGGGTAATTTGCAAAGCAGACCAGCACTCAGCTTAGGAGAGGAGTGGTACAACCACAGGTAACCAAATGCTGTTGCTTGGTGAGGTTTTAGAATTCTACGTAATATTTTCAACAAGATTTCTGTTCTATATTTGCGTGTATGTCATGCCCCAGGCTGTTGATCACATAATTCAGAGAGACAGTGGCTTGGGGTCCATGGAAGGGTTTGGGGGTGGGTGGTCAGCCCACAGGTGTCACCTTGGAAATCGTAGTCATCTAGCTTCTTCATCTACAAAAGGAGAGGGCTAGACTGGTGAGTCCCCTTCTTCATCATTCTAGAGCATTCTAGAGACAAGTGACTAGATGACAGCTTGCTGAGGAATGAATCAGATATGAAAAAACAATGTGTTGTTTTAGTTGCAGCGGGATTTCAGCAGTGACGTGTAGGATGCGAAGTAAGCATGTGAACTCAGACTGTATTTATTTTTCATTGTTTGAGGTGGTACCTTCTGACTTAGAAGTTAGGTTAAAAAAAAAAACCCAAGAAAATCTCCAGATCTGTCCTGGAGTAGGAAACTGTGGAGTCCCCACCACCTGTGGCCGTGTGGTTCTGCTCTGCTGCCCACCCGGGGTGCTGCTGTGCCCACAGTCATGAGCTGATCCAGGGCCCTCCTCCTTATAAAAGCAGCTCCTTTATAACTCATTCAAAAATGTTAAAATTACCCAGCTACTTGGGAGGCTGAGGCAAGAGAATCGTTTAAGCCTAATAGTTTGAGGTTGCTGTGAGCTGTGATGCCACAGCACTCTACTGAGGGTGACATAGTGAGACTCTGTCTCAAAAAAAAAAAATTAAAAGGTAATAAGGGCTCAGCACCCATAGCACAATGGTTACAGCATTGGCCACATACACCACTGCTGACGGGTTCAAACCCAGCCCGGGCCAGCTAAGCAACAATGACAACAGAAAGGAAGGGTCAGTTGCACAATGGACAACTGCAACAGAAAAAGAAAATAGCCAGGCACTGTGGCAGGCACCAGTAGTTCCAGCTACTTGAGAGGCTGAGGCAAGAGAATCACTTAAGCCCAAGAGTTTGAAGTTGCTGTGAGCTGGTACTCTACCCAGGGTGACATAGTGAGACTCTATCTCCAAAAAAAAAAGTAATAAGAAAAGAGGTGGAACATAGCAGAGGCCACTTTGTAAGTAATGAGAAGGGAGAACTGGGCAGAACCACTGAGAGGAAGATCTAAGGCTTCTGCAAAAAGATTTTCGTGGACTAATCTGTGAGCATGCGATCCCCTGGGAGGGCCACTTGCATTGCCAGGCTGGAGGCTCCAGGTGTGGGGCTGTGACTGGTGCTGAACCCACAGAGGAGGGCAGGGCCACTGTAATTGGCATGCTGACTACCCACGACAGGACCTGACTCAGGTCCTTCCCCCACAAGTGTTGCCTCCCAGTACGGGGTCTGCACGATCCCTGGCAGTGCCTCAGATCTCTCACACTAAATGCATTGGTCTCCACTTTTTTTCAGAGAGAAAACATTGTGGTTTCTGTTCCTGCCGGCTGACCCTGGCCACAGCCAAGAAGGTCCTCAGCATTTGGACAAGGCCTGACTCACTGGTTGGAGAGGGGTCTTCTGTGTCCTCACACCCTGGAAGGTCAAAGGCAGTGATTCTCAGGGCCGGATGTTCGAGAAGAGCCTGTGTTCACGTGTGTGGTCACTCAGCGAGAAGGCAATGCATGGACATGAGCTCCTTCAAGGCCCCTGACATCACTGCTGTGGGCAGGGAGATGTGCAGCCAGGTGTGAACATGGCATACATCACTGTGTGGAAAGAAGGGGCTCTGCAGCCGGGGGAGGGACAGCCATGTTGTCTGGAAGGATTACCTTCGTTTTATATGGTGTCAGAAGAAATGTTCAGCTCTGGTGCAGATGATGGAGTGGCAGCAGATCAGCGTGGCTCCCCGGGTTGAGGTCGGGGAAGCTGATTCGGTCAGACAGACGTGCCTTCTCTGGCGGGTGGACTTTTGCTGCCAAGTGCACTCCTCACCTGCATTTGTCCAAGGATCATCCCTTTCTGTTGTCATTCAGGCCACCATTACTGCTTCACTCAGACAATATACTGGGCCAGGTTGATGTCTCCACTGAGCCTGACCTCGGGGTTTGTGTCTCAAGTCAGAAATCTCATTTAATCCTTCACCCACAGTTTTGTCTAATTTTAATGACTGTATCCTCTTGGTACGTTTGTTGTGCTCAGACTGAGTGGTAAACACTAGCCTTGTGTTGGTAGAAGCTGGTGCTGAGCTGTGGCTGAACCGCTGGGCTGACATCTGATGGACTCTTCAAGGCAGGCGTCCAGAAACAGGCGTAACTGCACCTGGCCTTGGCCAGCCCAGCCTCCTCCGGGCCTTGACATGTACCTCCCTGGAGCCATCTGCCATATGAAGATATGCACTGACAGGCACCCAGATTCACATCCATCATGTTTATTTGGGTCATCATGGTTCTGCACGTTGTATATATGTATGGAGTACTTCCCATGCCCCCACCACCCTAGACACTCCTAATCACACTCTTTAATAAGGGAAAAAAGGCAAACTATACAGGAAAGAGAAGCTTGTAAATACGTACCAGTGCTTAGGAAGTTGCTATTGTTTATATGTAAAAAGCATGTACATAGGAAGGGGAAATGGCTCAGTGAATGTTTCAGTAACATCCTGCATTGCATCCCAGCAGTGTTCCCAAAAGGCACACATTGGGGAGTGGCAAGTCCTCTCTTCAAATATCATTGTTTTCATTCATGTGTCACGCATACTTCTTTTCATGTGATTAAAAAAATCCATCACTTCAGAACTGGGTTTTAGCCAAAAAAAAAAAAAGAGAGAGAGAGAGAGAGAGAAGAAAAGACAAATATGAACATTCATCACTAATTCTTGTTGGTCCAGTGAGCATGAGCATGTGAAGAATGCAAATGTTTTAAAATAAGGTGCATTTTCTAAAGTTTAGGCTGAATGTCCTCTAAGTATTTGGGCTCACTTACTGCTAGCTCTTTGAACAGGGGAAGTCTGTGTGTAAATGCATCACCCCAATGGAAAAGGGGAAGGACTCTGAAATATTGCAGAAGTGTTTACTGTGTAATCAAGACACCCACATTGACATCCACAGTGAACATCATTACACTGTGCACACACGGAACATAAATGTTTTAGTTTGTCTAAACTGAAAGTCCATGTAAACGGCAGATCCCTTTGTCTTCTGCCTTGTTGCTGAAGGACTGTGGCTGTTACTTAAGTCTCTGCCCTCACATAAGCTGTAGCCTTCAGGACACCCCGAGTGCCTTACGCAGCTGCAAACACCAGTGCTGAAAGTCAGGAAGGAGGTGTGCCGAGCGCGTGTTTGGCGGCATTGATTCATTAATCAACATTTCCCAACACCCCATCGTTGAAACCTTAAATGGGTTGTGTGTTTTAACACAGTAATGGATTTAAGTTTAGGCTCAGGAAAATTGTATTGTGAATATATGTATCAAATCGTAAATTTGTTTACTGTATATTTTTTAAAAAGCTTTACTGTTAATTTAGGCAAAAACTAATAGGACCTGTTTTCTCACGGCCAAAATGCAGGCAGTATTTGTGTTCCCTGAAGCAAGCCCTTAATAACCACGTTCTAAACACGTGCTGTTCTATTCTATGCTAACCAGTATTCAAAGGCCTGACATAGGTTTGTATGGTGACAACTACAAGATTTTACAAGTATTTTTGTATTGTGATTCCTATGACATATATCAGAGAATTTTTACTCCTTTGTAAATTATTGTACAGTTTTAATAAAAAGCGTTTTAAATCTTAGAGGATCAGAGATCCCTCGGAGGTGTTAAAGGCCTGTGCTTCTTTCTGTGCTGGTTCTCTGAGTAACGGAGCCTCTTCCCCTCCAGGAAGGGAGCCTGGGCCTTCTGCCCCACGTGGAGGGCAAGCGCGGACCTCACTTGTGGTCTCCTCCCAGCTCACCTGAAGTTGTGTGGAGGACACGCTCTGTAACCAGGGGTTCCTGGCAGCACCTGCTGAGGCCAGCCACCAGCTCTTTACCCAGTGTGAACCGGACGAGGAAGAATCCAAACAATTTGGAAAAGGGAAAGAATTTCTGTACATGAAAAAGAACAGTTGGCAATGTCTGTTGTAGACGATTCCACACAAGTGAGTAAAAGACCTTTTAATTATCAGTTTGGGGGTGTGGACACAGAGATAAGACTTGGCATTGGGGTGGAAAAGTTGCTGGACTTAGCTTTGCAGCTTTTTCCCCACCAGGACGTGAGGTCACCAGTGACCAGCAGGGTCTGAATTTGGGCTTTGAAATGCTGCTGTGCAGAGGCTGGGGGACCCTTCATTCCAGTTCAGTCTTAGAAGAGTGACAGCATTGCCCCATGACCCCTAGTGGAGTGGAGTCCTCTGCCCTGTCTGGAACTCTGGTAGGAGAGTGGTCAGGAGCAGCTTCCGCGCTGGATACACATGACTGTCCCTCTCCCTCTGCCCATGCTTAGAAGTCTTCAGCCTGATGTGGGACCACTGGGAAGGGGCTGGGAGTGTGGCCAGAGTGGCTATAGATAATAGTTTCTCCAGTGAGAGCTCCTTGCTCGGCGAGAGCCCACGCGAGCCTCTGGCTGGGCTGGGACCAAATGTGCGCCAGGGGGCCGGGCCCGGTGTTCAGCACCACTGCGTGGACAGCGGCAGCTCTAAGCAGTGGGCTGGGTAGCAGCAGGTGGCGACAGGGGGCGGGGAGAGGATGAGGCCACCAGGTCCGCCCAGTGTCAAGCGCAGACCCTTCTGCAAGAGACTGGAGACACTCGGCCGCCTGTCCCCGACTCCCGTCATGACTGCGCGGGAGCCTCAGGAGCCCGCGAGGCCTCCAACCCGGCCCAAGCTCGGCTGCATCTTTCGCTGCGTGGGGGACGCCTTTGAGAACAAGACGCTGCTGCTGGACGCGCTGGGAGGCCACCCGGGCCCTCAGGTTGATAAGTCCTACTTCGGGGCGCGCAGCGACTCTGAGGGACCCAGAGACTGCTCCGAGGCTTCGACAGGTCCCCGAGGGCAGGCTAGAGAGGCCCAGGCCCGCGGCCCACAGCAGGTAGTGGCCACAGGACAGTGGGCGCCGGCCTGGGCCTCCCGAGACGAAAGTCATCACGCTGGAGGCTGACCTCTTCCCGCCGGCGGACGTCCTCTCCCTGAGCGTCCTGGGACTTCTCTGTCCTGGACCACCCCCAGACCCCTCTCTCCTCTGCCCTCCATCCCATGTTCTGGGCCTCTGGTCCGTCTTGGTCTCCGCGTGTCTCTACCTCGCTATTTCTGTGTCTTTCCCATTTGCCCTCTCCCTCCTCCGCCGTTTCGGGCGGCCGGACGCGGAACGGACTCGCAGGAAGGCGTCTCCACCGCCTGGCCCCCTGGGTCGGGTCCCAGCTCGGACCACTTTCCAGACGGGGCCGCTCCCAGAGCCCCGCGGTCTGGATCTCGAATTAGTGTCGAATCTCAGGCCTCGGGGTCCTCGGGCCTTGGGGTCCTGGCCGTTTGCCTGGGGCAAGGCAGAGGGTCCTGGCAGGACTTGGCTAGACCTCTCCTCCCCGCCTTCTCGGGTGCAAACACCGCACACACACCAGTCGAGAAGGGTCGCGCCTCCACCCCACCCCCTTCGCCCAGGTCCCCGGGGTGCAGACAGGGACTGAAGTCACCAGGTTGGGTTGGGCCGCGGCGCCCGGGGGAAGAGGAGCGCCTGAGGGCGGGGGCGGGGCGGGGGCGGGGCCAGGAGCGGGAGCGGGGCGGGGCTCGGCTGGGGGCGGGGCGGCCCCGGAGCGCCGCGGGACGGGCCGGCTCGCTCGCACTCGGTCGCCCTGCGCCCCCACGCACGCGGCCCGGCCCTGCGCGTCCCCCGCCCGCGCTCGTGCCACCGCCTACGGGACCTCAGGGCGCGCGTACAGATCCCGGCGGCGGCGCCGGCCACAGGACCAGGATGTCCTTCCAGGGCAAGAAGAGCATCCCCCGCATCACGGTGAGCCGGTTCCCGGCCCGCGCTTCGTCCGGCGCCGCAGCCCCGCGCCGCGGTGGGGTCTGGACGCGGGGCTGACCCTCCTGGCCTGTGCGGGCCTCTGCCTTCCGCCCGCCCTGAGCGAGCCCTTTCCGGGGCTCTGGCGCTCAGGTGCCCGGCTCCTTCGCTGCCGCGGGGGCTGAGACTGTTTGCGAGCGCCGCGCCCGGTGCACAGGCCCTGGGCCCTGTCGGCTTTCCGGGAGCCCCTTCTGCTCTCCTGAACCCCCGGAGCGAGAGCGGCCTGCTCCCCACAGCGCGGACGTCCCTTCCTCACTGAGTCCAGCTTCTGAGCTCTGCCCTGGGCGGACACGGCCCTTTGTTGGCCCGCCTGGCCGGGCCTGGGGCGCTCTGAAACGCCAGATGCGTTCGCGGTGCAGCCGGTGGACCGCCTGCCCCTGGCCGCGTCTGGAGCTCTTTGTCCGAGACAAAGCCCCTGTGCTCTGCCCCTCCACCCAGCCGAGGTTCGGACTCAAGGGAGGGAGCACTGATCACTGACCTGGCAGCCCCAGCCTTGGAGAGAAGAGAAACCCCAACACCCACATGCAAGTGCGGGAGGGCAGGAGGTGCGGGAGGTCTTCAGCTGTCAGGAAACAAAGCCTCCCACCCAGGCGTCCAGGAGATGGGGGGTGAGGAGGAGGCTCCTGAGGCCTGCTGGACCTCGGTGGGGGAGTCCATGGGACCTCAGACCTGACTCTGGACTTGGCCTTAGTAGGAGGGCCGTGGAGTCTGGTCGGGCACTTCAGCCCAGATGGGCTGTTGGGGGTCACTCCTTGCAGGAGTCCTGGAGGAGGAGAGAGCCCCTCCCCTCTCCTTAAAGGAGGAGCTGTGGCCTCTAGGCTGACCGCTGGCCATCAGGATATGGGCTGATGTAGGGGGTCCTGCTGGGAAGGTGGCTCCTGGAATGGGGTTGAGGGTGGCAGGACCACCAGCCCACGTGGGCCAGGTGGTTTACCAGACTTTTCTTTCATCTGGATGAGCTGAGTAGGGAGAGCATGGCATGGCATCACATCCCAGGAACATTTTCCTCCTGGCTCCAAACCCAGGAGGGTCTTAGTTCTGAGTGCAGGGCCTGAAGGCTGCGCCGGGATTGGGGCTGGATAGCCGGGAACCACAAGTCCTGGCTGGGTTTTCCTTGGGCTTCCTTGGGAACAGGTTGTCCAGTGGGAGGGAGGAGGGAGCTAAGGGAGGCCCCGTGGGGGAAGGTGGCCTGGGCCTGGAGTGGGTGGTGGTGAGGGGCCAGGGCTGAGGCCAGCTTAACGAGACTGGCCTGGTGTTTTCAGGATGCAGTGGCCTCCCTGGTCTGCCTTTGGGGACAGCTGGGAGTGAGTGATACTGGAGACCAGAGGTCAGCAGGCTTCTCCCTTGATGGGCCAGACAGTAAATAGTTTCAGCTCTGGGGTCCCACTGTTTCTGTTGTCACCACTCAGCCTTGCCAGGAAGGCAGTCCTGGGCCACAGCACATTAGGAGGCACAACTGTGTTTCAATGAAACTTGATCTGTGGTCACTGCAATGTGAATTCATATAATTTTTGCCAGTCATAAAATACTCTTCTTTTGATTTTTTTAAAACTAATATAAAATTAAAAAGCCATTTTTTGCTCTAGGCTTTATAAAAACAGGTAGAGAGCTGGTGTGGCCATTTTAAATCATGGAGCAGAATTGTCCCTTTAATCGGTATAGTGCCGACCGCACAGCCCAGCCAGCCGTAGGTCCCTGAGGATGGTGAATAATGTTGAAGGCTCCTGGGGAAGGAGCTCCCCATCCTCTCTACAGCCTGCGTTCTCCAAGGGGGCTCGATCCGGTGTATGGAGGGCTGGGGGGCCCTGGCTGCAGCCCTGGCTGCCTTGGGGTGGGTGCTGGGTACCCTGGGGAAGTGGCCCAACCTCCCTGTAAGGATAGAGGGAGTGTTGAGACCCCAGTGGGATTGCGGGAGGGGCCTGCCACGTCTGCTCGCTGACACACAGGCTTTGCGCCTGCGCTGTTTCTCTCCCCGGCTTTCCACTGAGCTAGGGCATCGCCTGGACGCCAAGCACAGCCCATTCCCAACGCCCCTTTTTCCTCCCAGTTCTTCCTGACCATCTGGTAGGATTCTTAGAAGTGAATCTTTGGCTGCTAGGTTTGGCGTCAGTCCCTGTCTGATGCCACAGCTCTGTGCTACTGGGCTGACCGACGGCCTCCATGCAGCACTGGGACCTGTGGTCACCCGACTTCTCCTCTGCCCTTCACCCATGGCCTCTCATCAGCAGTCCTGCTGGCCAATTCCAGCCTCTCTGATCCATCTTTCCTCACACCCCCTTCCAAATCCTGGCCAGGGCCCCTCATCTCACCTGAACAGCCTTAGGAATCACCCACCCAAGGCCCTGTTTCCATTGTTCAACAATACAGTCTGCTTCCCACATGGCAGCCAAGGTGATCTCCTCAAAACATCAATCAGGCCATGATTAACACCTGCATAAGGCCCCCCCATGGCAGATGGCCCCGTGACTGTGACTCGCCAGTGCCCTGCCCAGCTCTAGGCTCTGCCCTACTCTTATTCCCCACTCCTGAGAAATCTATCCCCAGTGTTTTCTTGGGACTGATGAGATCTACTCAAGCCAATCCCTGCCTCAGGACCTTTGCATAGGCTGCTCTGGACCCTGGCTGCCTCCCCCCAGCTCAGACCCTCAGACTCAGACTTGCCCCCTCTGTGCCTCTCCCCATGGTGGCACCCTCTATGCTCTCTGCGTCTATCACTGTGATGGTCTGTGCACATGTACCCTTGCATCAGTCTCCCACACTGGGATGCAACCTCTGGGGCAGGGGCCACGTCTGCCCCTGGTGCCATCACAGGCCTGTGGCGTTCTGGTGGAAGCTCAGTGTGGCTAAAGAGGGGGTGTCAGATGGCAGAGCATTGGAGGCCAGCATGGGAGGGTGTATGACTTTCCTCATTTCTTCCCTATGGCTGGGGCTTTCTTAGCCAATCTAAATTTGAATCTACATTTGTACTACCATTGGCTTTTCTCTGGTGTCCCCGTTCACCCTGGGCCTTTAGCCAGGCTAGACTGCCTGGGCCACGGCTGCAGCACTGCGGGGTGGGGTGGCAGCTGTCTTCCAGCACCCTCTGCCTGTTCTTGGGGTATAGGTACCAGTTCTGGGCTTTTGTGATCCCTTTTTTGTCTAGATATTGCGTCTGAATGTTTTGATGGCAATTCCAGAGGAAGAATTTGCACTGAGCATGTCACTGAATAACTGAGTTTGGAAAGAAATGATCAGTTTTTTGTTTCCAATAGAGTGACCGTCTTCTGATCAAAGGTGGAAAGATAGTGAATGACGACCAGTCCTTTTATGCTGATGTGTACATGGAAGATGGTTTGATAAAGTGAGTTTCTGCCAAAAATATATTTGTAGATCAAATGTGTATGCGTTGATTACGTGGCGTCCAGGTAGTGTACTCATGTATGTACTTTCTTCTTTTCCAAACCTTGTTCTCTGGAGACAGGAATGTGGGTACCTCCGGCAGAGCCCAAGGCTTTAGCGATAAGTCCGACCAACTAGTCATGAGGTCAAAGGCAGAAAGTGTAGTAGATGTTTGGTGACAGCTCACTGACCACACTGCCGGCCTCTCTGCCTATCAGACTGCACCTACACTGGTCAGTAAGGCAGCCAGGGGGAACTCTAGCAGGAAGTAGAAGGCTCGCATCCCCTGTGGAGGCATCTTCCACTTTGGCCATCTGAGCTGCTTAGTGGGTCCCAGTAAGTGGTCAGCTCCACTGTGGCCTCTTTATGACTAGTGAAACCTCCCCTGTTTCTTTCAGACAAATTGGAGAAAACCTCATCGTCCCTGGGGGCATCAAGACCATCGATGCCCATGGCCTGATGGTCCTGCCAGGCGGGGTCGACGTCCACACCAGGCTGCAGATGCCCGTCTTGGGCATGACCCCAGCTGATGACTTCTGTCAGGGCACCAAGGCTGCACTAGCTGGAGGAACCACAATGATACGTGAGTGTCGGGTCCCCTAGGGAGTCAGTGACCATCCTCTAGCTGGGTTTGCATGTAAGAGGTTTCAGGCAGTGGTATCTCTTGGCCCCTTGTTGCATCTTAGGGTGAGAAACCCTGAGTGCCCTTGGCTGTCCCTGCCTCTCTGTCTGGTCACTTTGGCTTGGCCAGCTCTGGGATGCTTCTGGTATTTCCAAGAAGCAAACAGATGTGTGTTATTTCCTGGGGAGCCGTATCTGGCTAGGGGCTGGGGTCTGGAAAACCCAAATGCCTTAGATCAGGGGAGGGTTAGCTGTGTGGTCTGAAATATCAGATGTGTTGGCCCTGAGCCTCAGGCCTCTGAAGCTGAGGGACTTGCAGAGGGTTCCTACTCACGTGCTGAAGCGTTAGGATGGAGGATGAATGAACAGAAAAAGGATAAAAGTAATGCTCACTGTGGTCCCGTCGCCAATGAGCAGAACCACCATTCCTGTGGTGCCATCTGTATATCCACTTGTTCTCCCTCCTGGTGCCCATTAGCCTGCATGCTCCCTTAGACCGCTCCGGGCTTAGCAGAGATATGAGATGAAGCCTTCTGCCCACGTGAACTTGTATGCAGTAGGCTTGAGAGCTGGGACAAGACCCCAGAGCCCAGCCCCTTCCCTCAGTGCTGAGCTCAGTGCAGTGGTGGAGAACTAGTCTCACAAGCTTCACTGAACCTGGGGCCACTATTTTCTCACCTGTGACTTCAGGCCACTCAGCCTACTTTGACAGCTCTAGCTTTGCTGATCTGTACAGCAGTGGAGGGTGACTATTGTCACAGGCTGGTGAGGATTATGGGAGCTCGTTTGCATAGTAAATGCTGTGGCTGACACCCTGGTGTGGAGGAGGGCAGCTCTGGGGACTCTGGTTACTCTGGTACGTTTAGCTGTTGCCAAAAATCACAGCTTTATTTGGCTTACTCAACCAAAAGGGAGGAAAACCCTCAAAGGCCCACCACATATTCTGGCTAGAGAGACTGAGGAACCTCTCCAGAGACTGAGGCCAGGACATCTGCATTGCCGTGTCCCCTGCCTTGTGCCAGAGCTGAGGCATCTGACAAGCTGAGAGGGTTCCCGTGGGGATGGTGAAATGCCACAGGCATGAGGCTGCCCTCAGTCTGCCTTTCTCTACTTGCTGGCCCGGGGTGACACTGTGAGTGGCTGCAGGGAGCAGTGGGCACCCACTTCCTCGGGGCCTGGCTCATGACCTGAGTGACAGGATGCACGGTAGCTCTGTGGGCTGGGAGCTGGATGACAGTGTCCCTGCTGGGCACCACCCTTCCCTCAGGGCTCACCTCTGTGAGCTCTTTCCTGGGGCACCCATGAGCCGTGGATATGTGGTTGGTGGGGAGGCAACATGATGGTTGTGTGCAGTGTGGGTGACACCGTCTAGGGCTAGGGGAGGCAAGCAGCCCAGTGCCTGCTGTTATGGGGCTGGGGTGGCCCTGAGTGGCAGCGCCCAGCACGTGGGACAGCGCATGCCTCTTGCTTTGCTGGGGAGAGTCTCTGACATGGTCAGAGGTATCCGTAGGGAGTGTAGCAGCTTTTCATCTCTCCACCCTTCCCCCATCTCTGCTGAGAGAGTCTAGGGATGACAGACAGAAGAGCCCTCTGCACAGTGGAGGGGGAGCAGCTCCTGCAGAGTCAGCTCCTCTCCTGGGCCGAGCCCTCCCCTGTGTCTCCCTGCATGAGCCCTCTGGGTTCTTGGGAACACGAGACCCAATCTCCTCAGAGTTAGTGGGGTCCCAGTGGCTGGGTGAGGGGGCCTACTGACCAGGCTGCTCCCACAGTGGACCACGTGTTCCCCGATGTGGGCGGAAGCCTGGTGGCGGCTTATGAACAGTGGCGGGAGCGTGCAGACGGCGCGGCCTGCTGTGACTACTCCCTGCACGTGGACGTCCCCCGCTGGCACGAGAGCATCAAGGAGGAGATAGAGGCCTTGGTCAGGGACAAGGGTAAGCCCTGGGCCCCATGCCCGGCTGGCTGCTGAGCAGGAAGCGTCCCAACCCCCATGTCCTGCTGCACTCTGACCCCAGTAGCAGGTGTCTGGGCATCAAGCAATGGTTGGACAGGAGCCACTGAAAGGTCACTCCAGTGTCCATGGTCTAGACAGAGAGGGCTTCTCTTTCTCTGTCCAACGGACACATCCGGTAACTGTTCTGCTAAAGGACGCAGCAGTCAGGCTGATGGCAGGCTGACAGCAGGTGTCCCCTGCTCCCTGGGAAGTGACCACGAGGGTGACGGCAAGGCAGCCACTTGTTTCTTAGTGTTTCAAGATGCTTTTAGAGGGAGAACGTTCTAAACCTCCTACTTCTCTGTTGTTGCCTGTGCTGAAACAAACCAGCCTGTAAACAGATTTAACTGTTTTTCTCATAAAAAGTCTTGATGCTAAAACCATGTCAGAGTTTCCTAGTGATTTGACAGATGTTGTGACCAATTGTAACTGTCATGCTTCTGTGCCTGATGCACGGAGTCACAGGATGGGGCCACATCCCCGCCACCAGCCCCAGGAACACAGCCCCGGTGATGGCTCACATGCCACAGTGTGCCTTAGCTCATCACATTTGCACTTTTGACCCAGCAAGGAGGGTGGGTGGGGGCTGGGTGGGTGGGAGGAAGAGTGGGCAGCTGCCTCCATGCCTGGGTTCCCCCCCTTATGGGTCCCAGGGAGGGAGAGGGACTCAGGCTGCCCAAAGAGCAGCAGAGCTTGGCCCTCCTCAGGTCCCATGCGTGTGTACCATGAGCTGGGTGTGACAGCCAAGGTGACAGATGTGCTGAATCGCCAAAGTGAGGTCACCCTGCATGGCCCCAGTCCTGGCCATGTTTCCTATAGAGAGCAGGATTCCCTTCTCATGTAGGGGTCTGGTAGACAGGTGTGAGTGGTTCTCTCCTGTACCTCCCACTGGGTGAATGATCGGTTCCTGAACCAGAGGGCAAGGAGCAGGCTGGGGGTCCAGGATGCAGCTCGCTGTCCATGTCCCCCCACTTGCTAGGGTAAGGGGGATGTGCTCAAGGGGCCCAGGCCCCTGGGCTGTCTGGCTGGTGAGCCAAGCCTCCTGCTTCTTCTGCAGGTGTGAACTCCTTCCTGGTCTTCATGGCATACAAGGACAGGTGCCAGTGCACCGATGGCCAGGTGAGGGCTGTTGCAGGGTGAAGGTGGCAGGTGAGCCCCGGCCTCTGCAGGAGCAGGGCAGCCACACAGAGCCCCACCCTTTTCTCCCCAGATGTATGAGATCTTCAGCATCATCCGGGACCTGGGGGCTGTGGCCCAGGTGCACGCAGAGAACGGGGACATCGTGGAGGAGGTGCTGTGGGGGCAGGGCTGCCTGCAGGGTGGGCTGGGAGTGGGGGGATGGAGGGAGCCCTCACTGATGGCACATGTGAGCACCTAATTCTACCTGAGGGAAAGAATATGAGATGTACTGCAGGAAACAAGTCACCCAGGTCAGAGGTCAAACCACCAGTAGGGAGTTAGGGAGCCCAGGGGCTTTTGGAGCCATGATCCAGGCTTTTCGTAGTCGTTGCACTTCTTATCAAAATACCCCAAACCACAGTGTCTGTGGAGAAGGAGACTGGGGGTCAACACCCTGGCTCTGGGCTGGAGCAAGATGTCCTGCCGGTTGGTCTTTTCAGGAGCAAAAGCGGTTGCTGGAACTTGGCATCACCGGCCCTGAGGGACATGTGCTCAGCCACCCTGAGGAGGTAAGGGTCTGTCCTGCTGAGAGTACCATGCCACGGCATGCCCAGAGCAGACCACAGCCCAGCTGCCCCTGGGGCCGGGGACCAGGCACCTGTGCGCCTGCTGTTTGGGAGGGGAACCCTCCCACTCCTGGTCACCCCAAGGCCTTTGCCTGAGGCTCAGAAGGTAGAGTCAGGCCCTGAGACTGCACTGGTCAGCCCATCCCTGACAGCAAGCCCCAAGCTAGAATGCTCACCCCACTGGCTCCCCACATTGCCTCTCTGGTGGCCTGAGCCCCCAAGTCCCCACTCATCTGTAGGTGGAGGCCGAGGCTGTGTACCGAGCCATCACTATCGCCAAGCAGGCCAATTGCCCACTGTATGTCACCAAGGTTATGAGCAGGGGTGCAGCCGACACAATCGCCCAGGCCAAGCGCAGAGGTGAGCACTGCCTGGGGCACAGGGCTGCTCTGGGGCCCACGTGTGAGGGGCAGGCCTTGTTCAAGGAACCCCACAGACTGCCCGGCCTTTTGGAGGTTGGCTCTGCTGGTTCAGCCTCTGGAGATGTAGTCCCTGTTGGGGCCAGGGCTGGACCCTGGGGCTGTGCATGCTGTTTGTGGAGGGAAGAGAGAGTGATAGGGAGTGTGTCTGAGCTAGACCTCAGCCCCACCCTGCTGGTATCAGGGGCTGGGGGCTCCCTGCCCACAGAGCACCCAGCTGGCTGAAGTTAGAATCTGCTGTGGGGCGCATAGCCAGGCAGGGCTCAGCTATGGCCAGCAGGGACTGGGCTGGAGAGGTCCTCCAAACAGAAGTTCCTGAGGTCAGAGGATCTAGGGAGCCCTTGGAAGGGCCTGGGTTGGGGTGCAGATCCCCGGGGTGGGTAAATGAGGTGACATCTCCAGGAAGGCCCTGGATTTCAGGCCTTATGAAGGGAACTTGTTTTCAGGACCCAGCCCTGGCTCAGGGGTCCATGATGTGGGGTGGGTGTGCACTTGTCTATTTCTTGCATTGAGGGTTGAAACAGAAAACCCCCCCTTAGCTGTTTTGGTGGAGCTGGACAGGGGGGCCTGGGCAGTGGAGTTACAGGAACTCAGCCAGAGGGCCTTACCCTGCCACTGAGAAGTCACTCTCCTACCCAACCCAACCCCAAGCGAGACCCACGGTAAGGAACCTGGAGCAGTGGGGTGTTGGCAGTGACAGAGCCGGGCCCCTGTGGCAGGTGTGTGGGCTGTGGTGGGGTGCTTCTCATGGACTTTGCACCACAGGGGTGGTCGTGTTTGGAGAGCCCCTCACTGCCAGCCTGGGTGCCGACGGCTCACACTACTGGAGCAAGAACTGGGCAAAGGCTGCAGCCTTCGTCACATCACCACCCATCAGCCCTGACCCCAGCACGGCAGACCACCTCACCTGCCTGCTCTCCAGGTGTGCCTGTGCTACAGGAGGCCCAGGTCGGGCGGCATGCTCCACACTTGCTATGGCTGCAGCCCTCTGGTGGCCCACAATGCCTGCCTTTTCCACAGAAACAGGGGCATCTTCAGGGAAGCCCAAGCACTGGGGGGTGTAGGGTCTGATCCCCTTGGTCCCCCTATATGCTAGTCTGGGCCCCTCCCACACCCATCTGGGCGAGTGTGTCTGGGTCCGCACCCACCCCTGTGGGTCTCTCAGACGCCCTCTATCCCTGTGGCTGTGCTGGCCAGGACATCTGTGCTCTTCTGACCCTGGCTTGTTTCCAGTGGGGATCTCCAGGTGACCGGCAGTGCCCACTGCACCTTTACCACTGCCCAGAAGGCCGTCGGCAAAGACAACTTCACGCTGATCCCTGAGGGCACTAACGGTGTGGAGGAGCGCATGTCCGTGGTCTGGGAGAAATGTGTGGTGAGTACAGACCTGGACAATGCACAGTCCACTGGGAAGGGTTGTCCATGGAACTCTGGCATCCACTAGAAAGATCCCCAACCAGCAAGTGCCCATGGGACAGGTTGGAGCACACAGCCTTGGGTGTCCTGCTCTAGCCAGACACAGCCCTGTGTCCAGAGCTCCCTGCAGACTCCAGCAGTGCAGCGAGACAGCATCTGCACACGGGGTTAGTGGGAGCGGCTCTCCTGTCCCGACAGAATGGCTCTGGGGTGTCAGCGGTCTTCTGAAAGCCTGAGTGTCCTTGGACCCCACCTCCCACTGCCCATTCACTTGCCTACCAAGCATCCTCAGGCCTACCACCCCAAAGCTCTGAGCACCTTGGCCACCACTGCCTCCCCAGGCCTCCTAGGCTCCCCAGTGAGATGGCCACAGCCTCTCAGGGGACATAGACATTGGTATTCAAGCATCAACATTTACCCAGAAATGCAAAGCAATCCCAGAAATAAGCCTTATCCACAGGAAGGGGCAACGTGGGCAGCCTTGGCCAAGACTGATTGTGACTCATATGGGCAGTAGACTAATCCCCTGTCTAGGCATTTGTGCCATGTGGGACATTGACGTGGCAAGGGTCATAGTTGGAGGCCCTTCCTTCTTTACTGTCTGGGTGGCACCATAGTGACTACCCACATGACAGCTTAGTGGCCTGGTGACCATCCACGTGGCAGCCTAGTAGCCTGGTGACCACCCGTGTGACAGCCTAGTAGCCTAGTGACCATCCATGTGGAAGCCACCACCCTCAGCTCTGCCTTCTCTCTCCTCAGGCTTCAGGGAAGATGGACGAGAATGAGTTTGTGGCAGTGACGAGCACAAATGCTGCCAAAATCTTCAATTTTTACCCAAGGAAGGGGCGAGTGGCTGTGGGCTCTGATGCTGACCTTGTCATATGGAACCCCAAGGCCACGAGGATCATCTCTGCCAAGAGCCATAGTCTGGTGAGAGCAGTCTGGTTCTGCATCAGGGCCTGGTCACGGGGGCTGGGAAGCCCAGGGCAACCTTCCCGGGGAGTGCCAGGGATGGAGACCATGGCCTGTCATGCAGCCCCCATGCATCTCTCATGGGTCTGGAGCAGGGGCATGGCCATCCTTGGGGTGACCCCCAGCTCTCCATTTAATTTCTGCTGTCTCCTAAGAGATGTGTGGCTGTGGCGTCCTCGGTCCAGGAGCACAGAGAGGAGACTGAGGCAGGGTTGCCCACACCTGCCCAGTCAGGGGAAAAGCAGCCCTCCCTGTTTCATCACATCCCCCCTAAACTTGCAATTTAGAGATGGGCTCACAGGTTCTGGGGCTAGTCCTTCCTGAGTCCCTTTCGAGTCAACCGCATCTGCATAGGGGTCTCGGCACAGCATACAAGTGTCCTTGTGCTCGGCCTCCCTGAACACTGGGCAGCTGCAGAGTGTGGTGGCAGCACAGGAACAGGGGCTGGAAGGCTAAGAGCAGGTGGTGCTGGACTGTGGGCCTCTCTCCCCAGAACGTGGAGTACAACATCTTCGAAGGGGTGGAGTGCCGAGGAGCACCTGTGGTGGTCATCAGTCAGGGCCGAGTGGTGCTGGAGAATGGGACCATGTTTGTCACCCCAGGCACTGGCCGCTTCATTCCCCGGAAGACCTTCCCAGACTTTGTCTACAAGAGGATAAAGGCTCGCAACAGGGTAAGCCAGTCAGGGCCTCAGTGGGTGGCTGGGGAATTCTTGGACTAGGGTGAGGGAGCTCCCTATGGTCAAGAGGCCTTGCTTCCTGGCAAGCCTGGCCCAAGCCCCTGCATGGTTAGGAAGGCGGGGTGGGGCCTGTAGCTTCTGGGGCCCTGTTAGCATAGTAGACCTGGCCTGCCAGGGTAAGAGGGGAAGGAAGCTGCTTCTTGGGCACTGGGACCCAGGGTCCATGGTCAGTTCAAACTCACCTTGAACGCCCTGTGTTACCCAAGTAACCCATAGTTGTTACAGAAATACGCATATAAAATAAATAAAAAATGCCTGTGACCACTTCCCCATGTAAACTGCCACTAAGACTCTAGTGCAGGTCCTGCCAGGATTCCCCTTGAGGAGACATGCCCAGGGACGCGGGAGGCTTTTCAGTGGAGGCTGTGAGCCCCTTCCCTGCCCTTCCTTCCTGTCCTTGTGGTTACTGCCATGTGAGCCCATGCCCATTGTGTCTGAGAGGACGCCGGGAGTGTCTGCTGAGCCATTGGGTGCCTCACATATGCCCACAACGTGGCCCACACACAATCCCCACACACTCACAACACAGGTATGCCTTGTGAGGCACACGCGTGTGTACACATGCAGACAAGCACGCACGTGAGCACACTGTCACTGTGCACATGGCCTTATTGGCACTGTGCTTCAGGGTTTCTGCTAGGAAGTTGTCTGACCTTGATGGAGGCAGGGCTCGAGCTGGCCCCTGGGCAGGAGAGGGGCACTGCACCCAACACCTTGCTGAGTGTCATGGCAGCTAGGCACCTAGGTCTGAGGTCTGACCGAGAAACCCACCTCTCCTCCCTCAAGGTTAGAGTGGGGCTCAGAGGTGGGGTCCAGGCCTGGAGGACCCGCTGAGGCCAGAGGTCCTACCCCCCTCCCTAAGGGCCCATGCCCCCTCCCTGAGGGATGAGGGGGCACTAAGGGAGACCAGGGCAGCTCCGTGAAGTCACAGGGTTAGGGCTCCTCGCTAAGGGGAGGGCAGTGCATGCAGACCCACCGGAGGCCTCGCTTAGTGCCCAGGCTCTCAACCACATGCACTCTTTCTCACCCTCCTCCCCTGCCCACTGTCAACCCAGGGCGGGATCTGGTCAGAGCCGCTCAGGGCTGCACCTCAGACCCGCTACTGTGACTCTAACCCTGAGTCCTGAGCAGATGCCTTGAAGCAAGCACATCTGGGCTGGGCAGTCCAGGGCTACCAGGCCGGGGGCCCCCAGGAAGTGTCTCTGGCCTTGGGGCCATTTCAAGAGGGGCAGGCCTGTGTCCTGGGGCTTCCTCAGGGACAGAAGTATCAGGGCGAGAGTGTGTAGGGCACAGGGAGAGACAGGGTTCCTGCCCGAGTAGGGCTCCTGGCTTGGACCCTATGTGGGGCGAGAATGTGTAGGGCACAGGAAGAGACAGGTGTGGCCATGTGGGGGCCCACAGGCTGGCGTGCACTGTGTGTAGAGGGCAGTGAGGATGAGGCGCATATGAGCGCATGGGGTGGGGGCCTCACATTCCTGAGCCCAGCCCAGAAGGGCACAGCCTGGAGCCTCCCACTGTCCCAGCCAAGCCCCTCACACTCAGCCCCGGCCCTGCAGCTGGCAGAGATCCACGGCGTGCCCCGAGGTCTCTACGATGGGCCAGTCCATGAGGTGATGGTGCCCGCCAAGCCAGGGAGTGGCTCCCAGGCCCGAGCATCCTGCCCAGGCAAGGTCTCGGTCCCCGCCGTGCGCAACCTGCACCAGTCTGGGTTCAGCCTGTCTGGTGAGTTGGCCTGGGGCTAGGGCAGTGGTGGAGGGGTGGGGAGCTGAGGGCTGTGAGCCCAGCTGGGAAAGCTCCTTTCTGGCCTACACCTGCCCTGGGCTGCTCTGGCAAGCCCCACCTGGACTAAAGACATTAAAGGGCTGCCATGCTGAGCCCAGAGGAGCCCAGGAGTCCCACTACAGGGACCTGAGTATCACGTGGGAAGCCAGTTCCAGCTCCCCCAGCCCCACCAACCCTAGGTGGAGAATGAGGGAGATAAGGGGTCCCAGCTGTGCCTGGGGCACTTGGGGAGGGGGATGTGGTCCCCATGATCTCTTGTCCTATACCCCTACTCTGGGTTCAGGGAGGTGATAGTGGCCCTGCTCACTGGGGAACTTGGAGTGGCCAGACCCTGAGCACCCAGCACTGCCTAGAAGTCAGGGGCAGCCTTGGCCCCTGGGGCTACCAGGGGACGCAGCTACCCTGGCCTGGACAGGATTGGCTCCCTGTAGGGTGAGCTTGAGCACCAGCCCCCACAGGTCTGAGGGTCCCACAGGTGTGAGTCGGGAGGGGGCTGTCCAGTTGGGCCTCCTTTCCCTGTGCAGGAGACATCCTGCCCACCCTGCCCTCTCCTCAGGGTCGCAGGCGGATGACCACATCGCCAGGCGCACAGCCCAGAAGATCATGGCGCCGCCCGGAGGGCACTCCAACATCACCTCCCTCTCCTAGATGGACTCCAGGAGGGGCAGTGCTGCAGGCGGGCAGCGGGCTGCTCACCTCTGCCCATTTTCCTCAGTAGCTGCTTTGGAAGGTGCTCAGCCTTGCCTTCCTCTCCCCCACAAGCTCTCCTTTTGGGGTCCCAGGTCCTGCCATGAGGAACCCCCTCTAAAAGAGGGCTAGGTTTGAGGAGATTCACTGCCAGGGTGGAGAGGCTGGGTGTGGCAGGGACAGCTCTTGCAGCCCCAGGCCTGGGTGCTAGCAGAAGGCCTGGTGCTGGCCAGGGATGCGGAGTCCCTGGGCATGTCACAGACCGTAGGGGACAGCTGGGCATCTGCCACCTCCTCCCATCGCCAATCACTGCCCCATAGAAGCCCAGCAAGAGTGCACATCATGGTTGGTGGCCATCCTGCCCCCAGAGAGGTGCTGAGAAGTCAGGGACCCACCTGTAGCCTGGCTCCCCCCTAGGTGGGGACTCTAGGACCAAGGACCAAGGACCAGACCTGAGCTTCCATAGTCACCCTCTCCAGGGAAATTTCACCATCCTTTAGCTAAGATGCTCTCCTTTTATTACAAATATGTATTTCTGTAGGTTTACTAGAGTAGTTTTATACAGTGAGGGCACCGCAGCCAGAGCCTACCTGTGCATGCCACCCCCAGCCCCAGGGGCGGTCAGCAGAGTCTGATGTGAATCGTGTCAATTAAAGACATGGGTTAGAAGCTGCCTGTGCGTAGAGACCCTTACCCCATCTTTCCACAAGGATGAGCACCTGCCCCCCATGTGTCCTGCAGGGTAGCTCTGTCCACCTCCTGATCGGGGCTGGGCTGGGCTGAGAGGTGAGGAGGGCCCGCAGGGAGCAGATAGGTGGGAGGGGGAGGATGCCATGCATTCTGTCTGGAATGCCCCTGGCAAGTTAAGGACAGTATGGCCTCCACGAGCACATGGACCTGTGAGGCACATCCCTACCACCACCTGAGGCAGACTGTCTGCCCAGCAGCTGCAGGGCCCAGACACAGAACCTTCTAGAAGTTAGAACTGCTCTTGGCTGCAGCCTTTTCCTCATAGAGATGGTACCAGTTTGGTGCCACAGCAAGGGGCTGTTCTCAGAGGGGTATCTGTGCCCCGAGAGCAGTGTGCCCCACACCTTACACTGCCTGGCTCCCTGGCCCCTGCCTAGGCACTGGCTCTCACTGGGGACCAGACCAAGGTGCCCTTCCCACCGTGCTCTCTGGGAACCACAGACTGGCCAGTCCTAAAATATGGGCTTTTCATGATCTGTGTTGGTCCAGGCGGCGGCCCTGAGAGGGCTCCTCCTGGCATCCAGCTACCTGCTTCTCAGGCTACCCTGAGGCTAATGTCCACTGCATCAGTGTACCCCACACCCTACGGGGAGAAGCAATGAAGGGAATGATGGCACCCTCATCCTGACAGCATCTCAGGGAAGGGGCAGGTGCACTGTGCCCAAGATTCCATCAGTGGACATGAAGCTCCTGCCTCTGTCACCACCGGGTTTCTGCTGAGACCCTGGCTGCCATGGGCCCTCCTGGTGGTGACTCAGGTGCTGCATGCATACACTGCCGGTGGCCCTGCCACGTCCTCTGCTGGGTCCTCTGCCCTGGTCAGCTCATGGCCTGGCTGATATGTTTGCCGGGGGTAGAGCTGGGCTTATAGCATAGTCCAGACCCGCTACCCCGATGACAAGTTGTCCTGGGAAGGAGCAGCAACACAGTACCCCCAGCCCCAGAACAAACCAGTGCAGGTCTGGAGCCCTGAGCTGAGGGGGCCAAGCCATCCCCCTGTGGGACAGGAGACTCACAGCAATGAGCAGCACTGTGGGTCCCACGTGAGGCCCTGCCCTGCACCCTTCTGTACCTTCCCTGCCTCAGCAGCCTTGTGGTTCCCAGCCACCCCTACCCTGGCTGCCCTGAGTCATGGCCAGACTCCATGTACCGTAGCAGGTATGGAGTCTAACTGCCTGGCAGACAAAGAAGAAGCACAGAGCATGTGGCAGAGAGTAGCTCTTGTATGTGATTCAGAGGTGAAAACTATACAGAAACAGCAGAAATTGCCACAACAGTTATATCGCTAGAAAACATCCTTCACCTTCCCACCCATGGCCCTCCCGCCAAGAATGGAGCAGAATCTGTCCATCCTGTGGCTCTGGGAAAAAGGCTTGTACACAGGGTGGCTGGTGGCAGGGCTGCAGTGGCCAGGTTGCATACAGCCTTGAGCCTGTGAGAGACCAGGGGGCCCAGGCTCCGCCCAGATGTGGCCTCACATGACCTGCCAGCCCACAGTGAGGGGGCCCTCAGAGGCCAGAGTGGGCAGCTGTGGCCCTACTCTGTTTTGGGTCCTGCAGGACCTAAGTGGTGCTGGCCTTTCTTGCTCTTGACAGGCACTCACAGCTTCTTGTCGCTGGGCACTGCCATGAGCCAAGGTACAAAATATGGCTGGGGCACTGTGGGTACCGCCAGTCTGGGACTGCTAGGGGATGTGGCTGCAAGACCTCAGCCCGTCGCTCCCTACCCTGGCAGACCCAAGTCTCCAAAGCCATCTGAGAGGTAACTGTCCGCAGGCTCTGGGCCGGAGGCCTAGCTGCTGCCAGCTGAGGGGCAGATGGAGCCACAGGTGGGCAGGACAGAGTGCTCCCCCTCGCTATCCTCCGCAGCCTCCATGGCATTCCTGGTTGCAGGGCCAGGAAGAGACTCAAGAGGCTCCTGTGTGAGCTCCTGGCTCCGCCTCAGCCTAGGGACAGAGACACAGGTTGGGGCTCAGTGGTGCCCACCAGCCCCAGACACTTCTTGCTGCTGGTCCCATGACTCGCCGAAGGACTCACAAAACGTGTCCTTGGGGGACAAGCCGTGAGGTGCCCACAGTCGGGCCAGGCACCAGGCAGTGCCTCTGGGAAGCCCTACTCTGGGACTCCTGGGCACAGCGGGGAGCCTGGCAGTGGTATGGGGGTGGCCCCCAGCACCTGCCTGACTCTGGGCCAGGCTGGTTGCCAGTGGTCTCTTCCAGCCGGAGGTGAAAGGAGGCCTGACTATGCTGCCGGCAGCACATTGGGGAGAAGTTTTCAAAGACTCAGCTGAGTCTGATCCTCAGTCAGGCCTCTGACCCTGGGGTGGGGGGCTGTGTCCACTCCAGTTCCCACACACCGTCCTTCCTGGCAAGAGGCCCTCCCTGTGACACCTGGGCAGAGGGAGTGTCCACCTGCCTGTAGCCCCTGATCAGCTGCCTCTGCAGCAGCAGGTGTTGTTGGCTGCTTCTGTCCTGTCCCCTTCCTGCCGGCCACATGTTCCCTTTATGTCCCTGGTACCTGGCACTCAGGAAAGGCCTGACAAGCAAGTTAGTGACTGAGGATGCCAGAGTGGTGGGAGCTAAGGCTCTTGACAGTGCCACCCAGGAAGCCCCCAGCCCTGACCTGGGCTGAGTGCCCCATTTCTCCCTCAGAGATTCTGGCCACTGGCCCCATTTGGAGCTGAAATCTTCCCAGGAAGCCCCCGCCCTACACAGGGGTCTGAACAGGGACATCCCGCTGCCCACAGCCCAAAAAGAGTGGAGTCAGGCACTCCACATAGAGGCCATGTGGCTGCAGAGTCCCTCCTCTCTGCCACCACTAGTCCCCCAACACACACTCACTTTTCTCTATTAAAAATGACAAAGTCTTGCTGGATCGCATCAAGGCAGTCCTGAAGATATTCATTCTCCTGTGAACAGAAAGATGTGTGTCACTTGTGGATGCCATCCAGGTTCTAAGCATCCCTCAGGAACCCATTGTGGTCAGCTATCCTCCTGGACGGACTGCCCGACACCTGCCAGGCAGCCAAAGTGCCTGGGAGTACTTCTTCCAGAACGATCTCACCTGGGACCATCATCTAACCACCAAGGGTTCCCAGGGGCCACTGCCCAGCCCCCACTGCAGTGGACGTGCTCTGTGATGTCTGTGGGGCTGTAAAGGAAGCCACCCCACATGGCTCCTTTCCTATCCCTGTCTTGTCTCCCCACTTGCCTAGCAGGACTCAACCCCTCCCTTGTTCCCGGTATACTAATCTCTGACTCAGTGCCTGTTTCAGGGTGCCTGCCCCACACAGGCTGGTCTCGGGGCAGTTCTGTGAGGTATACCCTCAGAACAGGGTTTTGGACCCAGGCTGCTCTCAGCTAGATGCACAGGAACCCAGAATTGGTGACACATGGGGTGATGGAGGTGCAAGGCAGGTGGCTAGACCAAATTCCTAAGACTGTCCCTAGGGTGAGTCAGGAAGGTGCAGGTGGAAGAGGATGTGCAAGCCCCGACTGCAGCTCTGGTGCTGGGGAGAACAATTCCAAGCTGTGGTTCACCATCAGCGTGTGAGCAGACAACAGGCCCAGGCTGAGAGTCAGTCTGCATGGCAGTGTGGAAGGACCCCATCTCCTGTGGCTGAGGGCAGACCATGCTGAAGGCCATGCCTAGCTATGAGCATAACTTGAGAGAAGGCTGGATCCACAGCCTGGGAAGGCCTCCTGTATATCACCAAGGCCCTGCTGGGGAAGGGACACAAATGTTGACCCCAGCCCACTATGCTCACTGAACCTGCAGAAGGGCCCCTCTCCCTACTTCAGAAAGCAGCATCCATTCCTATGAATGGACCACGCAGGGGCTGTGACCACAGCAGACATCTCGCAAGACACACTTGCACCTTAGCACCTGCCTCCACTGGTCTATCCAGCTTTGAAACATAGCCGCATGACCCAGCTGGGAGCACTGGCCCTGCCGAGGTCAGGGAGGAGCTTCGGGCTGCTGTGTCCAGCAGTAGCCAAGAGTACTGACCTGGGAGTGGCTCAAAGACTGTGAGTAGGGGGTGGGTGCAGATGTGAAAGGGGTCTGTTGATGGCAGGCCCTACCACCCTGGTGTGGAGTCTGACTCCCAGACAAGAGCCCCTGAAGTGGGCTTGGATATGCCATAGGACAGCTCTTGGGAACTTGAAAAAGACTATGGGCTGGGTGAGGATCCCAGATCATCCACAGAAGGATGCTAAGAAGGGACAAAAGTCTCAGGGAAATAGGCAGCTAGCACGAGCATTCCCAGCCAATGTCAGTGTTCTTCTGGGGCACGAAAGACATTCCTTTCAGCAAGGGAATAAGGAACTGGTGAGGGGTGGCAGGAGAGGCATGGTGACAATGGCAGGACAGAGTAGCAAGAGCCAGGGCCTGTCATAATTGGCGGAGGCCCCTGGCGTGACCACACCAAGAGGCAGTGAGGCTAGATGGCATGAAGGGCACCCTGACCCTGAGTGTCTGTGATGGCCAGCAGAGCATGGGGCTCCTAAGGGTCAGCAAGGGACAATAGCATCCATACACACTGTAACAAGTTGGGGTGGAGCAGAGGGCTGTCAGCCACTATAACACAAAGTCACATTTACTGGGCTAGTTTTTACATCTAATTCTGTTATTAGACTGTGAACTCATCGACTAAAGCAGGGAAGGCCCAGGCTAGTTCATGGCAAAGGTCAGAGCAGTGACCTGGGCCCCCTGGTGTTTGTGGTCACATCCTCACAGAGGAATGGGGTGCCTAGCACTAAGCTAACACTTGGCCCACATCCATCCCACCTGGGGCCACTGGTGGCTGCTGAAGCATCATCAAGACAGACATATTTGGCACTTGGCAGAGCTGTGATGTCTGGGCCTGACCTACGGAGCTACAGGTGTGGGGGAATGGGAGGGAGATGCTGGTCAGCAGGCACTAAGTCCATTATGTGGGTGAATGGGTCCTACAGATCGGAGGGACAGATGGTGACTGTGATCAACAAAACCATATAGTAACAGCAACCAGGGGCTCGACCACACTGGGTGAGGATGTAAGTCATGGCAGGAGGCACAACTGACTGCTTAGATCCCAAGATCCATGGTGGTGTGACAGGAGGTGGGGAGGGGCTGGGATGGGTACGAGAGGACAGAGGAGGTAACTGCAGCAGGGCTGTCACTTATCCCCCATGTCCAAATTTTCCTAAGGTGAGAAGTCCACCAGAAGCCTGAGAAGCTGCTCCAAAATTACCTAAAAAACATGACTCTTGGTGGTGCATGAGCTGGACTGCGGTGAACCCTGAAAGGTGCCACCATGATCCCCTTCTCCCCAAGGTGCTTAGAGTGCTGCTGGCAAGAAGCCTTCTGCAATGCCTGTATCTGTCTGGTCCTGCTGTGCCTGTCCCTCTGATGGCCACGTGTGGCCCCTCAGTGCCCTGCCTTGGGCTGCTGGAAGGCACAAAAACTATGTCACCTGAGCCCTTCACCAATGACTGGTGGGTGCAGGAGTATGAGAGCCCAGCTTCCTCTGGGCAGCACCTCTAAGTTGCAACCCATGCTCCAAGGTCCCTGAAGGTTCAGGCTAAGCTACTCCCCGGGGGGTTCAGGATTTCTGCCCCAAATCCAACCCTCACTGCCTCCTCCTATTCCTGAGTGATATCTCCTGGGTGCACCTTCTGATATTCAGAAGGCTGAGTAACTTGATGGCTCAGAAGCCTCCTCTCAGGGCAAACATTATTGCAACCATGAGGGCCAGGGAAGTGAATTCCAGATCCCTACCTTGTCACTACTAAGCAATGCAATATGAGCTGAGCAGGGACAATTCCCGAACCTCTCAGAACAAAATTGGAGGGGGCACAGTTCCTGAGTTTGAAGCTTAATACAAAGTTACAGTGATCAAGACACTATTGTGCTGGTGTGAGGACAGACACAGGTCAATGAAATAAAATTGCAAGTCCATAAATAAACTCTTGTATTTACAGGTAATTGATTTTTAAAATGATGCCAAGCCCTTCAGTGGGGAAAGAACACCCTTCTCAACGCACGGCACTGAATTGGACCTCCACATACAAAAGAATGAAGTGGGATCCTTACTGTATACTACATGTAAAAATTAACTCAAAATGGATTTCAGACCTCAGTGTAAGAACTAAAACTCAACAATGCTTAGAAAAAAACATGAGAGCAGGTCTGTGACCTTAGTTCAATTGCTGCTCTTTCAGGCATGACAAAGCAGGAAGCAGAAGAGAAACAGACACACTGGGTAACATCAAAATCAGAGACTGTATGCTGCAGATGACACCACCGAGAGAGGAAAGAAACACACAGGATGGATTTCTGGAGCAAGAAGGCAGACTAGAAACATCTCCTTACTAGCCACTCATGAAGAGGCAGGGGAAAGAAAACTCTAACCACCTCTGGCTGGAAGACTCCAACCAGGGACATCACTTTGGGGGCACAGTGAATCAGTGGTGGATTATAGGAGCCAGCAAGGAGGTCTGGAGGGAGCTGAGAAAAATCAACACAGAAGGTGAGTACTTGGGAATGGGCAAGGGAACAACCGGCCAGCCAGTCCAGAGGACTGGAGACAAGAAAGGGTTGTCCTGCAGCTTTTTGATTCAGGGATGATCTACTTACTGGAGGGCTTAAATGAGTGGGTGCACTAAAACAGTGTCCAATAGCCGAGACTGAATACCAGGTGGGGTGCATCCCCTATTGGCTTGGCTCGTAGCTATGTGCTGCCATTGTGGGAAGGCCATGTGGGAGAAACGGTCTGCAGAGTCCTAGGACATGGCCAATTCTGGTGCCTTCTGAGCTTGGGCATTCACTCTTGGGGTGAGCTGAGCATCCTGGAAATTGTTGTTAGAGGGTACTATGTGATGTGTCTCCTAAGGAATCTGGCAAGAGCATTAGGACCCCAATCCCATGGGAACTGACTGCTGACAAAACAACCAGGACCTGATTGTGGGTAACTAAGTTAGGAAGACAGGACCCGATCTCCTCTGCAACTGGGGGTCGGCTTCTGGCACTCACCCAGCATATGTTTGCTGTCTCCTAACATGATAGTGCCACTTGGTGTCTAGGCAATATAACATATATATAGTTATACATATCTTTGGGGTTTTTCATTTTCTTTTTTTTTATTGGTTGTATTTTCATTTTTAATTTCTTCAATAGCAAGCAATCTTCCTTTTTTTTTTTTAATTGAAACAGAGTCTCATTATGTTGCCCTCAGTAGAGTACCCTAGCATAACAGCTCACAGCAACCTCAAACTGTTGGGCTTAAGTGATTCTCTTGCCTCAGCCTCCAAAGTAGCTGGGACTACAGGCACCCGCCATGATGTCCGGCTATTTTCTTGTTGCAGTTGTCATTATTATTTAGCTGGCCCAGGCTGGGCTTGAACCTATCATGTTCGGTGCATGTGGCTGGTGCTATAACCACTGTGCTGAGCCAGTCTTCCATTTTTGATACTGTTTTTTAGTCCCCTTTATTCACTCTTTCTTTCTTTCTTTTTTTCTTTTTTTTTGAGACTGAGTCTCAAGCTGTTGCCCTGGGTAGAGTGCCGTAATGTCACAGCTCACTGCAACCTCAAACTCTTGGACTTAAGTGATTTACTTGCCTCCGCCTCCCAAGTAGCTGGGACTACAGGTGCCCACCACAATGCCCAGCTATTTTTTGGTTGTAGTTGTTGTTGTTTGGCAGGCCTGGGCTGGATTTGAACTGCAAGCTCCAGTGTGTGTGGCTGGCACCCTAGCTGCTGAGCTACAGCCACTGAGCCCACTCTTTCTTTTTTATTTCTTTCCTATTTTCTCTTTTTGAGTAGAGATTTTTCTACTTTTCTTATTTTTCCCATATAAATTTCTCATACAACACCCACCTAAAATGTCTCCTTTTTTCTTCTTTATCTTATATAATTGCATTTTAAATTTTCCTTACCTATTTTTTTTTTCTTTTCTCTGAGTGCCGGGGGATAGGGGTCATGGCATTGGTCTGGCTTAAGGAGGTCATGAACTCATGATCTAGGGTGTCCTTCTAGCTTTGGCCTTTGGAAAGAAAGTATTGGCAAGTCCCCACAGCAACATATTGCTGAGTTTTCAATTATTGTGGAGGGGATTATTTTTTTCTTCTTTCTCCGTATTTGGAAGAGGTGGGGTCTTGCTTTTCCTCAGGTGGATAAGGAGCTCCTGACTTCAGGGTATTCACCTAACCCAGTCCCCCAAAGTCCTAGAGTTGCAGGTGTGGCCATAGAACCCTGCCAAACAACACTATTTCTCCTGTCACTCTCTTTCTCTTCTTTCATCCCCCCCCTTTTTTTTTCTTTTTCTTTTCTTTCTCCCTTCTCACTGTTTACCCTTCTCTTCCTTTAGGCCTCATACCAAAAGACTATTTTAACATCTAATCTCTGAGATAAGGTAATTTAAAGTGAAGGAAGTAGTGAGAAGGAATAACAGGGAAGGAAGTTAACAAGAATAAAACACACATGGGGAGGAACCAACAGAATTTGGGCAACGTGAAAAACAAAAACAGAGCAACTCCCCCCCACCAAGGTACCATGAGGCAGCCACCACCAAGGACTCCACCTACAAAGAATTAATGGAAATGACAGAAAGGGAATTTAAAATATGGATAACAAAGACAATAAAGTGAATTGAGAAGAAAGTAGAAAACAGAACCAAAAACAGATTAAAGCCAAAAATGGATGAAATAATTGGGAGACTAAAAAAAGAATATTGAAGAGCTTAGGGAATTGAAGGAGTCAATCAGAGAAATTAAAGATGCAGTGGAAAGTATCAGGAACAGATTAGACCATGGAGAAGAAAGAATCTTAGAGCTAGAGGATAAAGCTCCTGAGCTAACCTAGGTAGTTAAAGAGGCAGAAGAGAGAGAAAGCAGAACATTCACTCAAAGAATTATGGGACTTCATGAAGTGTTCAAACATATGAATTATAGGAATCCCTGTGGAGAAGAACATCCCAAAGGAATGGAAGCCCCATTGGAGGATATCATAAATGAAATTTCCCCAAGTATCCCTAAAGATTCCAAAACACTCCTTTTAGAGGGATGTCAAACCTTATGTCATCTCAACACAAACAGAGAATCTCCAACACATTAACCTGTCCAAAGTCAAGACAAAAGAGAAAATTCTGCAAACAGTAAAGAGTAAACACCAACTGACCTACAGGAGTAGATCCATCAGGGTGACAGCAGACTTTTCAGCTGAAACTTTACAAGCCTGAAGACAATGATCATCTAACTTTAACCTTATTAAACAAAACAGCTTCAGCCCAGAATTCTGTATCCTGCTAAATGAAGCTTCAAAATCAATGGAGAAATCAAATCTTTTACTGTTATGCAAATATTGTGGAAATTCACTGCAATAAGGCCAATTCTATAGGAAATACTTAGACCTATTCTCCACAGTGACCGTCACAATGGCCCACCAGCAAAGTAAACAACTGGAAACTGAGGAGAAAACCTAGCTTCCGCAATGGTGCAAAGGATAAAACTAAGCAATAGACTTTCACAAAATAAGATGAATAGAACTTTATAACAGTTATGAGTTCTCTCACTAAATGTAAATGGCTTTAATTTCCCACTGAAGAGGCATAGGCTGGCCAACTGGATAAAAAAGTATAAGCCATCCATATACTGTCTTCAAGAAATAAACCTAACCTTGAAGGACAAATTTGGACTCAGAGTAAAGGGATGGAAAACCAAATTTCAGGCAAATGGAAATCAGAAGAAAGGAGGGGTTGCAATCTTATTTTTAGATACAAGTGGATTTAAAGCAACTAAACTCAAAAAAGACAAAGATAGTCACTTCATTCTGGCCAAGGGAACAATACAATAGATGACATTTCAATTCTAAATATTTATGCACCCAACTTAAATGCTCTCAGATTTATGAAACAGATCTTGATTAGTCTGAGCAGTATGATATCATATACTATATCATATAGTATATAGTATCATATAACACTATAATACTGGGAACTTTAACACCCCTCTGGCAGAACTGGACACATCTTCTAAATAGAAGTGAAAGATACAAGGGACTTAAAGTCACCATAGAACAAATGAGCTTAATCAACATATACAGAATACACCATCCCAAAGCTAAGGACAGCCTATGGAACATACTCCAAAGTAGACCATATCCTAGGATATAAATCAAACCTCAAAAAAATTAAAATAATTAAAATTATACCTTGTATCTTCTCAAACCACCAGGCAATAAAGGTAGAATTCAACTCCAACAAATATTTTCATCCCCACACAAAGGGGATAGAAATTAAACAACCTTATGCTGAATGATGGTTGTGTCAAGGAAAAGATAAAAGAAGAAATTGTTAAATTCCTCAAATGACAACAAGGAAGCTACAAGTTAACAAAACCTATGGGATATTGCAAAAGCAGTCCTAAGAGGGAAATTTATTGCATTAGATGTCTACATCCAACAAACAGAAAGAGAGCACACCAATGACCTAATAATCATCTTAAGGAAATGGAAAAGGAAAAACAATCCAATTTCAATCCATCAAAAGAAAAGAAATAACTAAAACTAAATCAGAAATAAACGAAGTTGAAAACTAAAGAGTCATTCTGATTTAATGAAACAAAAAGTTGGTTCTTCAAAAAAAAGATAAAATCAATAAACTAGAAAAAGAAAAGTAAAATCTCTTAATAACCTTAATCAGAAATGAAAAGGGGGAAATAACAATAGATATCAAAGAGACACAAGAGATCATCTCTGAATAGTACAAGAAACTCTATGCCTAGAAATTTAACAATGTGGAGAAATTGGACCAATTTAACAATGTGGAGAACTTGGAATCACACCATCTCCCTAGACTTAACCAAAAAGAAATAGATCTTTTGAACAGACCAACATCAAGCACCAAGATAAAAGAAACAAATAAAAATCTTCCAGCAACAACAACAAAAAAACCCTGGACCAGCACCTGGCTTCACACCAGAATTCTATCAAACCTTCAAACAAGAGCTTTTACCCATACTTCAAAAACTATTCCAAAACATTGAGAAGGAAGAAACCTTTCCCAACACATTCTATGAAGCAAACATCACTCTGATTCCCAAACCAACTTAAAAGGAGAACTATAAACCAATTTCACTAATGAATTTAGAAGCAAAAATACTCAATAAAATCTTAGCTAATAGATTACAGCTACACATTAAAAAAAATATACATCATGATCAAGTAGGCTTCATCCTAGGGATGCAAGGTTGGTTTAACATATTGAAATCCATATATGTAATCCATCATATCAATAGAAGCAAAAACAAAGACTATATGATCCTCTCAATAGATACAGAAAAAGCATTAGATAAAATTCAGCATCCTTTCATAACAAGAACACTTAATAATATAGGCATATATGGCACATTTCTTAAGCTGATTGACGCCATCTACAACAAATCCACAAGCTAATATCATACTGAATGGAGTAAAACTGAAAGCTTTTCCACTTAGAACTAGAACCAGACAAGGTTGTCCTCTATCACCACTACTATACAACATTGTGTTGGAAGTTATAACCAATGCAATCAGGCAAGAGAAGGATATAAAGGGCATCCAAATGGGAGCAGAGGAGGTCAAACACTCCCTCTTTGCCAACAATATGATCTTATACTTAGAGAACCCTAAATACTGAACCATAAGACTCATGGAATTGATCAAGAAAGACAGGAACATCTCAGGATATAAAATCAATGTCCACAAATCAGTAGCTGTGGTATATATCAATAATAGCCGAGTTGAGAAGCTAATAAAAGATACAATTCCCTTCACAGTAGCTTCAAAAAAAATGAAATACCCAGGAATACACCTAACAAAGGAGGTGAAGGACCTCTACAAAGAGAATTATGAAACCCTAAGAAAAGAAATAACAGAAGACATTAACAAATGGAAGAGCATACTATGCTCCTGGCTGGGAAGAATCAACATTGTTAAAATGTCTGCACCTTCCAAAGCAGTCTACAGATTCAATGCAATCTCCATTAAAATACCAACATCATACTTTGAAGAACTGGAAAAAATAGTTCTTCATTTCATATGGAACCAGAAAAAAATGATATCTCCAAGGCAATTTTTTATAATAAAAACAAAGCTGGAGGCATCACTCTATCAGACTTTAGGCTATGTTACAAGTCCACAATGATCAAAACAGCATGTATTGGCACAAAAAAATAGAGACATAGACATTTGGAACCGAATAGAAAATCAAGAGTTGAAACCAATCTCTACTTGCCATCTGCTCTTCGATAAACCAGACAAAAGCATACACTGGGGAAAGATTCCCTATTCAATAAATGGTGCTGGGATAACTGGATAACCACATGTAAAAGACTGAAATTAGATTCATGCTTTTCACCACTTATAAAAATTGATTCAAGATGGATAAAATATTTAAACCCAAGGCATGAAATGATTGAAATCCTAGAAGAAAGTGTGAGAAAAACTCTCGATGATGTCAGCCTGGGGAAAGATTTTATGAAGAAGACTTCAGCAGCAATCACAACACAAAAATAAACAAATGGGACTTAATTAAACTGAAAAGCTTCTGCATAGCTAAGGACACAGCAATCAAAGCAAATAGACAACTTCAGAATGGGAAAAAATATTTGCATGTTACAAATCTGTTAAAGGGTACATAACTAGAATCTACAGAGAACTCAAATTAATCAACAAAAAAAAAAAAGAGCAAACTATCCCCTCTATCACTGGGAAAGGGACATGAACAGAACCTTCTGTGAAGAAGAGAGACGAATGGCTAACAAACATATGAAAAAAATACTCATCGTTTCTGCTTATCAGAGAAGTGTAAATCAAAACCACCCTGAGACATCACCTAACCCCAGTAAGATTAGCCCACATCACAAAGTCCCAAAGTTGCAAATGCTGGTGCAGATGTGGAGAGAGGGGAACACTCTTACACTGCTGGTGAGACTATAAACTAATACAGCCTCTCTGGAAAGAGGTATGGAGAATCCTCAAAGATCTCAAATTAGATCTCTCATTTGACCCCACAATCCCTACTAGGCATCTACCCAGAAGGAGAAAATATCATTTTATCATAAGGACATTTGCACTAGATTGTTTATCACAGTTCAATTTATAATCACCAAGATGTGGAAACAACCTAAATGCCCATCAACTCAGGAATGGATCAACAAACCATAGTGTATGTACACCATGGAATGCTATTCAATTGTAAGAAAAGATGGAGACTTGACATCTTTTATATTAACCTGGATGGGGCTGAAACACCTTCTTCTTGGTAAAGTATCACAAGAATGGAGAAGCAAGAATCCAATGTAGTCAATACTAATATGAAGCCAGTAGATGATCTAATTCATGCTCACATAGGAAAAAAACTCATTTCAATTCACCTTGAGCAGAGGAGGAATGGGAGGAGGGGGGTTGGGTGCTTCCACTTAATGGACACATTAGTGAGACCCTTAATGTAGGGGTGTATGGCGCACCTTTTGGGTTTGGGACACAACTACAAGAGGAACTCTACCTAACAAATTCAAATGTTGTGACCTGGCTGTACCCTCACATTAACCTGAAATTATAAAAAAAGAAACCCACAGGATCAAAGAAATGTGTGCAAGTAACCAGATGAGGCACTTGTATCCACATATGAATAAAGAGATCTTACAAAGAAATAGAAAGATAGACAAGAATTTCTGGTATCAGCTCCACTGTGGAAGCCCTCGCTCCTGCCCTCGCAACAGGAAAGAAACTGAAAATCAATGACTTTCCTTGGACTCATGAAGCAGCATGGGTCAAAGGACCCCCAGTCCCCTGAAATGGACCAATAGCTCCCACCAAGACCAGCCGGCCAGGAGCTGTGGCTGAAGGAGCACACCTGCTAGGTCTGAGGAGGTGCTGGAGGCCAAGCGTGTGAAACTCCCAGGTATAGTTGGGGGGAGCCCCACCCTTCTGTGCATTTTGCCTCCAGGAAGCCCACCAGGTTTTAGTGAAGAGCCAAGAAAGGGACCCACTGGGCCCCGCATGGGGAGTGGGGTAACCACATGAAACGTGCCCAGAGTGTGCTCCATAGCAGTGGGGAATTTACTCTCCACGGGGAACACTTGTCCCATGTAGGGGAAGGGTCACTTGAGATCAGGGGCAGAGTGCTACAGCCTCACCTATGAGGACAGTATGCTCCCACCAGGGCAACACAGCGAGACCCCATCTCTATTTAAAAAAAAAAAAGAAAGAAAGAAAGAAAACTTAAAGTGTTGAAAGGAAAAAACCTACCAACCTAAAATTCTACATCAATGATATTATCCTTTAAAGGGAAGGAGAAATACTTTTTAAAACAAAAATGGAGGGAATTCATTTCCATAGATCTGTCCTGTAAGAAATGTTGAAAGAAGTTCTTCACAGAGAAGGAAGTTGCCGTAGGTCAGTAGCCTGGCCCTACAGAAAGAAAGGAAGAGCATCAGAGAAGGAAAAATAAAATAAGATCTTTGATTTTTCTTATTTTTAATTGATCTAAAAGGTAACTTTAAAATAATAACAGTGTATTGAGTAATTATAGCATATAGATGAGTGAAGAGAATGGCAATGATGTCACAGGGACGAGGACAGAGGGGTCGGCTCTGTGAGGAGGTGTTAGAGCAGACCTGGATATCTACAGCAACCCCTAAAAATATTCTAAAAACAAGTATAACTGATAGACTAAGAGACGGGATAAAATAAATCACAGAAAATGATTAATAAAAGCCAGAGAAAGCAGAAAAGGAAGGGAAAAGAAAGAGCAAATAGAAGAAATACACAAGTTACAGGTAAGTAAGACACGTAGCCAGCTGCATCACCAGTCACTGTAAATGTGAAAGGCCTAATATGCACCGATTAAGACAGGTACTGTCAGAGTAGATTGAAAAAGACACAAAAACCCATTTTAAAATATTTGAATAGGGCAGTGCCTGTGGCTCAAGGAGTAGGGCACTGGCCCCGGAGGTGGTAGGTTCAAATCCAGCCCCGGCCAAAAAAAAAAAACACTGCAAACTAAAATAAAATATTTGAATAGATATTTCTCCAACAAGAAATGCCCAGTAATCGAAAAGATGTTCAATGTCATCAGGAGAAAATGAATCAAAACCACAAAGTCACTTCACACTCACTAAGGTCTCTGCACTTAAAGAAGCAAACAGGCCAGGTGCCAAAAAGAGCTGGAGAGTATGTGGGGAGACAGAGCCCTCGTACTTTGCTGGTGGGAACGTACAATATCACACCTGCTCCAGAAAACAGCTTGGCAGTTCCTCAAATGTTAAGCATGGAGGCACCACATGACCCAGCAGTTTCACTCCTAGGTGCACGCCCAAGAAAAATGAAAACATTCATCCATGCAAAGACTGGCACATGAATATTCATAATACCCCCAAAGCAGGAAAACACCTAAATACTCGTTAACTGATGCATGGATAGATAGAATGCAATGTATAAGTGAAATTATTCAGGCATGTAAAGTACTAAAGTCCTGACACCTGCAACAACATGGATGCACCTTGAAAACATCACACTCAGTGAAAGAAGCCAGTCACAGAAGACCACCTATTGGATGACTCCATGCAGTGCCAGGCTCCTCCTACCTCTAGCACCAGGCTCCTCCCACCCACCATGCCAGGCTCCATCCACAGCCCCCAGCCTCTCCTGTCCCAGCCACCTCCTGGGCAGGTCAGCACTGACACAGTGGGCTCTGCATACTGTCCAGGCCCTGTTCTCTTATGAGTGCACCCTGGGCCTATTTGTGTACCCTAAAACCCCAGCTCTGGAGATGATCTGGTTAAGTGGAATTCACACACTTAATAGTAGGATGTATAAGGATGCCCACCAGCACCTGCCAACCATCCTGTGACTCAGACTGGCTCCTCAATGCAGTCCCCGCAGCCTCTACCTCCAATTGGACACCAGGGGTCAGCACCAGCAGTCCTGGAGGGGGCAGTGGGTGGGCACCTCACCCACCCACAGGACCTGTGTTATCTAAAGACCGAGGGGCCCAGCCCTGGACCCCACTTCACAGTGGGGAGGCACTGATGCCCATCTTCCCAGCCCACACAGAGCATACAGGTCTGAGGGGTCACACAGGGGAAGGGGCAAGGGCAGCGGTCGAGCCCAGCATCACCACTGTCACCCTGACGTGACACATAACTGTGGCTGTTCTTTGGTGAACACCAGCTGTGCCCTGGTGTTACAGGATGAGTGGCGTCCCCTTGAAAGGCATGTTTTAATACCTATGAACACTATCGAATCCCAGGTACCAGTGAACAGGACCTTATTTGGAAACAGGGTCTTTGAGGATAGGTGAGCTGTACACCGCAGTGACCACTGTCCTGGTAAGAGGGTGGAACAGGTGCACACATGGGAAGATGGCCATGTTATGGCAGAATCGGGGACAGGAGTGATGTGTCTAAGAGCCAAGGAACGCCAGGGATGACAGTGCAGCCCTTCTCCAGGAGAGGCTTGACGGGGCTCTCCCTCCCCGGGAGGCCTCAGCAGGACCACTGCCCTGTCTCCGACACTTAGGCTCAGGCCTCCAGAGCTGTGCCACCACCTGTCTGTTGCTTCAGCCTCCTGGCTTGTGGTCATTTGGATAGCCCCAGGATGCTAATGCACCTAGCCAGGTAATGCCACAGCCGCTCCCAGGGGCCCTGCACAACCCACCTCAGAAGAAGCATTTGGTGAGGAAAGCAGGAGGTGGGTCCTGGGCCTCCTCGGGACCTTGGCAGACTGTCTGCCAGACTTTTGAAATGTGTGGTCTGCCAGGGTCTTGCAGGACCCTGGAGGGGAGGACCTTAGCCTGCTATGCAGGGATGTGGACGGGGGCCCTGAGCCCCTGTGGGGAGCCCCCACCCCTGGCCAGTACCCACCGACTGGGAGCTGTCACGGCTGTTGTCCCGGGACTTGCTCTTGGCCAGCCGCTTCTTCTTCTTGTGCAGGGGCCTGGACTCCAGAATCATTTCCTCCAGCTCGAAGGTGGGGTCACAATGCAGACGGCCTTTCTGCGGGGACAGGGTGCTGAGCCGAGGCCCGCAGGCCTGCTGCCCGCCCCCGAGCCACTATCCACAGGCTTACATTGGGCACGAAGCCTGGCTCCACCTTCTTCTCCATCAGATCATCCCACGGCACGCTGGCCAGTGATGGGGCTGCCCGCATGTCCTGGAGGCAGGAGAGCCGGTGCTCGGGGTTCACGGTGAGGAGCTGCAGCGAGGCCCATGTCAGATGGGGCCCCTGGTCTGGAAGCCCTGCCAGACCAGCCCTCCCTGGCACCTGCCCTGGGCGTGGGCACCCTAGGAGGAGGGGTCTCCAGACCTGAGGTGCAGAAGTTTGGCACCTCTAGGGTGATGTAAGGGAAGCTGGCACTAACTTGGGAAGAGCAATGTGCTCAGCCCAGCAAGGTGATGAGGCAATGGGGTTTGAGCAGTGTGGGCTGAAGCCTTGGTGCCCAAGGGCCACAGACAGCGTCTGCACCAGAAACATCCTGCCAGGATCCACCAGGAGGTGGCAGCCGTAACCTGGCTAATGGTTCTCCCTGGAACACTGGGCACACAGCTGGCCTGACAGTATCCCAAGCCACTTACATCTCAGCATAACCCTCCACCACCCAATAGGTTCCAGGCAGCCAGGCATCACCAGGGCAGCAGCATCCCAGCAGCCAACTGCCTCTGCCTAGTTCACCAAATGGGTGCCCCGTCTTTCCAGGGAAAATGCCGCCAACCCTGCGTGAGGTTTCTGAGGCATGGGCTTGGCTGAGTGGATCACTCCCTCCCGCTCAGGCCCTCTCTTGTGAGACACCTGGGCAGGTGTAGCCAGAATTTCACAGGGCTTGGAGGGAGAAGAGGCTCACTGGGGGTGGGAGAGTCCCCTGGCAGGCCAGTCCTCGCTGAGCCTTGAGGCAGCTTGGCTACAAGTGTGTGTGTCGGGGGGAGGGGGTGGCGCTGCTGAGAGCCGCAAACCACAGCCTCACCTTCCGCAACAGGGCCACCATCTCCTTGGACCAGCTGGGCACATACTGGACACTCACGGTGCTGAACAGCTGCACCAGGGACTCCACTGGGTTGCTCGAGTGGATATCATAGGGTCTCTGGGGGGAGGGAGGCAGCTCTGGGCAGGCGCCCTTGCCCCGATCCCCTGGACTAATGCCACCCACAGGTGCCTGCACCCTGAGTGCCCACCCTTCACCCACATGCAGCACAGCTCAGCACCACACAGAAGAGCTGAGGGGCCATGCCCTGCAGGTGTGTAGGAGGAGCTGCCTCTACGGTGGGGTCCTATGGCTGGCTGAGGGATACCAGTGCCTTGGACAGCCCCTGGGAGGGGCAGAAGAGGGCAGTATATGGCCTGGGGCAATACCCCGCCTCCTGGTCTCTAGCCAGCCTAGCCATGGTCACCAGAAGGGGGAGCAGAGGGCCCCATGCAGGCACCTTGTGAGAAGTTGTTGCTAGACAGTTCTGGGCCCTGTCTGCCTCCACAAGGGCCAACATGCAGACCCCACCCATGGCCCCGGGGCCCCCACAGTGAGTTTGTGCCTCCTTTACTCAAGCATTTCATCAGTGACCCAGATGCTTTGCTAAAGGCATGAGTCCTCCAGGAGGGGGATGAAAATGCCCTGGGCATCGGATGTGGGGGCAGCCACATCCTTCCCTGGCACTCGGCCACCCAGGGCCCTCGGGAGCTCATACCCATCCTCGAAGCAGCTCGTAGGCCATCACCCCCACCGACCACCAGTCCACCTCGAAGGAGTAGCCAGACCCTCCATTAACGAAAGAGTGGAAGATCTCTGGAGCTTTTGCCAGCAAGAGAAGGAGCAGGGGAGCTATCAGCGGGCTGGAGGCCCTGCCCCAGTCTGGGCTGCCCCCAGAGCGGGAGGAGAAGCCGCTGCATCTGCCCTTCCTGCCTGGGGGGAGTCAGCTGCCTCCAGAATCCCCCACGGGCCTACTCTCAGACCCCCACCCCCATGGGCCTACCCACTGGAGGCCCGCACCATGCACCTACCCATGTACGGCTTGGTGCCCGCTAATGCCGTCGCCCGCTCCCCATCTTTTATGATGGTGGCAATGTTGAAGTCACTCAGGTGTGCATGTCCTGTGGGAGAGAGGAGAGGTGCAACTGTCCCATGCCCAGAGCTGTGTCCTTGTGAGCGGGGGCACTACCTCCCCCCCCACCCGCCTGCCTGCCCCTTGGCTGCTTACCCCGCTCATCCAGGAGAATGTTGTCAGGCTTGACGTCTCTAGAAGAGGCAGAGGTGAGCAGATGAGTCCTGGGGTTTACCCTATTCCTGCCCTGGAGATCCTGACCTGAGAAGGGCTCCCAAGATGCCTCCACACCCACCAGAGGCAGAGGCTGGAAGGCAAAACCAGCCACTCCCTGCCTGGCGTGGGGGCATGGCCAAATCCCCCACCTTGGGCTTCCATAGCAGGGTACCCCAGCACAGAACACAGATGGGGCTGTAGCAACTGCTACAAAAACAACCACAGGCACCGGCTATCCTTCCACCCCCTGGCGCGTCCCTCAGGAGAACAACTCGGCCTCCAGCCTCTCTCTGCTCTGACTTGGCAGATTTCCCAGCTGAGGCTCAGTGACTCAGTGACCATCCAGTGCCTGAACCACAGCCTGACAACAGAAGCCCCGAGGGCACAGGTGCGGAAATAGGTCTGTTCAATTTTATCATACACCTCATAGCTTGTTTTTCATTTTGTTCTGTGGCTGCAGAGTTTCAGCCTAATTTCTGCTTCCCAATTTTTGCTTCCTAATTTTATCCACTTCATAATGTGCTTCCTCACCTGCTTCCCAATTTCATCTGCATTAAGCTAATGTGAAAACGAGCTTGAGCTCCCCAGGGACACAGTGGAGGCGCTAACAGAGAGCCTGCAGTTAAACAGGAGGCCATCCAATGCAGCCAGGCCCTGCAGTACACATGAGAGAACCTCAGGAAGGCTTCTAGGACAGGGCCCACCTTTAGATGAGCCCAAGTGTGCAGCTGTGGGGCTGAGCCTGGAACAGGTGTCACAGCCAGACGCAGGGCTGGGGACACAGGTGGGGCAGAGGAGCCAGACCAGGCTCTGCTGGGTAGTGGACACCCCTCAGTTGGCCCAGCAGGTGCCTCACCCTGCCAGGTATGCACACACCTGTGGATGATGTGCTGGCCACGCAAGTAGTCGAGGGCCAGAGCCATCTCACAGATGTACAGCCTCACCGTGTCCTCAGAGAACTGGACGTTCTGTTGCAGGTGGTAACGCAGGTCCCCACCCAAGAGCAGGTCCACCACCATGAACATGTCCTCCTCATCCTGGAAGGAGTACCTGTGGGTACCAAGGGAGGATCGGCCTGTACATGGCTCGGGAGCTGGTCACACTCCTCCACAGCTGACACACACACCCTTGCCTAAGGACCATAACCCCAACGGGCATTCCCAGGAGTAGGGCACAGCCCTGGGCATTGACTCCACCCCTACTCGAGTTGCTCTGAGCCCAGACCTTCAGGAAGGACAGAGCAGCCTGTCCTGGAGGTGGCCCAGCTGGGGCAAGAGACACCTGTGAGTGACAAATGGAGTGCAAAAATAATAGTGCACATTTCTGGGTTGTTTTGGGCTGCCCTGATTTCCTTTTCTGTAAAATGGGGATAAAAATATCTGCCTGGGAAGATTGTTAAGGAAAATGAGGATGTGGGTGAGATTCTTGGCCCAGTCCTGGGCAAGGGGCTGCATTTAATAACCAGCAGTCACAGTGATGATGGTGGTGGTGATGATGATGGTGTGATGGTGTGGTGATGATGATGATGGTGTGGTGATGATAGTGATGGTGTGATGGTGTGGTGATGATGGTGGTGGTATGGTGATGATGGTGATGGTGTGATGGTGTGGTGATGATGATGGTGGTGTGGTGATGATGATGATGGTGTGGTGATGATGGTGATGATGGTGGTGTGGTGATGGTGTGATGGTGTGGTGATGATGATGGTGATGGTGTGATGCTGTGGTGATGATGGTGATGGTGTGATGGTGTGGTGATGATGATGGTGATGGTGTGATGGTGTGGTGATGATGGTGATGGTGTGATGGTGTGGTG
>NW_003852470.1:1201158-1201434 GCF_000181295.1 Otolemur garnettii | reverse complement strand
TGTGGTGATGATGGTGATGGTGTGATGGTGTGGCAACGATGATGGTGGTGTGGTGATGATGGTGATGGTGTGATGGTGTGGTGATGATGGTGGTGGTGTGGCGATGATGATGATGGTGAAGTGATGATGGTGATGGTGTGATGGTGTAGTGATGGTGTGGTGATGATGATGATGGTGAAGTGATAGTGATGGTGGGATGGTGTGGTGATGATGGTGATGGTGTGATGGTGTGGTGACGATGATGGTGGTGTGGTGGTGATGATGATGATGGTGTGG
>NW_003852470.1:1185725-1200450 GCF_000181295.1 Otolemur garnettii | reverse complement strand
GGTGATGATGATGATGGTGGTGGTGATGGTGATGAAGATTGTGGTGATGATGGAGGTGGTGATGATGGAGGTGGTGATGATGATGATGGTGGTGGTGATGGTGATGATGGAGATGGTGATGATGATGGTGATGGTGGTGGTGATGGTGATGAAGATTGTGGTGATGATGGAGGTGGTGATGATGAGGTGGTGATGATGGTGGTGATGATGATGGTAACCATGGTGGTGGCAATGATGGTGGTGGTGGTGATGGTGATGATGGTGGTGATGGTGATGATGGTGGTGATGGAGCACCACAGTGATAATGATAGTGGTGACAATGGTGATGATGGTGATGATGGCTGAAGTAAAACAATACTTTAAGGACCTCCTTTCACTTGGCAGTTTCTTTTCTGAACTCTCAGAGATAACTCTAATTGTTAAATGATTGGATCTTTCCAGAATAAAGTCACAAGAATTCATTTTCGTGTGACGTTCCTCAAGGCCTCCATCTGCATCCTCAGTGAAGGATGGCCTGGAGAGGGTGGTGCAGTTTGGGGCCTGAGAAGAGGGCCTGGGAGTGAGCCTCAGAGCAAAGGGACTCAGGATGCCAGGCTCAAGAGCAGATGGCCTCCCACACCTGGAGGCAAAGCTGTGGTGGCCCTACCCTTTGTAGCACCAGCATAGCTGGGGACATCCCCTGGAAGGCTGGCTATTGGGATAGGACATGAGCTGCAGCAGAAGGGGAAGGAAAGTAAACCAACTGTGACGTGAGCTTCCTGCCCCCTGAGCCAGCCTATGGAAGTGCTTTGTCCATAGGGATGTGTGCACAGCCCCCACTCCCACCCCCATGAGAGTAGGGGACTGGGTACATTGTCCATGGCAGGTGAAGGGCTTCAACCCAGGAGCCCATGCTGACTGTGGAACCACATGGCCTCCCGGATAGCCCCAGGCCCCAGAAAGAGAAGTCCTGGGTTGTCCCTCTTTGCAAGGAGCCTCAGTGTCAACACTGCGGCTGAGTATCAACTCCAGATGGCAGCCTATCCTGGGGCACTGGGGACCACACAGTGATCACCTCTCCTCTCTACTGAGCTCCCAGGAGTAATCACCCCATTTGAGGATGAGGAACCTGACCCAGGCCTGACTCTCCCTGGCCATTGGGTATCAGGGTAGGTTTAACAGGCACTTGGCACTTGGACACCCCCAGAGCCATCACCAAGGATGCTGAAGACAAGACCACAGGCTGTAAAGCCAGGGTCCAGCTCTGCCAGCCTTCGACTTGCTTAGAGACCAGATGGTTGTTAATGCCCTGGGGGCCACAGTGGTGAGGACAGTGGCCATATGCTAGCCAGGGACTGGGAGGACAAGGCTGCGGTGCTATGGAGGGCCACAGCCATTCCTTGTGCTCCCCATGCCAGGGGCTGAGGCCTTCATCAGCATCTGTCTGCCTAGCAGCACAGCCCAGCTCTTTCCGCCACAGAGCTGCAGGTTAGAGCCCTGTGACACCATTCCTGAGCCACACAGCCTGTAGGCAGTGGCCATGTCCACTGTGGCATCCTCCCTACTGCAGTAAGCCCAGGTAAACAGCCGGGCAGGGGCCTGTCCGGGCTGCAAGAGCATCCCTAGAACAGCTGGCTGCAGACTCCCTGCCAGCAAGGGTGCTCTGGCTCCTGCTCTTCACTATTCCCAGACACAGCCAGGCTGCCTCCCCCTTTCTGTGTGGCTAAGGGAGACTAAGGGGACACATGGGTGACATACAGAGGGGGGACCGGGACTAGGACCATGACCATTGTCATGTGACTCTCCGGCTGCTCGAAACTGGATAGGCTAGGCAGGATAGGCTGCCATGCTTCACAGGAGCTTCTGGGGAGAACCCCTGCCTGGGAGCACACAAGAAGTCCCAGAGCCCCCTGTAGGAGGCAGTCAGGGTAGACCCCGAGTCAGGGAGGACCATTGCTCTAGGGAGGACTCTCTAGGACAGGAGGGACCTTCCAGCTACCCAGGCCTCTAACGTCACCCAGGACTGGTCTTACTGCTCACTTTCTGAAAGGAGCCCAGGGTCGGGCCCTCAACCCCCCCACCCAGAGTGACTCAGTGCCACAGTGTCCAGGCAGGGTAGGGGGCACTGCTCCCTCTAGGAAGGCCCCAGGCTTCCAGCGGTGGGCGGGGGGGGGGGTGCTGCATTAACCCCAGTATGTCCTGGGCACCTGGAGCCTGTGGACTAGCTCACCAGAGGTTCACCAGGAAGACGTGCTCAACCTCCTGCAGGATCTCCAGCTCCCGGAAGACGTTGCGGACCTCGTCACGCTCGATGCACTGCTGCTTGTTCATGTACTTCATGGCGTACATCTTCTCCGTGTCACGCTTCTGCACAATGCACACCTGCAGGGCAGGGGCCGCTCAGGACCGCGCCCCACGTGAGCTCCACCCCCCTGCCTCCTGGCTGGCAGGAGGGGCTCTACACCTGGGACACCTAGTCTGCAGCAGGCAGGCTGTGAACGGGCACCTTCCACCGAGAGCACTGGGTGTGAGCCGGAGCTGCTGGGCGGAGGGCAGCCCCTCACCTGACATAGGGGGCTTGACCTCCCACATGCCAGTACTGCTTCCCTGGGGCTGGGGGCAGGTGGAGAATGGCTGGGAGGACCCACCTCAACGGGGCCCTGCACCTCAGAAGCCACACCAGCTACCCATAACCTCAGCAGGGACACCCACCTAGTGCTTCCAAAGGCCTCCCCTCCTTGAGTCTCAGCACAGCAAGGGGCAAGTCTCTTCCACACTGTCCTGCAAAGGCAGAGCCACAGGCACCAGGTTCCCCCCACAATAGAGCCTTCCATGATGTCAGTCTCCACACACACAAGGTGTGATACCCTATGGGAATTGAACTGTTGGTGTCAGCTAGCAAGGTGGCATTGCTCAGACACCGCTAAGATGTCGCTAATTGCTTGCACACAGGATCAATGTGAAGCAGCAGTGAGAGACGTAAAATGAGCTAGAGCCTCTGGTGGCCAAGGACGTCAGTCAGAATAGAGAGCAAGATCTCCAAGCAAAGCCAGGAATAAAGACAAAAATCGTGGGTCTGGAGCCACTGCCCCTTCTCCCTGCCTGCCATGGGGTGACTGCTCAGGACACGTGACCAAAGGTATTCCTGAGCCCTTCCACAGCCTCAGGTCCTGGATCTTTTAGGACAAGGAGCCTGAGTGGGAGGCATGAAGAAAGTGTGATTCTGGAAATCAAAGTGGATGGGAGGGTTTGCTCACCCAAAGGCAGGCAGCCTGGCACTGGGACCTCTCGGCGGAGTCGGTCTCAGGCCACACCTGCTAGATGCAGCCCTGGGAGAGACCCACATTCCCTTTTCCAGAAATGAACCCAAGACAGGGAGTCTCTACATCTGAGTATGGTCACCACGGTGCTGTTCATACCACCCAGCATCTCACACAACCTTAACACCTAACAACCTGATGACAGGGAATGAGTAGGCTCAGTGAAGACGCGCTATGCCGGACTAAGACTCGTGAGGACTGTAAACAGCATGACGACTCTAATAATGCCAACACTGCGGTTAAGCTGCCCCATTCAGCAGGTGCAATGTGGAGATGGCACTGACATGGACAGGAGCCAGGCATGAGCACAGCTACACTGGCAGGTGGGGACATGGACAGCCCCTTCTTCTTTGCGCTGGTCTCTGTGACATCACTGTGAAGGTGTCTGGTGACAGACACATCTTTTGCACATCTTTTATCTGTGGTGTCAGGTTTTTGGGGTTTCTGGACATGGCAGCTGAGCAGCTTCTCTCAGCCTGAGCCCTAAATATCTTCCAGGCATGGGGACCTTCCTACGCCATAACTGTGGTTTCCAAGGCAACATCATGCACACCAGCACACGGGCCACCCCACAGGCCCACGAGAGGCTGAGCCCACAGGTGACCCCATAGCACAAAGGTGGCACCTTGCCACAGCTGAGCTGCTCCAGCCCAGCCACCCCACAGCCCAAACCCACAGCGTGGTACAAACCCAGCCAAGCCCCTGTGCAGGCCACCAAGACTCCACAAAGGAGGCCCCCAGCCCAGGGACACAGGCATGGCCTAGACAGGCACACTTCTTGCCTCTGAAGACCACCCTCTGGTCCCAATGTGGGGAGGGGCAGGCACCCTGTGTGTGGCCGTGTGGGGACTGAGACTGGGGTAACAACACATGGGGCAAGGCAGGATGCAGGCCGCAGGTGCATAGAGCCGGGCCCAGCCCTGGAGCGGAGGCCACCACTCATGATGGCACAGACAGAGACGCAGAGTTTCCTGCCTCCCTGGTCCTTGGGGAATGGAGGGGCTGGAGTCCACTCTGTAAGGGGCACAGCCCCAAAAGCAGCACCAGGTGAGCTTGGGTCTGGGCAGAATTTCCTTGGTGGGCACGGTGACACTGCCCTGAGGCTACTCCCTGGGAGCTTCATGTGCTGGGGGTCTGCCAACCAGACACTGTGGGGCTGGAGAGCAGGAGGCACCGAGGTGAGCACGCAGGAGTGACGGGATCGGCTTGTGTCCTCCCAGTTTCAGCCTGCACACCCCAAGCAGTTTCTGTCCAGGGCCTGCTCCTCCTCTCCAGCATCACAGCCTGTGAATCCTGTGATGCCTGGTCTGCCCAGGTGCTGCACTCGAGCACTGCTCAGGGAGATGTGTGAGTGAAAGGCCCTTTGCAGGCAGCTCTGATCCCTGGCTAAGTGATGGCCCAAGGGTATCCACATCCCAATCCCTGGAGCCTGTGGTGTGTCCCTTGCATTGGAGGAGGGACTCGGCAAGTGGAGCAATACTGGATTATCTGGGTGCACCCTGACACTGTCACATGTGTCCAGGGGAGATCTGAGACAGCAGGAGAAGGCAAAGTGACAACCGAGGTGCTATGTGGCCGGCCTTGAAGACAGAGGCCTCAGCATAGGGCACCCAGGGCCTGCCGAGAAGGCCTCAGATGGCACAGGTTGGACGTGTTTTTCTGTGTTCCCATGTTTTCCATGGCCTCCCAATCTGAGGAAGTCACCCAGAAATGCAGAATGACAGGGAGGGGAGGACAAAAACCACAGACACAAAAATATGACTGCACTTGGCAAGTTGTGATCATAGCACGTGAAAGCCACCACCTGCTCACACCTGCTCAAGGATTGCTCTCCTGGACTTTGGAGCGCAGGACTAGGAGGCAGTAGGTCCTCCTCTCTCAGGAGCCTGCCCCTGCAGAGGGATGGGGGGCTGCCTTAGGGCCTCTGAGTTTGAGGCCAGGGAGGGCAGCCCCAGAGCCTCAGACACTCCTCATCCCCCCACCAGGGCTCCCTCAGTGTCCACGGCTGGCTGAGTCCCCAACGGCTGCACTTGCCCCAGAGACTGGTGGCCCTGCCAGTTCTAACACAGCAGGTGGAGAACCACTCCTCAGGGGCCTGTGGGCTCATGTCCTGGAGCTGGGGACCCTGGCTGATAACAGGGTATTAAAATGGGCTTAGCCAGAAACACAGCAACATTCTCCAATGCTGAACTACAAGGCCATAGGCCTAAGGGACCCAAACATGACTAAGTCCCACACCAATAACAGGATCAGCTCCTAATGACATGGACCAAGTGCACGTGCAAACCACCCCCACTCCGCCCCCTTCCCTGGGTCAGTGGAGAAGAGCCCTGACTTCCCAACAGGCCGAAGGGTCCAGCCAGGCAGGGCCACCTCCAACGTTGAGGGAAATCAAGGCAGCCCAAACCGGAGGGAAGCCTGTAAGATGTGGCCACTGCTGCTCACACTCCAGGATTCAGTGAAATTAGGAAGGAGGAAACCCTCTGATGCTTCCAGAGTGGATACTGCCAACCTCAGTTCTCCATTATAGGAAGGATGGGCCATCCACCCCCATGGAGGCCAGAGGAAGCTGTGCAGTTTGGACTTGGACGAGAATCCCACCAGCTTTGCGGATCCAGCCCTCCTGTGGGCTGTGCTATCCCCGTTTCCCTGGACGGGCAGCACCCTCGTGCTCAGTCTCCTTGGTGAGTCAGAGCAGATTCCCAAACCTGTGAGGCGGCAGGAGATGGTGCCACACAGAAACGCAGTGTGAGCAGGGCCCTCCTCCCCTCAGCACCGCAGAAGGGACAATTCTCTGCTACTAGGCAGGCAGATCCATCTCCAACCTCAGTCAAGTGCCTGGGGCTTCCATTTGCACTCGAGAACCAAACCCATAGCTTCCTCTGAGCGGCCAGAGCAGACATTGGTGCTAACCCTATCTTGGGCACTGGCCCTTCTCCTGGGCTCTGGACGTCAGGATCTGGCTCTGGACATCAGGGTTCAGCCACTGGTAAGGTCCCTGCTCTGGATCTCTCTTGGGAATCCCACACAGCCTCCACACAGTGTTTGGAGTGGGCCAGACAGCCCCCCTTCCTCCCAAGTCCCCCTTCCTCTTCTCACCCATCTCCTGGGTCCTTCCCAGGACAAGAAGTTCCTTAAGACAGCTGGGATCTGTGGCAAGGCATTTTTTATCCCATTGTCTTAGTTTTTTCCCCTAAAAAGCTGCAAAATGCAGGAGCCATGGGCCTGGGCCTAGCCCTTGGTCCTTGAGGTGGGACTGTATTCTTCTCCCCCCCTCCCAAGTATAAGCCCAAGCAGCATGCTGGTAAGAGCCCCATGCCAGGTCTACACCCAGCCACTGGGAAAGAGTCCCAGGCCTTGGAGGGTAAACCCCACCAATTCCTGTTGGCCCAGACAGGGCAGAGTAGAGTGGCTGGGGCGAATCTGCTCAGGTGCAGAGAGAGGGGGGGAGCATGTGGGGGGACGGGGGTATGCAGACCAAGGAAGGGGAGTTGGAAAGAAGGGAGGAGCCCACCCAGAGTTAGGGCCGGCACCCAGGAGCTGGAGGAGTGGGGTGCAGGACCGAGCCTGGGTTTCTACCTCAGATAGCCAGCTGAGCCCGCTGCTCCAAAGCCAGTAAGGACTTGAAACATTCATCCAAGGCAGGGGGCTCTTGGACTCCCAAAGGGACCCCCACCCCCCGTACCGCCCAGGGGCTGTGCCTGCAGACACTTCCACATTGGTGTCTTGGGGTCTCCCGGCCAGGCACCCACCTTTCTGAGGAACTGCAAGACCCCTAGGAACGAGTGGAGACCTGCTTCTGCACTACAGTCAGCATTACAAGAAGAACAAATCTTCCCTTTGAAAGCCCCAAACACCCCTCAGGCAGCGATGGATCTGCATGATTGAAAAGAAAGTGGAGGTCCTTGCCACTGTTACAAAACCAGTTGGTGGGGACAAGAATGGTGGTTCTCAGGTGGTGACACTTTACTAAATGCCTAGATATTATCCCACCGAAGATGTGCCTCGAAAGTTGTCGAGTCCGGCAAACCACCACTTAGTCAGCATGTGAGAAAACTGCCATCTAGCATCACACCTGGGACCATGCTAATTATCCTCACTGGGTGCCATGGAGGCAAGAGGGTGGTTTTCCTAAAGCAGCTGGGCAGTGGCTTGCTAATTGTGACTGGACCTCTGTTCCTCAATCGGGTTCCTCTATGAAGGACACACCAGAAATTTGTCATCGTCACCACCACAAAAATTGACATCAGTAATGTTAAAATCCCTAAGCATCTTACTGATGCTTATTTTAAGAAGCAGCAGCTCTGGAAGCCCAGACACCAGGAAGGTGAGATCTTCACCACAGAAAAAGAGAAATAAGAGATAACAGAACAGTGCAAGGTTGATCAAAAAGCTGTGGATTTTACCAAAAATCAAGGCTATTCCTCAGCTCCAGGGCTACCTGTGATACATTTTTGCCCTGACAAATGGAGCTTACCCTCATAAAATGGTTTTTAAATTCCTTAAAAAGAACTTAATTAAATGGCTGATAGATCAAAAAAAAAAGTTACTCAGTACTCGCCACAGGCTGGCAAACCAGCCCCGACCTCCAGCCCACTCTGTGGCCTTAGGCAAGGTGCAAGAGCTTCACCAGAGCCCACCTGGCCCCTCTGGCCACAGGCTCAGCCACAGGAGGTCTGGGGTCAGTCCCACCCAGGCAAAGTCAACAGTTTCCAAAGCTGGGAGAAAGTTAAAAATAAAGTGTTTCATTTACAATGACAAAAAATTATACGTGACATCACAGCCTGGGTTGAAGAGTAAGAAACACCAGGCCTCTCCCCAGGGAGCCCAGCACCCCTTCCTGGGGAGCCCCGGCCTGCAGAGGCTGTGAGGAGTTGCACGTCCAGAAAGGGAGAGGGCTCAGTGTGGGCCTGGGGCTCACATCCAACCTGAGGGGACACAACCCGCTCATGCACCACAAAGTCGGCCCCTCAACCGGGCCTGGCTCCAGAGGGGCCCTGGAGGCAGAGACAGATCCCCACTCATTCCTGAGGCAGCTGTGTCCAAGCAAACTGCTCACCAGCTTGTGGGAAGGGGGACTGCTCTGTCAGTGATCCCTGTGATACTGTCCCCAGGGTGACTTCGGGGGCTGGAATTCAATTTCCTGGATTCAGAATAAACACAATTAGGCAGGCTGGGGAGGAGAGAGAGCTGTGCAGATGCAGGAGGCCTTATGACCTCAGGCTGGAAGCTGGGGGGTGGGGGGCGAGGGGTAGGGCTGGGTAGGGGCCAGGGCTGGGAGGGTACAGTGAGAGCGTGTCCAAGCCAAGAGAAAAATGGATTGATTTCTTCTAGTCCTGATTATTCCCACCCGGATGATCTGCTTTGGAATTAATTATGGCCACGTCACCTGCTGGACACCAGCTGGACAGCACTGGAGAGAGCTGCATGGGGGAGGGCTATGCCCTGCCTTTGCTCCTGGAAAGCCTCCTTCCAGCACCAAGTGTACACAGGTGCACTGGGGCCACATGCTCATAGCTGGAGCCTGGGGGAGGCTCCTGCTGGGACTCACAAGTGCTCGCACAGGCTCAAGGTGGGTGTGACAAGGGTGATTGGCAGCATTGCTCCCTCCTGGCCTCCTCCTAATGTGGCCAAGGGATGATGATGCCCCAGGAGGGTGGGGACTATGTCCCCACAGCTCACAGACTATGAGCTGGACCATCACCAGCTTCCTCTGCAGCCAAGAAGAAAAGCAGCATCTGGGGTGTGACTTCTCTAAGTTCAGTCCATCAGTGGGTTTGACCGTGTGCCAAGTTCTTCAAGGCTGACCTGTCTTCCCAGAAAGGGGCAATTTCGTCCAGCAAATGACATCCTTCCCAAAGAGACCTTCAGAACTCCACTGGATCTGCCACAGTGCTCCGGCGGGGCACGGAGAGCCAGACCTGAGCAGGTGCACTGCTGGGAGCCAGCCCGGCGGCCGGAGGAGGAGGACGAGCTCCAGCTGCATCTTCACTGTGCTCCTCACTCGCCTCACACATCTCTGACTCAACAGATGACCCAAGCTTCCTCCTTCACTGCAGGGAACATTCCACTAATTTATCTCACAATAAAACGTCACTGAGCCTTTATGCTCAGTAAAGCCACCGATGTTTCAAACAGGAAGCCAAAATCAGCCAAAGTCAGCCACCGATGTTTCCAACAGGAAGCCTCTGGGAGCCCCACGCCCTCCTCAGCAGATGTGAGGGGACCCCCAGCCACTCGGGGAACCCCAGCCATGTGGAGCCCTGCACTTGTGCCCTGCTCCTTACAGACAGAAACCCCATCAAGGAGATTTAAAAACCAGGCTTTGTAACCAGCAGGGAAATGCAAATCAAACCCACAATGAGCTCCGACTGCACCCCCACTGGGATGGCTACTATCAGAAAAATAAATAAAGCAGAACAGAACAAGTGCTTGGAGGACGCAGAGAAGCTGGAGCCTGAGCACCGTGGGTGGGCATGTAGACTGGGGCAGCTGCTGTGCAAACAGTTGGTGGCTTCTCCAAAGTTAAACACAGAATTACCAATGATCCAGCAACTCTGCTTCTGGGTGAAAGAACTGAAAACAGGGATGCTAGAGACAGCTGTACACCCATGTTCACGGCAGTATTATGCACAGTAGCTAAAACAAGGAGTGCCCCACATGTCCATGGAAGGATAAATGGATAAGCAAAACGTCACCCACAGGGACTTTGGAATAGCACTCAGCATTAATAAAGGGAATTCTGACATGTGCTATGATGTGGATGAACTCTGAGGACAATTTGTTCAGTGAAATAATCTGAACCTTGTAGGGTTCCACTTAATAAGTGCAGTGGGCTTGCTGTGCCCCTCAAACCTGACCCCAGAGTGACAGCATGAGGGGAAGGAGGGGATTAGGCCACAGGGTGGGGCCCTCATGAATGGGATTAGTGCCCTCAGAAGGGCTGCTAGACATCTCTCTGCCCACCTTCCAGCCTGTGAGGACACAGCTTGACAGCTCTGTCTGTACCAGGAAGAGCCTCCACCAGACACAGAGTCTGCCTTGGACTTGGCCTTCCAGACTTAGAACGGTGGGACCAGGCTCGTTGTTTAAACCACCCACTCTGCAGTGCTTTTATCACTTGTGCACTTAGACCTGAGCAGACTAAGATGTAAGGAACCTAGAAATGTCAAGTTTGTGGGGGCAGAAAGTGGAACAGAGATTGTCAGGGGCTGGGGGCTGGGACACTGGAGCCCATTTACCAGGGACAGTTTCAGTTTTGCAAGATGACAAAGTTCTCATCTAGAGAGACAGTGCACAAAAATGTGAATATCGTATTTTGCCATAGATAATGTGCACCCACATTTTTTGCCCAAACTTTCAGGAAAAATATCTTTCATTTTAATTTTTTTTTTTTTTTTTTTTTGAGACAGAGCCTCAAGCTGTTGCCCTGGGTAGAGTTCTGTGGCATCACAGCTCACAACAACCTCTAACTCCTGGGCTCAAGCGATTCTCCTGCCTCCACCTCCCAAGTAGCTGGGACTACAGGCGCCGGCCACAACGCCCAGCCAATTTTTGGTTGCAGCTGTCATTGTTGTTTGGCGACCTGGGCTGGATTCGAACCTGCCAGCTCAGGTGTATGTGGCTGGCACCTTAGCCGCCTGAGCCACAGACGCTGATTAATCGTTTTAATTTTTTAATTCATATTTTTATTTGTTTATATTTAGGTGCTTTTTGTATTATAAAGGAATCTTAACATTTACTTTTAACATATGGTACAAGAAAATTTATGTAACAAATAATTATAAAACACAGGAACAGATACGGGTACAAGAAATTTTATCTACCAGTAACAAATTTACAATATTTACACATCATAGAAGGCCAAGAGCTCTCTGTCACTGTCAACATCAGAAGCATCATCTTCTTCAATTTCTCCATCACCAGTTTCTTCTGAAGAGTCTCTTTCTTCATCCCAGTAAACCTCCTTGTCTTCAGTTCCATCCATAGCGTTGCTGATGCTGCATGTTTTAAACGACTTCACAACCTTGCTTCATGCCACGTCCGCGCTCTCAGGATCCCATCACCAACCTGGGTGATGGATGCTTTCTGGGTTCTGCCTGTGGGTGGTAAATCATCACCAGCTGACGGCATCTGCGGCCTCCACTCTTCCTTCCTTAGGGCCTTCAAGGGCTTGTTTACTGACAAATCGAAGGGCTGCAGGTGGCTGGTGAGCTCACCAGGTATCACGACAAGTTGGGTTTTCAAGTCTGCCGCAATTGCTTTTGCACTTTGTGTAACATGGGCTTTGAAGTGATCAAAAATAAACAAAGCTGTTTTTTGCCTTTGCAACCAGACTGTGTTAAACCACATTTTCATGCCTTCTTCATTCACCCACCCTTTTTTATGCACATGGACAGTAACTCGAGAATCTTTTCTTTTTCTTTTGTGGATGATCAAAGCCAGGGCAGTGCCTGTGGCTCAAAGGAGTAGGGCGCCAGCCCCATATCCCCGGAGATAGCAGATTCAAACCCAGCCCTGGCCAAAAACTGCAAAAAAAAAAGATGATCAAAGTCTATAATCCCAGTACTATAGGAGGCCAAGGCAGGTGGAACTCAGGAGTTCGAGACCAGCCTGAGTAAGAGTGAGACCCCATCTATACTAAAAATGAAAAACTGAGGCAAGAGGACTGCTTGAGCCCAAGAGTTTGAGGTTGCTGTGAGCTATGATGCCACAGCAAGCACTCTACCCAGGACAACAAAGTGAGACTCAGTCTCAAAAAAACAAACCAAATAAAACACAAAAAGCTGATCATAGGTGACAGCTTTCTCCCATCTGCACAACAGGCTAGAACAACAGTGAAATGTGTTTTCTCTCGTCCACTAATTTTTGTAGCCCTGGTGTCTGCCCCTTTGATGTCCACAGTTCTGTTTGATGGCACATCAAATGTGAGTGGGGCCTCAACCCCACAGGAGATGTGGAGCAGCTCAAAGTTATGTCTTTCAAAGATTGATTATGTAGGCACGAAATTCCAAAGCTTGACTCTCATAGGCTGCTGGAAGTTTTGGACAAGTTTTGTTCCTGTCCTCATGCTCATACTTTCTCTCCTATAAAGTTAAAACACCATTCAGGTGTCCCTGAGAAATCGTCAAACGTTTTTCTCACGTAATCCTTTTACCCTTGTCTTGTATCACCTTGGTTGAAACAGAGATCCCAGCTTGACGCTGCTGCAGAATCCACGTCTTCACCTCCTCCCCCACCCTCCGCCACTCTGGAGTCCCCCTCGCACGGCTGTCCTCTGCCTTGGCCTCTGAAGAGCCTCCTGCTGCAGCCGCACTCTGACGGCACCTCCGTGAGAGGAGGGCCCAGAGTCTTGGCAGCCCTACCGCCGGCTCTTCAGCACACTTAATAACCGTGAACTCAAAGCCTGCAGTGCATGAAAACGGTTTCAACATTTTTGCAAGGGATTTTCCAATAGTTTTTGGAAAGATGTCAGCTGGATTGCTAGCTCTCTAAAGTGTACCAAGAGAAATATGTTGCTCTTTGTTGGCCAAAAAATGCTTTCACTGCAAGTTTGTCTTGAGTTCAATGAAACTGATTACCACATTCCAGAGTATCATTCTGCATACAGATATCAGTATTGCTTTCCCAAGTTACAATTTTAACACACAAGCATAAATAAAAGAATTAAGAACATTTATATAGGTGTGGAATTAGTATCACCCATGTATAATATGCATGCTTACTTTCCCTCAAAAATCTGGGCAAAACAGTGTGCATGATATACTGCAAAATATGGCATATTTAATGCCACAGGAATGCATGCCTAAAAGTGGATAAGATGGCAAATTTTATACTATGTATAATCCCCCATAATTTAGAAAATGGAAAAAACAAAAGCCAAGGACCAGATACAATGAGCTTATATAGCCTATTCCCAGGAGCTGAGGCCGCTGAGGGAGGAACTCCAAGTCAGAGGCCATCTGGGTCATGAGACACAGCAAAGGCCAGGCTAAGCCGTGGGCCCTGCCCTGCGGAGAAGGGACTGTGCTGGGCCTTGCACTCTGAAGGCCCCTGATGTGCATGGCTGCTCAGAGTAGCCTCTCTGGATCCTACCCGCCACAGTGGGTCACTATCCTGGTCAATAAGGACCAGAGCCGAGTCTGTGACAGGCCTTGCCCCCTCTACCCCCCATCCAACAGTCACAGACCCCTGGGCCTGAGGGGCAGGAAGGAGCCCTCCACAGCCACCACCAACTGGCCTCTGAAAATGACCCAGAGGCCACCTCTATCAACCCCTGTCTGCAGTGGCCCATTTCTAGGCCACTTGGCTTTTCAGAGCCAAGAAATGGTCAGAGAGGTGCACAGGCCAGCACTTGGGGTCAGAAGGGGACAGCAGGGCTGTGGGTGAGCAAGGCCCCAAAGTGCTAGCCTCGGATCCCTGGGCCTGGCCATCTGCACGCACCAACACTGCCTGAGCTCCCCGGCATCCCTCCAGGACTGATTTCTGAATGCCTGGCGACCCCACAGTCTCCCATTTGAGCCTCCCTCCTGAACCTACTCCCCACACCTCATCCCACCTGCCCCTCATGCAACCCCATGGCCCTGGAGGACAGAACTTAGGCTTAGCTGGGAAGACAGGTATGCAGAGGCCGTCCTGATGCCTCAGTGTCTCTGGCACCTCAGCTGACAGTGATGCTTAAAATGCACCCTCCTCGGAGCTTTTTCAATAGATCTGTGCAAAGGTGAGCACATTCTCTGGACTGTAGGGCCCCAGGCCTCAGGTAACCCCATGCAGACGACATTTGTAAGACCCCTAGGAGGAAGTGACTGACCACATGCCCTGGCCTGTGCTCTGGCTGCTCAGCAAGGCCTTTAGATAGGGACAGCAGAGACACAAGATGGACAGTGTCCAGACAGCTGCACGGCCAGGAAGGTGAGGCAGAACCCCACTGCAGGTCCCCGGACAGAAGTGATTCATACACCGCAGATCTCTTTTGAGAGTGCTCGTTAAGCCTCTTTGAGTTATAATTACCCCTCAGTCTCCACAAATTACAAGGCAGAGCGGGCCAAGAGAACAGAAGAGAAGTGAAGAAATGGCTCCCTCGAGACCAGCTGAGCAGGCCTGGCAGGATGGAGCAGTCGACTGCCTGGACAGGAGGGGACAGGGATGAGCTGAGGGCCTGTCAGCTGCACAGCTTGGTGGCGCCAAGTGTCAGCATGGCTCCTGGATGTGAGGCACCCTACTGGCCCTGTGGGAGGAGCACCTACACCCTGCTGGCCCCGTGGGAGGGGCACCTACACCCTGCTGGCCCCGTGGGAGGGGCACCTACACCCTGCTGGCCCCATGGGAGGGGCACCTACACCCTGCTGGCCCCATGGGAGGGGCACCTACACCCTGCTGGCCCTGTGGGAGGGGCACCTACACCCTGTTGGCCCTGTGGGAGG
>NW_003852470.1:1164794-1185263 GCF_000181295.1 Otolemur garnettii | reverse complement strand
GTGGGAGGGGCACCTACACCCTGTTGGCCCTGTGGGAGGGGCACCTACACCCTGTTGGCCCTGTGGGAGGGGCACCTACACCCTGCTGGCACACCCAGAGCTGCCCAGATGAGGCTGCGCCTCCCCAGGGGAAAGGGAGCCCCTGGGCCCAGGCAATGACTGTCCAAATGCCACTGTCCTGCCATAGCCAGCCCTGTCCTCAGAGGCACAGCCTTACCTTGCCGAAGCTGCCCTTCCCGATGGCCCGCAGAATCTGGAAGTGGTCAAAGTTCACTGTGGAAAAAATCAGAGGAATTCCAGGTAATGTGGCTGAAGGTCACACAGCTCCCATCCAAGACCAGCCCCCACCTGCAGCCCCTGCAGGCTTCCCAGGGGCCCCTCATCCTGGAGAGGGCCAGACGGGGTGGTTGGAGGCTGAGTCCAGCCAGACATAGGGCTTCGGGGCTGGGCCACACCCTCATCTCAGGATGTTCAGGGTGGGGGCGTGTGCCAGCAAACAGAAGGGACGGGGTGTGAACTAGCTACACAGCACCTGAGCACCACACTGGACACAGCTTCAGCCCTCGCCACCCCAAGCCACCATCAAGTTTTCTTCAACCAGTGTAGCCTTCTGACAGGCGGGCCTGGGGGTCTCAGGGAAGCTGTGTACACAGAAGCCACGTCCAGATCCCAGCTAGGACCTCGGGAGTAGCCCCATGGCACCCTGTCTGTGTCTCCAAGAAATGGGGACCTTTGCCGTGCTGGGTTCACTGCATAGACTGGGGGGCCCACAAATGGCCCCAGGATTAATAATGGGGGGTGAGGCACAGATGTGGCTGTGTCAGTGACCCGGCGTGGTCTAGGAGTGTGCCAGGTGATCCACAGGCCTGCCTGAAACTGCAGATGTCACCATCGCTGATCATATCAGCTTTTCTAATTGTCACGCCCCTCGAGAGGGAAGCTCCCCGGTTGTAACTGTGATCTGTGGATGTTAATCCACACTGGGCTATCAGGACTTTGCTGTCCCTTCCAGGTGCCTTCTGCTCTGTTCTAAACCTGAGACAAGGGGCAGGCCGTCCAGGTGATCAGAACTGCCCTGCAGCCCTGGGAGGAGAGGGCACCTGCCGCTGTTGGCGCAATCCTTGACCATCCTTGACCCTGCCTGGGATTAAAGGACAGCCCAGACCCTGCTGCTGCTTCCGGCCCTGCTCCCAGTGCCTGCTGTGAGCAACTCACCAGGTCCCCACACCACCCTGGGCCCTGCCACGTGCCCACCGAGGCTCTCAGCCCCATTTCTGGCTCCTAAAGGAGACATTGGCTCTTGTTCAGGCCCTCGATGGGGCCATGCAGAGAAGGAACTCCACTAGTCACAGCGGCCGTCTGGGCTTTGCAGGCAGCAATTTTATAATCAGTTGATGGGCTGAAAGTTGTCCTGCAAACGCTGCCCTTGCCCTGAGCGGAGTCTACAGATACCACTGCAATACCCGTAGCTAGTTTCTAAAATGCCCCCAACACTGAATCTCCAGTCTGCATCTGTAAGGGGTGGCTGGGGGTGCTTTTCAGGTTTCCACTCAACTTTCCAGCTGCGACCTAGAGGTCAGAGCCACTTCTAGGCAAAGGTCAGTGGTCTCGTTAAACCCTGGGCAGGGGAGATGGTCCCTAGGAAGGCCCTGCAGGGTCATCCCGAGAGGGAGATGTGTGGCCCAGACTAGCCAAACAGGAGTACAGGCAGACTTCCCAGAAGAAGCAAACACCCGCCCAAGGGTGACAGGGAGTCTGCGAGGCAGGCGTGGGAGGCCCAGGCAGAAGCACACAGCCGACTGAAGTCTCGCTATGACAGGCAGGCTCCCAGCTGGGGCCTGGTGGGCAGGAAGGGCTGAGGCTTCCAAGGGGGTCACCTGCGTATGGAAAAAGCTGCTCATCTCACATCCAGGCTTTGCCAGGAGCAAAAAACGAAACAAAAGCACCAAATCAAAGACAAGGGGCTCTTTTCCAGAGTGGTCAGTGCTGCTCCAGTGGCAAATCCTTCAGGGTTTCTGGGGCTCTGCCAGCTGTGGCAACATGCGAGAACATGCATGTTTGGGGACAGGAGCCCTGTGCATGTCGGGTTGTTCCCGGGCATCTGTGGGTCCTACAGGCCCTGGGAGCAGGAGGGATCAGAGCGAGAGGGTCAGTGCCACACCGTGGTCTGAAACAAGCCACATGAAAGCCGACTATCAGCTTCCGTGCTGTCACCAGCAAATCCAAGGCAAAAGCACTGGGGACAACCTGACACCTTTTCTTCTTAGACAAAGATGAGAATCTGCTCTTTGTGTGTGGCCTGGCTGAGACCCACCCTTGCCTTGCACTGGCCCCTGCATCCAGCCTGTTGTGGGCATAGGAAGAATGCTCCTAATAACCGGCAGTCTCAGGGACACCATAAACCAGTGAGATTTCTGGTTAAAACACAGTCTCCTCATAAGTTAGGGCTTTTACTAAAACTGACAAGAAAATGCCCCCAAGGAGGACAGCAAAGAGAAGATGGGCCCTGAAGAGTAAAAATAGATGTTCTGCAGAGCTCCGTGAGTCACAGCTATTGTCACCTCAGCACAATGCACCTACCCTAGAAGGCTTCCTCTGCAGACCTGGAGAGACAGCTCTGCCCCTGACGCCCAGGCCTATGTGATGCCTCCGGAGGCCCAGGAAGTGAATGCTGGGTGGAAGGAGAGCTGCCCATGGCCACAGCCCTGCCTGCCCATCCAGGTGTCCAGGAGACCCTGACCTCAGAGCAACCTGGGGAGAACCGCCCTTTCACCCACAGGAGAAGGCCATTCTAGAAGCAGGGATTATGTGAGAAGCTGTGGCAGTAAATTCAAGGGCCCAAGTTGCAAATTCATTCAGAGGTTAGGTTTTGACATATATCACGTGACCCAGAAAACTCCTGATGAGGAAAACCACCCCCTGGGGCTCTAAGACCCTGAGCTCTGCAGAACTGTGCAGCCCTGGGAAGTAAGTCACGCCTACTCCAGGGGACCCTGGCACGTAAGGCTCTAGCCTTAGGGAACCAGGCCTGGCACACAGGGCTCCAGATTCAGGGGACACCAGGCTGCAGAGGAGTTGAAACTGTCCAACACCTCCTTCATGCAACGGGGCCTCCCCTGTCTCCTGGGGCCCCACTGGCCCACCTGTGTAAACCTGAACCTTGTTCTTCTCTCCACAGGCCTGCTGGGGAGCAAAGACCTGGCAGGCTGAGAGGGGCCTGGCCGTTACAGACAAGAAATGAGCCCCAGCAGGGCACTTGGAACAGCTGGAGAGGGAGGGACGCTCCTACTTCCTAGGTGGGAGCATTGAGCAGCAGAGTCCAGCTATGGACTAGAGAGGTAGTCAGACAGGATCCCAGAGATAGTCAGATCGTTGACCCTCTTGCTGGGGCCCAAACCAACCATTTCCCTGGCCTCTGAGGACATCTTGAGGTCCTGGGATAGGAAGGTCAAATGCCATGAGCAAGGAAGCAGGTGGTGGCCTGTGCCCAGACTCCTCTGTCCTAAGGGAGCTTGATGCCTCAAGGTCATGCCTTGGCCAAGCATCATGAATCTGGCAGAACTCCCTGGCCACCTCCCCCCATCAGGGCAGGTGTGCAGACCCTGTGGTCACGGAGCTGCAGCCATTACCCCCATAAAGCTTCTTGCATCCCCGGCAGTCACCTGAATCTCCAGGGTGTAGCTGCCCGTTTAGGCCATGGGGACAGCAGCCGGGCGTCACACCCGGGACACACCCTGTGCCCAGGCTCAATCTCAGAAGCAGAGGTCTCTCCTCCTTTTCCACAAAGCAGACACAGCTGAGAAGTGGCACCAGTCAGGGCAGAGCTGAGGTCTCTAGGCCCCTCAGCTCCAGAACAATCTTGTCCTCCTGCCCAGGAATGTGCCCAGAGCCAGGTACCTACCCACCCAAGTTGGACCCTAGGGCAGTATCCTTGCCACCTCCCCCCCCACTTACAGTAAAAGTTTCCACCCATAAAACATGTTCAGTGGCAACTCCCCAGACTGCCACTGTTTAGCCCAGTTCTGCCCCATCTAAACCATCTGTACTGTACCTGGTGCTTACTACTGCCAACCTCAGACAACGGGGGAACCTTCATAAATTACTGATTACGGCAACCGACAGATCAATGCAGCATCTCTGGGCTGGCTGTGGCTCAGCCCACCTGGACCACAGGGACCACCCCACAGCAGCTCCCCCACCCCTGTGCACTGTGGACAGAGATGCCTGAGCCCAGGCCACCCAGAGTGGTCCAGCTGCTCAAGGCCAGGCCCACAGAGGACAGAGTGATGCCTGGACAGCCAAGGCCCTCAGGCCAGGCACTGGTTATTCATGGGCTTTTAGGGCCAGGAAGGTGGGGTGGACCTAGGTGGGCTGGATACCATGAAGCTAATAGGAAGAGGTGCAGGCGGGGAGGCTTCCCAAAAACCAGAGGGCACGAGGCTCACTGTGGGGCCGACGGTGGGACCAGAGTGGCAGGCTGCACCGCAGGGCCATGAGGAGGGGTGGCAGGGTCCTGCCGGTGAGCCAATGACAGGAGGCCAGGGCTGATACCACCACGGCCCACCAAGCCCATCACCCTCCAGGGCCCTCTTCAGATACCAGGAGGGGCCCAGAGCTGAGGCCCTGCCCTGGGGGACCCATAAGTGGCTCTGAGGATGTTCTCAAGACCTAGTAAAACAGATGTCAGGCCTGGACCTGAGGCTGGAGCTGGGGGCTCCTGTGCACCTGTGTGTAAACGCTCAGCTTCCACGGCTTGTCACGTGTAGCCCACAGGGAAACCATGTCTGCCCCACTGCCTACAGCACCAAGGAGGCCAAGGTCCAGCTAGCCTTGCCCAAATCCCAGGCCCTGCTATGGAAGGGGGGGGCCTGGCATCCTTGGGGATGACTGCAGGAAGGCCTTGTCGGCCCCTGGTGTCCTGTGGGAAAAAGATGTGTGAGCACCACTATGTTACTCCCCTCCTGCTCAGCTGCTATGGGACAGCCCCGGCTGCACACTCCCCGGGGCTCCTGAGGAGCAGCCCCAACACCCCCACCCAGGGAGGCCATCCTGCTCTGACCTAGAAAAGAGGTAGCCGCCTGTCCCCTCAGTCAGTAGGGAAGCTGTGCCATGTCTGCCGGCACAGCGGGAACAGAAATCCCATCTTCACACCCATTAGCACTGGCACAAACTCAGAGATTGCCTTCCCTAGAACTGTCATCTGTGTGCAGACGCCCTCCAGCCTCCCTTTTTCTAAAAGGGAGGGCCTGGACGTAGCCAGGGAAGCCCCTCCCAGGCTGCCTGCTAGGGGTGGGATGCCATGCTGTCCTCAGGATGTGCTCAGATGGGCTCTGTCCTGGAGGGCAGGGCAGGGGGCAGGTGCAGCCTCCTTAGGCCGGTCCTCCAGGGGATCTGGACACCCTGCGGTCCACATAGCCAACATCAAGATGTCCAGGTAGGTCCTTGATAAGGGCCACTCACTGCCTGTGGACATACATGTCTCTCTACTGCCCCTTCTAGGAGACCACATACCTGCAGGCCTGGCACAGTGGCCTGTTCTGCAACATGAAACCTCATGCCCAGACCTGGGACTGAGAAAAAGCTATTTCTCTGTGAAGGAATTTTATCCTAAAAATGCTAATGGTTAGAAAATATTCACTTCAATTAAAAGCATTCACTCCATAGCACACAAGCAGGGTTTATGGCTCAGGAGGGCCTTCCTGGGGTCCTGGGCAGAGCCAACTCCCAGTGCTACACAGGGGCCCCCCCAGCTGGGATGGAGAGATCTCAGGGTTGAGGTGCCCTACAATCACCACCCATAGGCCTGTGGAGGGGCCTAGGGGTGGCCCAGGTCACAGCCGGAGCGTGGCCCAGGTCATAGCCGGAGCAAAGCTGCCCAGTTCCTACCTCCTCAGGGTCCTAGAAGCAATCCTCACGGCCCTGCTGGGCTGCACACCCTGGTGACCCATTCTCTGCCCATAGCATCAGGCATAGCAGGGTAATCAGTCACATCCCACATTGCGTCCCCACTGCAGAGCCCTCCTGCTCAGAACACACCCGGCCATGGCCTCCTTCCTGCTTTGGGCTGTGGGACCTCAGTGGCTATCACACCCAGCCAGAGTCCCTGGGTCCTCCCTGGAGGCCAACTCAGTCTCCACAGCTCAGGGGACAGCCTCTGAGTGACAGAAGAGAGACCAGCCCAGGTGTCTCTGGAGAGCTGGCACCAAGAGGCAGCCTGGGATGGATGACACCCCCCAACACTGACCATTGGTCCCTGGGATAGATGCGGCTGGCAAAGGTCCCCAAACCAACCTCCACAGATGCTTGTCCAACCCTCCCAGGGCATTGACCCAGATCTGTGCCTGCCCAGGTGGCAAGGGGAGGGCTGCAGACCTCAGACACACGGGGTCCTGCACAGCCCCACATCTGCAATGCCCGGCCCCCCACCTGCCCCTATGGGCCGACCACCTCCCCATGCCGCCCTGGCCTCCAGGGACTCGCCACACTGAAGCCCCCATGTCCCTAGGGGCTTCTAGTGCTCAGTAAGTTACTATGGCAACACACAGAGCCCACATGTGGAGGTGTGTGTGCAGTGAGCACGATGGTGTGCACACGGATCGCACGGATGGCACCCACCACATGCACAGGTGCCCACTCACACGCACATACTCACACACGTTCACACAGCATCACACCACACTCACACACAGGTGCGCACCGCACACACTCACACACGTTCACACAGCATCACACCACACACACACAGGTGCTCACCACACACACACATGTTCATGCACACTTGCACCTGCTCACACACACAGGTGCTCACCCACACGCACACACTCACACACGCTTACACAGCATCACACCACACTCACACACAGGTGCTCACCACACACACACATGTTCATGCACACTTGCACCTGCTCACACACACTCACACACGCTTACACAGCATCACACCGCACTCACACACAGGTACTTACCACACACACTCACACACGTTCGTGCACACTTGCACCTGCTCACACACACACTCACACACGTTCACACAGCATCACACTGCACTCACACACAGGTGCTCACTGCACACACTCACACACGTTCATGCACACTTGCACCTGCTCACACACACACACACACGCTTACACAGCATCACACCGCACTTATGCAGGCTCACACCTGTTCACACACAACACATGTGCTTGCTCACACACCAAACCCCATACCTCACACACAGACACCCTCATGCTCTGTGAGCATCACTAGGGTGACCCCAGGCAATTCTAAGCTCCCAGGCCTGCATGCACAGGTGAGAGCCTGAGCCGGACCCCAGCTGAGCCACCCGCCCTGCACCGCCCCAACCTCTCCTGTCCTCCGTCAGACCCAGACCCAGCCCTGGCTCCCAAACCAGCAACCTCCGTGGCCCTGAAAGTTGTGAAGACCACCCCCATCCCTAATCCAGCAGCTGCCGAACTTGAAGCCATCAAGCCCACTCAAGGGCCCCCCACACCCAGCGTGGCCCAAGAAACCCCCCCTTCACTCCCAGAAGGGGAGTCCCAGCCACAGGGCAGGACACAGGCCAGAAACACACACCAGAACAGGTCAGTCGGAGCCTCAGACTGTGGCATGACCTTGAAGTCCATAGTGCATTCTCCTGCGTAGCTGGGAATGGCCTGCAGAGGAGGTGGGGGCCACAGTGTGGGATCTGAAGAGTCCCTGTCTTGAGCCCAGCACAGGGCACCGTGTGAAGGCTGCACAGGGTGGGGGGTAAGCCAGCCTGAGGACTCTTCCCATCCAACCTCAGGCCTGAGGACAGAAGAGCCATGTGGCCCCTCCCAGGCAGCACACAGCTCTTCCCCAGTGGACTGCAGCAGCTGGGGGATGCCATGCACTGCACCCCTCGACCTCCTCCCACCATCTGCAAAAGGGTGATGAGACAGTGACACATACGGACAACAACGAGGACACAGCAGTGGCCCCTGGAAACCCCCCACCCAGCACAAGGACACATCCAACAGACCCGAGCACCCACACACCTCTACCCCGACTTCGTGGGGCAAGTTCCCCACATCAGTGTGTGCTGAGCCCCACTCTTCTCAGTGTCTGCTCAGGCTCTGTCCTGGGTACACTGCCTTTTCCAGCTTCCACTGTGTGCTGGCTGCTCCCAGCTCTGCTACCACAAACATGCACCCTGGGCATCCCCACTATTCCCACACGTGCTCATTTCCTGTGGCGCCTGTGACAAACGACCACAGACTGGTGGCTAAGAAGAGCATCGATGTGTCTCCTAGTTCGGGGTTAGAAGTCAGGAAATGTGAGTGCCATCACACTGAAATCAGGGCACTGGGAGGTGCAATGGCTGAATGACTGTGTCCCCCCAACATCCAGTGTTGAAATCCTAACCCAGAAGGGACTGTCAGGAGGAGGAGCCTCTGGGAGGTGCTGGAGTGATGCCCTCATCAGTGGGATCAGTACCTTGTCACAGAGGCCCCTTGTACCAAGTGAGGACACAGTGAGAAGATGGCCACTGTGAACCAAGAAGCTGGTCCTCAGCAGACATAGGATCTGCTGGTGCCTTGATCCTGGACTCCCCAACCTCAAGAATGGTACCAGCACAGAAGGACCAAGGCAGTGGGGCTGGGTCCAGTACAGGGCTCTAAGGGAGATTGTCACTTTCCTGTTCCGTCTTCTAGAAGCTGTGGCTCCCTTGGTTCCTGGGCTCTTCCTCTGTCCCAGACGCCAGCAGGCAGCATCTTCACATCCCTCCCCTGACTCCCCTCGGGCATGTCCTCCAACCAGACTCTTCACAGGGCACCATGAACGGCTGTGACTACATTTAGAGACCACCCAGACAATCCAGGTCACATCTGTAGAGTACCCTGCCATGTAAGGTGACTCCAGGCTCCAAGATCAGGGCATGGACCCCCTCGGGGCATCACTCAGCCCCTCACCTATGCATGGAAACCCTGGGTGGGTAGGAAAATGGGACAGCTCTGGGGGATGGAAGCAGGACTCCGCTCCAAGGGGGTTTCTGTGCAGCACCCCCAGTGCTGCTAACACCCAGCCTGGGGTCCTCCTGCTCAAGCCCTCTGGGGCAGGCTTCTGGGCCTCTGGATCCGTTTCACCTGGCAAGGTAGGTCCAACAGTAACCTCACCAGGCAAAGCTGACCTGTCTTTGCCACACACCAGGCAGCTGTGGGTAATTGGCAACAGCACTGCCTCCCAAACCCATCCTTATGTATTTGAGCCCAGAAGAAAACCGTTGCTATTTGAAGACTAATTGCTCTGAGGGCCTCTTTTCAAAATGTAAATGTGGAGGCCTTGCTCTACTCGTGAGGAGACATCCTCGTAAATCAGGGCAGCACCCACACTATTCTCCAAAGTACATGAGGGCCACTGACCTGCCTCTCCACACAACCCTGTGTACCTACCAGCCTCCGCTCAGAGGCACCAGAGGGGAAATGGGGTGGGGTACAGGATGAACTCTAGACAGTGCCAGGGAGTAAGGGCCAGAGAGTCAAAGAAAGCTTCCTGGAGGAGGAGGCCTGGAGCAGGTCCCAAGGGACATGGAGCTAGAGTGTGTGTGCAGGGGGGTCCAGAAAGCCCATGAGGCACGGGGGGCTAGGCAGACAGAGGGTGCACACTGCAGAGGGCAGGGGGCTCTGGAAGGTGCCCTTAGCTCCAGGGTATGGGTACGCCACACGTATACACATGTGTATGCATAGGTATGTGTTAGTACTGCATAGTTGTTTGTGCACATGTGTTTACATTTGTGTATTGCATGTGTGTGCACCGGTACTACATGTGTGCACTTTCATGTATGCACATCTGTACACGTATGTGTGTTCCACAAGCACATGTGTGCACATTTGTGTGTGTGCATAAACTGACCTGTGCCAAGGCCTAGAGAGGCCCCTTGCTCACCTGAACTCCAGGTTCACGGCGGGGCACAGCGAGACCCACACCCCCAAAGCCTCCCAAACCCACAAGGCCTGGAAAGGCCACCAACTTGGCTACAGCACTGCTAGGAGTAAATGCCACCTTCACCCCCTGTCCCCACTGCAGCCTCCCTGCCCAGGTCAGGAGGAATGCCCCCCCTCCCATCTGGGAGCACAGCCCCTCCTGGGTGGCAGCCATCATGACCAGGCTCAGTCTACCCCAGGCTTCTCTCGGCAGGGGGTTGCCATGGTTTCATGTAACTGGTGAATCTTCAAGGTGGGCTCCAGACCAAGGGCAGATCACAGCCCATCATGTCACAAACACAAACTGCGTTAAGTTTGGTTCAGGGGAAAAAGTCCAGGCAAAATCCTGGTGCTGTGCGGAGGGAGTCACAAGGCTTGGGAGCCCGCGTCACAGCCGTCCCCAGAAATAACCTCTCAGCTGGAGGACACAGCCTCAGGCCCCCCTGTTCAGACACAGCAACTGGCTCCTAACAGCCTCAGCCATAGGCAGACCCACCAAAGCTGCCCCCAGCGCTCAATCATGGGTCAGGACAATGGCCCCTCATTGTTGCACGAGGACATGGCATAGGTAAGACCAGTGACATGGGAGGGGCAGGCAGCCACCCCTCAGCCTCCACCAACTCCTGTATGATGGGAAACCCAGCAGCCCCCACACTCTTCTACCAGACACATGGCTGCCTTCCTAGGACACCGGCCCCCACTGGCCAGTCCTGGACATTGCCACGAGGGCCTGCTCTACAGCCCCTCACCTGGGGACCATATTATCCCAAGGGTCTCTTCTCTGCTGGGGCCTACCCCCGGGTGCCATCAGAGACCAGTGGGAAAACATGGCTTCCTTATAGCTAGGCCCTGGGCCCAAGGTCCCCACCTTTGCAGGGCTCAGGGGACCAGTATCAACCGTATGGAGGGGGTAATGTGGGGCAAGCAGGGGAGAGAAAGGCCCCACAGAAGTCAAGCCTAAACACCACAGTGGTGCCTGAGGCCTCCCAATGCAGCCAAGGCCTGGCACAGCCCGAGGACACCGAGGACACCCCTCTATCCTCTCAGGGTGCTCCAGCCAGCTGTCAGCCCACACAGCTCTGCCACCCCTCAGTTCAGGCCCTGGGGAAATCGGACACCTCCAGGCTGGCTCAGAGGCATGAAAACCTGACCTTGGCCACAGCTCCTCTCAGGGAGAATCTCTGGGGAGAAAATGAGGGGCCCATTCTCCCCCACCCCTGGCCAGAGGCAGGTTGCAGCAGAGCCAGACGCCGTCCCCCGCCCCATGCCGTCCACAACAGGTCCTGGGTGAGAGGACAGCCCATCACCCTATGGCAATGGCCTATAGCCCCGACCACCATCTGGGCAGAGGAGCTATTTCCTAAATTGCCACAGAGAAAAGGGGGCAGCCCGGCCCCCACGCTCCTGTCTGTTCTGGTGCCTCGACCCCACAGGAGAACAAACATGGCCCAGGTGCACAAGTGTGCGAAGTTCAGCGGGCTCTGGAGGGCGGCTCTGACCTCCAGCTCACACCCCTGCCCCATGCAGTGTCCAGACACCTAGAACCAGCAGGCAATTCCAGGCCGGACACTCATGGGACCTACTATCACCCCAAAGCCAGCGTGCTGGGGCCATCAGACAGGTATAAGCTGATGGGTGGGCATTTGTCTTGATAGAAGAGGTTAAAAAAAAAAAAAAGGTCATGTGAATAGTTAAGATACTTTATTCCAACTCTTTTATTTTAGCAAAGACATTAAACTACATTAAATTCATAAAAATTCGAGGGAGCATGCTGGGAGGTCTGATCTTCATGTTGGAATAACTAACACAAATGGAGTTGTGTATAATTACAACAAGCATGGTGTCCAGCGTGATGACTCAGGGTCGGAGCAGAGCATAAGCTTCCCATTACTACAGCCCAACATGTACGGACTGATGGACCAGTGGGACAAGTACCTGGAAGACTTCTACACCTCAGGGCTCTGGCTGCCCTACAGGTACAAAGAAGACAGTCACAACCTCTACAGTTATGCCCTCACCTTCATTAACTGCTTCCTGACCACAGAAGGCAAAGAGCAACTGGACAAGAGTGAATTCACAGAGAGATACGTGGTCCGGAGGACAAGGCTGGCTTCCAAGTACATCACAGTCCACCGGCCAATAGAAGAGCAGGGCTTCTACGTGACTGACCTTCCCCACCAAGAGACACATCCTCCTTCAGGCAGCGGTTTGTGCTGACCGCTGTGAGCGCAGAGGGACTGGACATTCAGAAGCTACTACCTTTCATAGGTACTGCAGAGTTCCCAGTGCACTGGACTGTGATTGATAAAGTGGGCGGCTTCTCTTTCCACGTATTTCAGCTTCCTATAGCGTAACAATTTATAAAATTAATAAAGATTGTCCTGGGTTTAAAAAACTAAAAATTAATAATAATGAATTCATAAAAATTCAAGCCCCACCCATCAAACCTGTGTATTCGTTATACTCAGCCTAGTTTCACAAAAGGATGGAGGACAGTGGCACAGCGTGGCCCATGGCTGTGTCACAGCAGCAGAGAGGCACTGGGAGCTGCCATGGGCAGGGACAGCCTGGGCGGAGCAGCAGGCAGCACAGCTCTGCTGGCCTGGGACCCCCCAACAATAGCCCCCAAGCACACGAGTCTGCTAAGAGCCAGGCCTGGGATGCTGGATTTATAGGGAATGTGTTCACCATGTCAGGAGGGCAGAACACAGCCAGAGGAGCTGTGCGACCCTCACTGCACTCAGGGGAGCCTCCTGGACTGAGCAGCCAGCAAGGACAGCGATACTGAGATGCAAGGTCAGACCCCCCCCCCAGCTCTGTGAAGGTCCAGCTGTGCCCTCCAACTGCCCAGCTCCTGGCCAGAGCAACCCCTTCTCATGGAAGTCTTTTGGAATCAGTCACAAGCAGCCGGAGTATATTAAAAAACAAACGAAAAGCTCCTACAAATCAATAATACAATGGCAAATAGCCAATTAAAAAAATAGACAAAGGGCCTGGACATACACTTGGCAAAGGAGGGTTCACAAAGGCCAGACAGCAGATGAGAGATGCTGCACGGTGGCGTCACCAAAGAAATGCAATTAAAGCCAGCACGGTCCTGCCACCCCCAGAACAGCCAGTGAGACCAACAGTCACGCGCACTGGTGACCATGGCACGGCCACCCAGGAAAGCTCTGTGGCAGTTTCTTAGGAAGTTAAACACTCACTTGCTCCACAACCCAGCAGTCCTGTTCCCAGATATTTACCCACAAGAAATAAAACAGATGTCTGCACAGGGGCGTTCTCTCTACAACCTTATTCCTGACAGCCAAATACTGGAAACCACCCAAACGTCCACCGACAGGAGAATAAATAAGGAAATCATGTTATATTCGTACAATGGACATCTACTCAGTGGTTTTTAAAAAGGAACAAAGTACTAATAGGAAATGACATGGAAGAATCTCTAGAATGAAGAGGCCTGATTCAAAAGAGCAAGTCCTGTGTGGTTCCTGTTATGTAAGCTACGCAGGCAACACTAACCACGGTGACGGAAACAGCATCAGTGTTGGCCTCTGGGGACGGAGGAGCTGCCCAGAACAGGGAACATTCCAGAAGGATGGCGATGCTCTGCACCTCAGCTGGGCTCAGATCTGCATCCTTGGCTTCAATCATAGTTCGATAGAAATACAGAAAATACACATCACAGATATTTTGTAGAGGGAGGGTGTCAAGTGTCTAATCTGTACATCAGGAAAAAGATGTTTACCTCTGATACCAGGTGACTGAGACTCAGGGAGGAAAGGTGACCTGCTCACGGTCACAGCCACCAGACAGCACCAGCAAGACCTGACCCTGGTCCCCAGGACAAGCTTCTACCCCCTGTGCCCAAGTAGAAGGTGAAACAAGCCAAAAGCAAGGGGCTGAACTATGGTGGGTGCAGGGAGGGCCAGCAGGGAGGGACTACTGATGCCAGAGAGGATCCGGGGAGGCGAGTTAGCCAGATGTGATTGTGGGGGCACGGGCACCACAGGAGGCTCAGCCAGTAATCCAGGGGTCAGACCAGTGGACTTCCGACCCAGCCTTGGGGCCTGGGGCGCAGTGAGTGGGTGGGGGCTGTGGGACAAGCAACGAGGGGCTGCAGCCATCTCTGCTTCTTGTTCCTGAGCATTGAGAGCTCAGGCCCCTGCCCTGCTGCAGTGGGGCTGCCCAACACCAGGCCAGCTGGTCACACAGCAGCCTGAGCAACTCCCTCCAGCACACACCCAGGCTTGCCCACACACCCTGTGATGTGAGTGGCCTGGGCTCAGGGTGGGCAGAATGAAGCAGGCACACCAGGGATCAGCCCCCTTTAGAAGCAAGGTGCTCAGGCAGCACAGAGTTCACTCTTATTCTGGAGCCTTTGCTTTACCTCAAATCACACCTGTGTGTGCATGTGCCTGTGGGGGTAGCTCTATGCCCATCTGTGTGTGTCTGTGTATACATGTATACACACATGTGCCCACAGGGTAGCTCTGTGTCTGTGCGTGCAGTGTGTGTTGCATGCATGTGTCCGTGTACACACACGTGCAGCTCTGCCTGTGCTTGTGTCTGTGCATGTGTCTGTGTACACACATGTGCGTACGGGTGCAGCTCTGTGTCTGTGCCTGTGTCTGTGCATGTATGCACTGTGCACATGTGTCTGTGTACACACATGTGCGTACGGGTGCAGCTCTGTGTCTGTGCCTGTTTCTGTGCATGTATGCACTGTGCGCATGTGTCTGTGTACACACATGTGTGCACAGGTGCAGCTCTGTGTCTGTGCACGTATGCACTGTGTGCATGTGTCTGTGTACACACGTGTGCGCACAGGTGCAGCTCTGTGTCTGTTCCTGTGTCTGTGCCTGTGTCTGTGTGCGTGCATGTGTCTGTGTACACACATGTGCATACAGGTGCAGCTTTGTGCCTGTGCCTGTGCATGTATGCATTGCGTGCATGTCCCTGTGTGCTTGTGGGGTGTGCACACACAAAGGTAGGGCACAGAGTCCTGCGCGAGGGTCTCTTCATGTGGGCTTATTGTGCACTTGGGCTAATCTGAGAGGCATACCCTGCCTGGGGCAGGGATCCCACACAGGGATCCCTTCAACTCCTGAGACAGGGGGGCAGGGTGCAGCACGGAGATGCTGCTGCCCTCAGCACTTGGGGCTGCTTCCCAGCCCTGCCAGCTACCAGCAAAGGACTGGGGAGGGCATGCAGAGGCAAGCCCAACAGCCATGTGCCACTACCACTGCTCTGCTCAGAGATGCTGCCTCCTCCTTGGGCTGCCTGCTGGGCCTCGGGGGGCTAATAGACTGATCTGTTCCCAACCACATGAAGCTCTTCCAGCTGACAATGAGAGGACAGTCTCACGCCTATATGTTGGCCAACAGTCAGATCCCAGGCTGCTCCAACACTCCACCTGGGAGCATTTGGGATCTGCCTCACTTTGCAGAGGTGGGTGACCCCCAAGGCTCCCTCACCCGACTGCTCCCATGGCCTCCTGGGAACCCCCAGGTGTTTATACACTGATCCCTTGGACTGCTGCGGGTCTGGGAACAGTGACCGTTCAAGCCATAGGCCCCTTGACCCAGCAGGTGATTGGGGGCAGCACCCATGTGAGCGGGAGGGGCTCAGAGAGCCTGCCCTACATGGCCTGTGGTCAGCTAGATGATGGCTACAAAGATGGCCAGGCTCCAGACCCTGGAACCTGTGAATGTGTCACCTTATGTGGCAAAATGGACTTGGCAGAGAAGAGGAGATTGTCCTATGTTATCCAGGTGGCCCCAAGTGTGATCACAGCTGTCCTCGGAAAAGGGAGGCAAAGGAAGATTCCAATCCTAGGGAAGGTGACATGATGACCAAAGCCAGATGCTGAGCTGCTGACTGAGGGTGGAGGAAGGGGCCCCCAAGAAACTGGAAGAGGCAAGAACAATTCCTCCCTTGTAGCCTCTGGAGAAAATGTGGCCCTGACACCTTGGGTCCCCCTGGGACTCTGGGCCACAATCCAGATAGTAAACAAGCCCAAGTGTGGGCCTGTGTCCCGGCAACCCCAGGGCACTTACACACAGTCTCTTTGCATGATCAGGCCCAGTGCCCAGTGCCTCCAGGTGAGAACCAGCGAGCCTGCTAGCTGGTGCTGCCTGTGCATGGACTCACCTGGGGAGCCCTCCCCCTTCCCCAGTCTGTAACCAGCAGGGACACAGCAATCCCACCCATCACCCCACTAATCACTACACTGATCACCCTTGGACTCAGTAATGCTCCCTCTGGGGCCACAGTGAGGCTCCTCCCCACAGCAGTGGCCCTCTCAGCTCACCTGGAAAGGACCCACCTACACCTGAGACAGAGGCAGGACCAAGAGGCAGCCCGGCCCCCAGACGAGGGACTACAAGGGACGGCTGATAGGGCAAGGTCTCGCCTATCATCAATCAGAGCAGCAGTTTCGTCCCGAGGGAGGGAGTCCTAAGCCGCTGCCAGGGTGGGTCCTCCTTGGTGGGAGGATGGTTCCCAAAGCAGCCCAGAGATGCAGATGCTGTGGCTCTATTTTACAGATGGGGACATGGCGGCTCTGCAGCTGGGTCTTCCAGCAGTCTGGACTGGCCCACAGCCCATGGGTGGGAACCCTGCTGTCCAGCATCAGCTTCCACGTGACAGTGGCCACCATGGTCATCTGTGAGGCAGGTGGCCCTAGAGATAGGTCCTGGCCCCTGGCACCTACAGGGAGAAAACCAGCAGCCCGGGAAGAGCTGGGCAAGAGCAGCAGGGACAACCCAGAGTTACAGTGCAAAGGCCAGGCCATTCCTGGGAGCCCCCAGCTGTGTGTCCCCACACCAGTGTGAACAATACCCTGCCTCCTGGGCATCTGAGGGACCCCACACCCAGCCCCTGCCTGCCCACAGGCCTCACATATAGAGGTGCCTTCCATCATTGGCCAGCTAGATCTCAGCCCACACGGTGCTGGGGGGGAGGGTGCAGCCACACATGTCTGAGTGCAGCTGCGAAGCCCTGCCAGGCTGGGAGAGCTGGGGGCATCCTCAAGGCAAGGCCCGCAGCCACCAATCCAGCCCCCAGACCATGGCAGCATTTCCCTACACTGGCCCAACCATACGTCAGAGAGACCTGGGGGCACTTGCTCCAGGCCTCTGCCCCCCACACCCCGCACCTTCTGACCAGCACTTCTGGAGGAGGGACCTGCCGTCTGCTCTCTGCACTCCCCGCAGCGGCTGTGCACGTGGAGGCCTGGTGGGTGTGCGGAGCACTGGTCAGCACCATGGCTCCTTCCAGTCCCAGGCAATGGCCTGGACCTGCCTCAGCTCAGCAATGCTGCACAGACCACAGCCTCATCATCACTCATGGGCCTCAATGTTTCCCACCCAAAATTCCTTTTTGCCTGAGACATGGTCTGGCTCTATAGCTCAGGCTGCAGCACAGTGATTTGGACATAGCTCACTGCAGCCTTGAGTGCCTAGGGTCCAGCAATCCTCCTGTCTCCACCTTCCCAGTACCTGGGACTACAGGCATAGCCATTGGGCCTGGATAATTTTTTTTCATTTTTTGTAGATATGGTCCTGCTATGTTGTCCAGGCTGGTCTTGAATTCCTGGCCTTTGGCACCTCTCCCACCTCAGCCTCCCAAAGTGCTAGGCTGATAGGCATGAGCCACCGCATCCAACCCTTGGAAGATCTTTAAGAAGGTGGTTAGGATAAAATAAGGCCATGAGGCTGGACAGCATCCCTACAGGGAAAGATGAGGTCACGGAGAAGCAGGGGACAACTCCGCACCAGCTGGTCCACAGCCCAAGGTCTCAGGAGGATTCGGCCCTGCCAGCACCTCGGTCTCAAACTTCCCTCCTCTAGAGCTGAGAGAGAAGAAATGTCTATTGTGTGAGCCACACAGACAGCCTGAGCAAACACACACAGTGTCTACAGCCAGAACAGGAGCCACCGGCTCCTGGTCTCTACCACCCATCCCACAGCCGCAGCCAAGGGCAGCTACTCCAGCTGCTCTGGCCAGAAGCCCAGGCACCATTTCTGACTTCTCTCCACCTCTCACCCCACATCCAATCTGCCAGGCAATCACGGGCCACACCGAGCCCCCCAGGCTCCACTGATACCTTCAAAGTCGGCCTTTCGAAAGGGACCTGCATCATGCCCCATGTGCTCAAAGGCTCTCCTTATTCTCAGAACAGCCGGTGTCCTCGTGCAGTGGCCAGCATGCCATCCAGGGCCCAGACCCGCTGGCATCATCCCTCCACCCCCCTTGGGGACTCCAGCACTGCCACCCTGAACCAGCCCCAGTGCCTTTGCACAGGCCCTCTGCGTGGATCCCAGCGGCTGCCCCATTTGCTCCGTGGGCTCTTTCTTTCCTTCCCTCTGTGTCACTGCTTCACCAAGACTTTGCCTGCCTGCCCCGTTCTGGCCTCCATCAATTCTTCCTCATTTCTCCCTTGGGTATTTACTGTCAGTTAATCCCTTGTATATGTTCTCAAACCTCACCAAAAACCAGGCACTCTCTACTGAGCCTCCCAATCGCTTCCAAATAAGTCAATCGATGGAGGATCTGGTGGTATTTCCCATGTTCATTACCAGACCCCAACCAGGTAGCAGCTTCCAGCCAAGAGAGGAAATTGGTCATTCTGAAAGGCCTCTGGGTGCTGGCTCAGGCTCCTGGCAGATCCAGGCAGGGTGACCACAGCTGCCATCCAAGAGGTTAAGCAAACCACCACACGGCACCGAGCCCGGCCCAGCATGCTCAACATGTCCTGTGAAGGGAGCGAGGACAGTGAGTGAGGACCGTTGGTGCGTGGAAGCCCACGGCATGCTGGCCACGCCCATCCTGTCAGCTGTGCTTGTCACTCCAGGGCCACTTCTGGCAAGACGCTGGGCTCTGTTCACTTATGTTTTAAGATCTCTGAGTTGCTAGAGGCACGTGGTGCATCTAAAGGTTTATACGATGAATAGAGCCTCTGTGCAGTGTCCAGGCTGGAAACGGGACCTACAGAGGGGCCGTGCGCAGACACCTGTGTGTCACCACACTGGACACAGGATAGGACAGTGGCCCTGTTCATCCCAGTTGTGGGATGGGTGGAGGGGATGATTCCTGTTATCCAGGGGCTGGGAAGTGGTTGATGGTGAGCCCAGAGCCGGGCTCATACGATGGTAAGGTGGCGTCCTAGTCAAACGCTGCTCCGAACCTAACCGTGGAGACACAGAAGCAACGCCTGACTGTGAAGGAGAGTTGCTATTTTAAATTCCATCTCATGGTAAGTGTGCCACTTTATTTCAGACTTCTCCGCACAGAAATCTGTATATACTTTTGATGGAAAGTCCGTATTTGAAGACTAACAAATCACATGGTTGTTTTGCAGGAAATGAGCAATGACCAAACCTTTACCTGGCTGTGGAGTCTGCATCACCATTCTGACATTACCCAAGTCTTGGAAACATAATGGAGATGGGCCAGGGCTCCTCCACTGCCCCTTGCCCAGTCAGGAGCCCTGAGGGCTGGGTCCCTGGCCACTTGATCCCTCTGGCACTGTCTGTCTGCAGGAGAAACCTGGCAGATAATGGGAGCCTCCAATTCAGAGCTGCTTGCTGCCCATGCCAGCACAGGCAGGCCAGCAAGCTCCCTCCCCATCAGGGAACACGGCTGGGTGTGTCACTCCTACGAGTCCTTCAGAGAGAACCTCAAGTCCGCCTTGTTCTTCCACTCTCTGGAGGATGCCCCAGCCCCAGGGAGGGAGGCAGCTGGCCCTCAGAGGTGATAGACATGATGGGGACTCCAGGAAATCTGCTCCCACAGCCCTAACCTCAGGAGGGAGCACTACAATACAACAGGGCCACCATGTGTGCACCTGATGTTCCTGAGGGCTAAGCAAACCACCACTTCTTCCTGGACATGCCAAAGGAAGCTCCGTGGGTGGGCACAGACCTAGAGCTCCCTGCTCACCCCTCCTTCCTGCCCCAGCTCCAAGCCAAGCCTTCCCACACCTCTGCCTCAACAGCGATCATGGCAGGTCCAACATCACAAGCCTCCAACCAGGCCCATGTCCACTGGTGGTGGCAGGTGTAGGGAGCAGAGCCTGCAAGGGGTACAATGAGTCCAGCAACAAGAGCGAAGTTCAGCAAGTGCAAAAGGGCAGGCAAGGGGCCAGGGTTAGAGGGTGGTGGACATGCCCTGTCTGCCCCAAGGGAAGCCATGTCCAGGCCTGGCCTTGGAAACATCTGGACTTAGTGCCAAGGATGGACGACAGGGTGAGGTTCTTTTCCTGGGGTCTGAGCAGCAGGACGGCCTGCAGTGCCCCATAACTTTATCCCAGTGACGTCCAACTCAGTGTCCATGCTTGTACTTCTGAGTCCTTTTCCCTGATGGGTTTCCTTCAAAGACGTGATGCGCACAGTACAGTGTGAGTGAGGCGTGGCTGCCCAGCACAGCAGCACCTGCTGGTCCTCACAGAGTCCTCACGTCGAGTGGAGAAGGATCTGGGCCCAGGCTTCCCCCCAGTACAGTGGCAGCTGCTGGTCCTCAC
>NW_003852470.1:1164066-1164606 GCF_000181295.1 Otolemur garnettii | reverse complement strand
GAGTCCTCACGTCGGGTGGAGGAGGATCTGGGCCCAGGCTTCCCCCCAGCGCAGTGGCAGCTGCTGGTCCTCACAGAGTCCTCACATCGGGTGGAGGAGGATCTGGGCCCAGGCTTCCACACCTTCTTCTGTTGGGCTAGATGGATTCTCAATTCCCATAAAAGTGCCCCTCCCATTATAGGAACACCAGCCTTCAACAAAGCCTCCTCAGCAGCTCCGTGTTGTCCTCCCTCTTCCCTCTCCCCACCCTGCATCTCTGTGAGGAAGCAAAGACACTTGTGTGGAAAGGAGAGTTTATAGGAAAATCCTATCTGCCTAGAGAGTCCCAGCCCCCTTGCTGGCCTGCAGCCTCCTCCCAGGTGAGGAGGAGGAAGATGCAGGCCCACCAGGTGGGGTAGCCCTCGAGACAGCCAGGCACTGCACAGGGACGCGGGGCCTGACCCTCACAGCCGGGCGCTGCAGGGACGCGGGGCCTGACCCTCACAGCCGGGCGCTGCACAGGGACGCGGGGCCTGACCCTCACAGCCGGGCGCTGCACAG
>NW_003852470.1:1147926-1164035 GCF_000181295.1 Otolemur garnettii | reverse complement strand
GGGACGCGGGGCCTGACCCTCACAGCTGGGCACTGCACAGGGACGCGGGGCCTGACCCTCACAGCCGGGCGCTGCAGGGACGCGGGGCCCGACCCGCACAGCCGGGCGCTGCACAGGGACACCCTCAGTGTGGATGTGAGGTTTTGATGACCAGCATTCTGGTCACTGATTTTCCATCCCACACGAAATCAGAAGGCGGCTGTGCAGCTAGAAAACAGCATGAAGGCAGCAGGAAAAGAAGTTTTCAAAGAAAGATACAAAAATGTGACATTTAGGAGAGTCATGAGATGCCGCTGGATGTGCAGTTTGGGACCAGCCGTGTCAGGGAGCACAGGCCTCCAGGCATCTGCAGACCTGAGAGGAACAATGGGTCACCCTGAACCAGGACAAGGTATGGAGATGCAGTCCTGTGTCTGTGGTGCCAAGCGGAGCCCCCACCAAACACACCCAGAGCATGGGATGCTTCCGCCCAGGGCCGCTTCCTCGAGGTCCAGGCCAGGCTTACATCCAGGCCAACACAGGCTCAGCCCCTTCAGACCTCCCCAGGCCAGTGCTCCCCCTTCACCCCTCCTTCTAGCTCAAGAGGTTAGACTGTCACCCTGGAAATGGGGTGTGCCTATTTTTGACCAACTGAATAGAATTAAGGAATGGTATTATTTCTAGGCAGAGCATAAGACTCTGTTCTCTTTTATGTTTCCAAAAATAAATGTCAGGAGAACTGAGCAGTGCCGGAGGAGTCTGCCTTCCTGCGGGTGCTCGAGTTTGAGGTTTCCAGGATGAGAGTCTTGGCCAGGATATAAAAACCACCTCATGAGGGGATAAGGGTCGGCATGGCTCTCCCGAAACCGCTGGAGAGGGAGCCAGGGCAGACGCCAGCTCCTGGACCTCCCAAGGCAGAGAGGGCCACAGAGCTGACTTCAGCCCCAGCCACTGCTCCTACCAGGAGGTGGCCAGGCCGGGGGTGGGGGGGCAGGCAGCTGGACTCAGGGTCCACGCTCAGGACTGTGGGCCCTCAGGAACCTGGGTGTCTACCTTTCCTGCCCACCTGAGCAGCTTCCTTCTTCTGGGGGCGACTTCAGGTGCCTGGAGAGTTGGCCCAGCCTCGCCAGAGATTTGTCCCAGCTGGACTAGAGAGTTGGCCCACCCCAGCCACGGCTCTGTGCCCACACAGCAGCAAAGAGCTGACAAGGGCTGAGCACCTGGGTTACCTACTGGCCTGGACCCAAACTCTGGAGGAAGTAGGGTTTCTCCTCCTAGTCCCTGCACATACACATGCATGTACACACTTATACACAAATGCATGCATGGACACAAATCCACACACATACACACACATACATGCAGACACTCCTCTCTGTGCCCCTGCCTTCAGGCTGCAGATACTGGTCTCCCACCCATGCCCACCACACCCTTCCCTGGCGCTGTCCTGCGTCACAGCTCCAGCAGCCCAGGGCCAGCCCAAGACCAGGGTCCCTCTTCACCTCCTAAATCATAACACAATCCCATGCTTTTGTCCCGGAGAAGGCAGAAGGCTCCAACTGCAAAGCAGAGTTTCTGAAATCCTCCTAGGTCCCCTCCAGGGTAAGGTGGGAGTGGTCTTGACAGGACAGCTTAGGGACAGCCACTGCACGCAGACACCCTCTGCCTTGGTTCTCGACTGCCTCTCTAAGTGCCTCTAAGGAGGTACTGCAACCCACGTGGTTGGCTAGAGAACAGGACATGGAGGTCCACCAGCACCTCGTGGGGTCTAGATGGAGACCCAACACATGGGGCTCAGCAGGTGAACAGCAGGTGTGTCAAACTGCAACACAGAAGAGAAAAGCTAAGCCTGGACCCTCCTCATGTCCCACGAGGAAGGAAATCCCAATACGGCAAAGTTTCACACTCACACAGTGAATCCACAGAGTTCTAGGGGAAAAAATGGGCGGTGGTGAGTTTATTTGTAAATCTGCAGTCAGAGAGGACTTTCCAAGGAGGAAGCAAACCCCACAAGCCACAAGGGAAAGGACTCCTGATCAGATGGATAAATTTAATCATGCAAAAAACCCGCAAGACTTCACTATAAAGAAAAGGGACACATTAAAAAAAATTAAAAATACTACAAACTGAGAAAAGGTATTTGTAATAAACATGACAAACCAGGGGCTGATTTTCTTAAATTACAGTGAACCTAGATCAGACTAGTGAGAAACAGGAAGAGAGCCACCGAGGCTGTGGGGCCATTCAGACATCGCCTCCTCCTTTCCGATGGTGAAAGGAGGGTCAAAATGTCCAGGACGTACCCTGACTTACTGCGGGTAGGTGTGTAGGTGGCCCAAACCTTCTAGAAGAAACAGCCACCGCCAGTCAAGGTGCCACCCAGTAGCACTGTGTCCACAGTGGACAGCTCAGAAACTCATCAAGGCCGACGGGCAGCGACACTCACAGCTTACACTTGAAAAGCAAAAGGCCCCAAAACGGCAGTGTCCGTCCTGGGGTGTGGCACGGTCAGGTGGCTACGTCAGAGCCACAGAATGCGATTTTGTGAGGATATCAATGGGGCAGAGCACTGCTCTGATAAGAAAACATCCCGGGGAGATGGTGTAGAGCCTTGTCCAGATCACTCTGTGTGCGGTGACCCTTTCATGTGAACCAGGGACTGCTCGTGACCGCACATGTGTGGGTAAAGACACATGGATGTGGGCAGATGGAGGCACCTTCTCATCCTGCACCCCTTCTGTTTCTCAGGATCGTTCCAGCATTTGAACCTTGCACGTGAATTACTTTTGTACATGACAGGGTCCCCTGGATGGGGACTGTGGCCCTTTTCTGTTTTCTTCTCTATGCTTCTGTTTATTAAAAACGAAAGCCTGCCAAATACAATATGAAAATAGATAGCCCCCAGGTACTCCTAATTTACTTCACCAGACCCTCTCCTATTGGGTAAAAGGATTCCATTTTGCCAGATGACATCTTAAGGGGGCTGGACCAATGTTTTTCAAGTTTAAAATGAATGCCTTTTTTTTAAAAAAAAAAAAAAAAAAAAGGAATTTTCACATAGCCCCAAGAATATGTGCCTGGAACGCACTCTGGGAAATAACTCTCAAGAAATTAAAATCTTACTACCAGAAAATGACTTCCAATTGAAATTATCACTGCCCACAGAAAGTTTCCATTCTGCAGCTGGTCAGATGATTTTAGGTCAGCACTGAATGAAAACACAAACTTCCTCACTTTGGTTCAAGTACCCCCAGAAATGGAGACCCCAGCAGAGAATACTGACCAAAGACTGAGAAGGAGCAGGGCCAGCTGGGCTCCCTCCCAAACAACAGCATTCCAGTCCAACTGTGGGACGCAGAGCCTGGGGTGGAGATTTGAACTCTCCCCCAACTCCCTGTCCATGGAGCCCACCTTCCTACTAGAGGTCCTGACTGTTGGGAGAAGCCTCCAGGGCAGGCTGTCTGCGTGGGGAAGGGGGCAGGTCTCCCTCTGGACTCGGCCTGGAGCTACCAGCTGGGAAGACAGAGCATCCCCGCGCTCTGGGGGTGGTGTACACGTGTGATAAATTGTGTAACACTCCAGCCAGCCACACTGGCTTGGAAAGCGGGGCCGAGCTTAAAATACCCCACACAGAGCCTGACAGCCCCAATGCTCCTGACACCACCCTGACTGGCTTGGTGCAGCCGCCCACCCTGGCTCTCATGCCTTCCCTCCTGGGCCACCCAGCTGGCCAATCACCTTCCCCCAGGTGTCAGGAGTGGTCACTGTAATGAAGCCATATCCTCTCCAACACGCTCTTTGGTGGTTCCCTCTGTGCAGCTTTGTGGCTGCTGCCAGGCACTGGGTGCCCCTGTCCTGAACCCGAGGGCCACGGCTCCCCACAGGCACAATGAAGCCCATCGTTTGGGACAGGACAAAGTCAGTGCTGTTAGGAAAGCTCCACCAAGAGCCATCTGAGCACTCAGCTGCCCTGGTGGGGCCAGGGGCCATCAGTTTAAGGTCTCAGCCACCAGCAGGGGCTCCTCTGAGGAACTGCCATCTCCATCCTGCTTATCACCCAACAGAAAGGAAACAGCAATGCCCTTAGGGGCACAGGACACGCGCCTGGCAACTCAGCTGGTCAGAGGGAGCTGGCCCAGCTGAGTTCTCTGCTCAGGAAGGGCCATCAGTGAGGGCACTGTCCCTCTGCAGCAAGGCCTAGGCAGTGGGGTAGTGAGGGAGTACCATGCAGCTCAGGTGCAGGTCCAGGGGCACAGCCACCATGATGGGGGCGGCCAAGGCACAGCTGGGTGGCTTCAAGGATAGCAACACAGGCAGGACCAGCCACCTTATGTCTGAGCAGGAGACACTGGGGCTCCAGGGTACTAAGGTTGGAAGCACAGGTAGCAGCCTTCCTCAGTGCAGCCACGGGAGGGGCCGTAGACACCATCTCTGGCACGGGGGCCACCCTATCCGGGAGAAGAAGCAGGAGGGGAAGGAGGTCCTGGAGAGCACCCCAGCATCGTGCTGCGACTGTGCCTGTGCAAGAAACATGCTCTTGTCCCCCTTCCTGTCCCCTTCTGGCCCCCCTGCTCCCTCTGCCCCCCTCTGCCCACTTCTCACCCCCATCCACCCACAGCTGGCTGTGGCTCCCTGTTCTACACCCTGCAGGGAGCCACACCCAGCCTGGCCCCTCCCCACTCAGCATCCAGGGTCCCAACAGAGAAGAGGGGAGCAGATTGACAGCTGTCAGTGGAAGCAGAGGTGGGCTGACGCCCACAAAGCACAGAGACTCCTGCATGGCCACAGACACCCTGATTCCAGAACGTGCTGCTGAGACCTCCAGCAGTACCCACAGCCTCTGGCCACCGCTGTCCACCTGAAAGGAGCATCAGGTGCCTCAGGGAAACAGTGTAAAGAGCAACATCCCAAACCTGAGCCCAGAGACCACCCATCAGTGCACCTGGTGCTGGCAGGGTCTGTAGTGCGAGCCCCAAGACAGACTCATGGTGGGGCTACAGAGCCTCACAGGAGGGTGCAGGCCTGGTGGGCACCCTCGGGGCCGAGGACGTGCAACACCACCAGTGCTGAGCTGACCACTGGACCTTTTCTGCCATCCCAGAGACCAGCAACGACACCAGTGCACCCACCTGTGGTGCTGACGGAGCAGAGCTATGCTGCCCTCCAGGGGCTTAGGGAGACCAGCGAGAAGCCGTCAATAGGTGGGATACAGAAGATGAAGCAAGTTTAAACATAAAGCAAACCACACCAATAACTTCATTAAAGTAGATGGCTTAACATTCCAATTATAAAGCAAACATTTTCAGCCTGGATTTGTTAAAAGCGAGATTCTACTACATGATATTTATAAAAGATGTACTTCCTATTTAAAGATACAGGGTAAAAAGTTAAAAAATAGAAAATGATATAATAATGAAAATACCAATCAAAAGAAATCTAAATGGTACTGAGTACTGGCCTGAAGATCCAAAGCTCTACTGCTGTTCACATGGCCACCCCACTTAGAGTCACCCACCAGGGACCACCCATCTGGGTCACATCACATGGGGCCACCCACCAGGGGCCACTCCATCCAGGGCCACCTACCAGGGACCACCCACCTGGGGCCATGCCACCCAGGTCATGCCATGCAGGGCCACCCATGCGGGGCCACCCCCCAGGGACCACTCATCTGGGTCACATCACATGGGGCCACCCACCAGGGACCACCCACCTGGGGCCATGCCACCCAGGTCATGCCATGCAAGGCCACCCACACGGGGCCACCCCCCAGGGGCCACTCCATCCAGGGTCACCCCATGTGGGGCCACCCACCAAGGGCCCCCAAGGGAAGCAGGTGGCAGAGGCACCAACTGGCTCAGAACCTGCTCCCATGCCGTTGGTGCTCACCCTGTGAAGCCTGAGCTGGTGTAATTCTCTATAATTCCACTCGCATTTGGGTACAACAAATCATCTCTCTGCAACATTTTGATAAGACGTCCGGGCTGAGGCGGCTCCCAGTGCTGAGGGCAGCAACTGCTCCATCAGAGAGGAAGCTACTGGAGGGCAAGTGTGATTAAGGGAGACCTTCTGAACTTTCCAATTAACTCGGGCTACAGATAAGCTAGTTTGTGTTCCCTGGAGTGCTGCTTTTTTTTTTTTTTTTTAATTAAAAGGAGAGTGAGCTCATTTTGTTAAAGATCTCTCAAGATTCCACTGCCCTGGGGCCCACTGGACACACCCATGTGGGTGCAGAGCACTGACCCCTGGGGTTCCTTCACTCACAGCTACACACATGGGACCTGAAGACAAGTGTGTCCCTGTGAGAGGGCAGGGCTCAGAGCTTTCCAAGGACCCCAGCATGATCTGAGGCCACACCAGCCGCCGTCGCAAAGCACCTGGTGGCCTGGTTATCAAGTAGATCTTCAGCTTCTGCTGGACATGAGTTTCAGAGCCAAGGAGTTTCCAGCTGATTCAGGTGACAGTTGTGTCCGTGGCAGCTGAGAACCTGCTCCCATGCCATTGGTGCTCAGCCTGGGAAGCCTGAGACCAGCTATCACACTCCCCTGAAGGAAGCTGCCACCAGCTCAGAGGTCTCCTTCTGCACTGCCCAGGCAGCCACCCAGTGTGAGCCAGCAGCACTCCCTGCAGCTACCCTGACTGTCCTAAAGCTGAGATTTCTCCGAATTTCTCAGAGTAACAGACAGCCTTCACTGGCTGCTCCTGACGACACAAACAGAACACACCCTTCGGATGGGGCAGGGCGGTCAGCCAGGGTGCAGCAGGGTCTGCCTTGTGCCTGGTGCCCGATGCTGGGCCAAGCACCTGTCACCTGAGCACTGCCGACACAGCACAGCTTTCCAGAAGCCCCAGGAACCAAGGGGCCTGTGGCCCCAACTCAGCTGGATGACCACACTGTTGGGGCCTTTGCGCCGAGACTTCCTCTCTCCCAGCCCTGGCACTGTTGCCCTGAGGTTTTTCTGGGGAGAGGTGGAAGAGAGGACTCACACTAACAACCTTCCGCTATCTGGAAACAGCACCACAGCCCACTGCCCACTGCCTGGGGATCCTCCAGGTCCCTCTCCCCTCCCACACAGAGCCCCTGGTGCAGGGCACAAGAGTGAGGCAGAGATAAAACTCTGCTCATGCAATGGGCCATTCAGGGAAGGGGGTGAGCAGAGGGCAGCAAACGGCCAGCCTGGAAAACAGGGAGCACAGCACACACCATGACACCAGGGCCAGCACTGGGCAGATGCAGCCAGGCAGGGGACATGGCCTGGTATGGGGGATCTGCAGTGGCACCACTGCTCTGGCCATCTCAGCACCCCATCTCACAACTGGCCTTAGAACTGGCCTTAGTGCGACCACCCTGCTAAGAGAGCTGTCAGCCACTCCCAGGCCACTTGCTCCCTCACTCCAGCCCAGAGCAATCACCTCCCCTCAGCCAGCGTGACCCAGCTGAGATGACAGAGCTGCTCCTGCCCCCCGCCCCCCACCGCTGCATATCCCTGTGAGTCAGCAGAGGGAGGCTGGGGGGCTCCTTGAGCTCCTTCAAGGAGGGGCAGAGAATCCCCTACAGTGGGTGGGGAGAGGCAGCAAGGCCACGTGAGGTCACACGCAGCCCAGAGCTGAGCAGGTGGAAGAACTGGAGATAGGGCCACTCTCAAGGCCCTGTGGACACTGCACACGGATACAAGGACAACCTGAGGAAGCCCAGCCAGGGCCCCAGCAGAGACAGTGCCCTGGGCGCAGAGAAGGGGCAGGACAAGTAGCACCACAAGGACATCCCTGGGGGCCAAGAGGGCCCCACAAGGCCAAGGTTTGCCCCATGCACCTGGATCTGCAGGGGTCTGCAGGGTAGAGGGCAGGACCTGATTTTGAACAGGCTGAATTTGAGGCATATGAGTGGCAACGTCACATCAGAGCTGGACAGAGAAGTCTGGGATGTGGGCGTTAGGTCCCGGGTGAAGATAAATCTGGGACTCGTTGGCAGAAGGTGGTATTTGAACTGTGAGATCACCAGAGTGTGAGTGTAGTGAGAAGGGGAAGGCGCACAGCAAGACGGAGTCCAGGGGATGAGGAGGAACCCCGGGAGGGGCGGCAAGAGTCGGACTCTGCCACGGGGGGGGGGGCAGGCAGGGCTGGGGGCTGGGCTGTGGGCTCGGTGCGTGGGGACACTCCCCAGATGGCTCTGGAGCAGGGGCCAAATCCTGACTGTCATGGGTCTCAGGAGAATTGGGGTAAAGAACTGTAGGGCAACAAAGACACGAGAACAGGACTTCCTAGAAGGGAGATGGAGCCACTTGCTCTCTTCACAGCTGCACGGGGACCCCACCCAATGCCCACCCCTTACCCCTTGGAGCTCCTGGTACCACAGCTCAGGGCTCAGCCCCAGTCCAGGACCAGAGCCTGTGCTCCAGATCGCTGCTCAGCGGCACCTCGGACAGCTCCTTCCCATTCCCTTTCTGGACTCCAGTCTGTCTGGGTGCTGCCCCCTTATCTGTGGTGATGAGATGGACCACAGGCCCCTCAGCCACCACATCAGGGGTGGACTGTCCAGGGCAGGAAGGGATGCAGAGAAGGCACCTGCCCTGAGCCTGGGGACACTTTCTGGAAGTCAGGATTTGGGGCCTGAAGCAGGCAGGATGTGGGGACTTGGGGTGGGAGGTAGGCATTACAGATTAAGTGTCACGACGGCACAGAAGCAGGAATGAGGGCCCCCACGAGAGCAGTGAGAAAAGGGGGCCGCTGTAGAAAAGCCAGAAGCCTGGGGCCATCATGGCCACCCCTGGGCAGCAAGGGCCTGCTGACCCCTGCCCCCAGATGCTGGTGTTTGTAACATCCTTGTAAACTTGTAACTAAAGTGTAACATAAATGTAAAAAAGTGCATATATCACAGCAATCAGTTCAAATGATTTTTATGACATGAACATACCTAGGTACCCAGAAACCTGACCAAGAACACTCCTGACACTCCAGGCCGCTGAACCTGTCCTGCCCAGGAGGCATCATGGGGCCACCGCAGACGCATCCTCTGGGAGTCTAGTTCCTCGTGCTTCTCGTCCGTGTGGAATGGACAGTCGTGTGTCCGGCTCCCTCACATAGTGGCAGGTTTACGCACTCATCCGTGCTGCCGTGTGGAACAGCGCACCATCCACCCCACCACTACGGGGGTCCTGCTCAGAACAGACAGAGATTTACCTGCACACTCGATGGCAGAGTCACTGGGCATGGTCCCAGCTTCTGGCTGTTACATGTGAGGCCATGTGGACACTCCTGCTTATGTCTCTGGGGGCAGGTGTATGCATTTTGTTGGATCTGAACCAAGGGACACAACTGCTCGGGTACAGGTGCCAGTGCCCCCCAGCTGAAGACCAGCTGGGACAGCCTGTGGCTGAACAAGCTGGCTTATTGTGCGTTGCAACAGGACACACACAGGGAACCTGGGTGCCCCAGCAGGAGGATGTTTGAAAGGACAGATGCAGGCTTGAGATTAAGGCAGGCGATCTTCATAAGTCTCAAGGGTTTGAGGTACAAGAGCCTCACTGCTGTCAGAAGGTGGGGGAAGCTGGTGATGGGCATCATGATGACTCTTACAAGAATGTGGAAAGAATGACAACCAGAGCTGTGACTGGCAAAGGGGCCACGGAGACTCACATTGCCCAGGACTGGGGGAGTCCGGTCACTTGGGTGAGGGTGGTGTTTTGTGTTTTTGTCAGTGTGCAGATGGGATTATGGAAGGTCTGGTTCTGCCTTGGTCTACCCTGTTCCACAGTGACCGTGTCCGACATGGGCATTCCGTGAAATTGTTTATGGTCTATGGGACAGCCCAGAGGCTCCCGGCTGGGTGCGGCTGCTGCCCTCCCCAGGTATGTCTGAGTGCAGTGCACACAGTTTTCCAAAGGAGTCCTGCCAACTCACTCCCCCACCTGCAGAATACAGAGCAGGTGCACAGACCACAGAAAATACAGTCACTGGAATGAATGAGGCAAGGTGAAAATACGAGTGTCTCAGCCAGCAAGTGACGTGACATGGTCAGCTTTGTGCTGGAAAGAGATCAGTGTCCCCAGGAGTGAGGAGCACACCCAGCACCCAGACCTCAGCTCCTAACACCAGTTTTCTGCAAAGGAGGCCCCGCTCCTCACAGAAATAGCTGATTCTGAGGATGGCCAGGAAATACATGGGTAAGCTCAGGGTACCTTGTAGTGCCAGAAACGAAGTGATCAAAAACCAGCAATCCAAAAAAGAACACTGATGGAGGTACCCAGGGACTGGGGGTCTCAGCAAGAGCAATCCGTGAGGAGTAGGGGTGCCATGTCACAGCCCAGAGTACAAGGCAAACACCTGTGAGGCACAGTGACACACACGATTAAATAACAAACAAGTGGGGAGAAGAGACCAGTCTTCTCTGCAGAAGAAGTTGTCAAGTGACCATGTTTGGACACACCCTGCAGGCAGGGGGAGCACAGCCACTCTGAAGTGAGGGCCGCACATGGTGACTTCCAGGAGGACAGCGTGAGGGGAGGGTCACTGACAGTGAAGATGCCTGACAGACACCACAGCTGGGGCCCCATGGCCACCATCGTCAGGGAGGGTTGTGCTGACACAGGGACCCTGAACAGCACGGGATTAAAAAGCACTTTATCCAAAACCCCATGACCCCAGCCTGAGCCTGAAGAAAACACCAGACAGAGCCCGCAGGAAAACACCTGCCCAGTGCCCTCAAGGACCCCAAACAAGGCAAGTCTCAGAAACACTCACAACCAGGAGGAGCTGAGGACACACGAGACTCAGTGTCACATGGGATCCTGGATGGTACACTGGGACAGAAAAAGGAGACTGGAGAAAACTCAGGAACCCTGAGTAAAGAACGTATGGAGATGGGCTCACCAGTCACAGCAAATACACCACATAAAGCAAGACGTCCCCACGACCAGAAACTGGGTTTGGGGCTCCAGGGCTCTCTGTACTATCTGCACTTTTCTGTAAAATATTCTAAAATAAGTTTATTAGAAAAAAGTTTTTAAGCAATATAATATATATTTTGTATGTATTCAAGTATGGCTTGGAAGATAATATGAAACATTACAAATGGTTGTGACATTTGTGCTGAGATTACATAAGATGCTACATTTCTTACTATTTTGTCTTGTCACTTTCCTTATATAATAAAAAGCTGTAAAGGGGGAAAAAAGAGATCATTCTGGCCACAGTGTCTGGCGGTCAGACAGGGCAACCATATAATTTATCATCGAAACCAGGACACTTTCAGGAGTGAAAGGGGATTCTGTTAATAACTGTTCCAGGTCAGCAGGGAGGAGTCGGCTGCCCCTGGTGCCCCTGGGGCTCACTGGCCACACAGAAGCAGGGCTCGGAGGCCTGTGTCCTCAGATGCTCACAGCTTCCATGACCCTGAAAAGGAGTGTTGGGGCCAGCAGGGAGGCCAGATGGGAGGTACTGGGAGGTATGGATGTCACCAGGAGTGGCCCAGCTCCCCCTCAAATCCTCTCCCTGCCCCATGTATGACCTGGCATCTCAGTGCTTCGTATCAAGGTGCCAAGCACAGTGTGAGTCCAGCCAGGTCTGAGCAGGTGACCTGCGCCTCTCAAGCCCTCTTTCCTGCACACCTGACTGCTGAGGGCTCTAGGTAGAGGGTACCAGGACCCAGTGGTTGAGGATCCCACTCCTAACTTGGTTTCCACACCACACCCTCTGCAAGAGCCTCCTCAGGCTGCCCCAGCCATCACACCCAGTATCCAGAGCAGCCAGCTCACTGCTGTACACACTGTGTACTCCTGTGTCTCCACCCTATTCCCAGCAGCGCCTGGCAGGTGTACACAAGGGCTGTGGCTGCCTAACTAACGCCTGGGTTTCCCGACTGCCCAGTGCAGGTCATTAGCCCTGTGGGGGCCACTGAGGCCTGGCAGGAGCAAGGCCATGCCCAGGGCTGGACCCAAGGCTCAGTCTTTCTCCAGCACAGAATGGTCATTCCCTGCCTCGTGCCTCCTGTCCCCTCTGTTTCATCCTTTCTTATTCCCCCTCTCAGCACAAATGATCTTTTGTGCCCATGAAGCTGAAATGTGACTTCAGAAACATAGGTGTCTTTGCTATTAAGAAGGAAAAGAAAAAATAATTGGGATCAAAACAAACACATAAGCCCTGCACAGCCACAGGTGGCTCTAGTAGTGGCAGTTAGGAAACTCTGGGCCCAGGGTTTCTGGGATGCCCCCAGTAAAGTCCCCACACCACAGCCTTGGCCTAAGGGCAGGTACACACCTCCTGCCTTCTAGGCCTTTATTTCTCAAACTCCTGTTTGTTTCCAAGTGCAGTCTCACCCCATGACCTTCAAGTTCTGATGCACAAATGCTTTTGTCTCCTGATGTTTCAGGGACTCTGAAACAGTGATCTGGGCATGCTGATGAGTACTGGGTCAATCTGGCCAAACTGGAGTCCCATGGGGCCTGGTGGAAAGGCAGGTGGGAGGTGATGACACCTTCTCTGACTGGTACCCCCATCGTCCTGCCCTGCCTCACCTCCAGCCACCAGCAGCTCCAACCCACCCCAGCCACAGAGGCCTCACCATGTGCAGCCCTTGCATCTGCCTGAATCAGAGCCGGACCTTGTCTTGCTCCAACCAGTAGGAGAAGGTGGTCAAAGTACACTGCCCATCCAGGCCTGAGCCTCAGGGAGCCTGGTGCCATCCACCCTGTGTCTGTGGAGCCCTGGGTACCTTTTAGGTGTCCTGTTCTCTCCCTTGAGACCAGAGTTGAGGCAGGAATCCTGAGACTTCAAGGACAACAGTGGTGGTATTAAGGTAGGTCTGCAAGTCCTTTGGTGTCCCCTTCAAAAATGGAGCCTAGTTCACCTCCCCAAACATCAGCTGGACTTAGTGACTTGCCCCTGACTGAAGGATAAGGTGAAAGTGGCCACATGACTTCAGACACTCACTGTGGCTTCATCCTCTCTCAGCTCATGGCAGGTGGCACCTGCCATGTCCCAAGGTCACTCAGGCAGCTCTGAGGAGAGGCTCCCATGGTAAGGAACTGAGGCCTCCAGCCAAGAGTCATGAGGGGGAGCTGGCCTGGAAATGGACCCTCCAGCCCCAAGTAGGCCTCCACTGACATGTTGGCTACAGCCCCTTGAAGGACCTGAGCAGACCCACCCAGCAGAACCACCCCTGAATCACTAACCCACAGAAACCACAGGACAGTGTTTGTTGCTGTTGGCCACTGCATTTTGGGGTAATTTGATAAGCACTATAAATAACTGAAACATAGCGGACAGTGGGGACTGAGATGCCTGGGACAGGACTCCTGGCAAGGCTTTGGCAGCCTCTGGCCCTCTGAGCCATCCTGGCAAAGGTGCCTCAGATGAGGTCTGGCAATTAAGTTCGTGGACTTGCCACTGTGAGCATGTGCTGTCAGCACTGTACAAACAGCTCGGTGAGGTCTCACAACCCAGGAACAGCGGCATCTCACAGCTGTATTCGTGTCAACCTGTGGCAGTGTCATGCTCAGGGGCTTTTTATTAATTATTGTATGTTTTTGTGTGTTATTGTAAGAAGGTCAAAGACTAAATTAGAGCAATGAACAAACATTAAATTTTCTGTTAAATTTGGCAAGAGTGAAAGTGAAATCAGAAACATCTTAGTCCAAGTTTATAGGGATAATGTCATGAAGAAAACAGCAGTGTACAGATGTATTAAATGTTATCTGAGAGGAGAGAAAATGTCATTGATGAAGAGAAGTCAGAGCTGCCAGTAACCAGCAGAACTGGTTTAACTGTGCATTAAAATAGTCAGCTGACTGTGAGAACCACAGCAGACCAAGTAAGCATCGATAGAGAAATAGGAACATCTTAACCGAAAATCTTGGCCAACAACTCATGGCTCCTGCATCACCGCAATGTACCAGCTCACACAGCACTGTCTGTGAGAGTTTTTAGCCAATAAAAAAATGACTGTATTGGAACCCTGTCCCTATTCACCAGATCTAGCTTCCAATGACTTTTTTCTTTATCTGAAGATGAAAGAAACATTGAAAAGAAGACATTTTGATGACATTCAGGACATCAAGGGTAATACCATGATGGCTCTGGTGTCCATTCCTGAAAAAGAGTCTCAAAACTGCTTTGAAAGGTGGGCTAGGTGCTGGAATCAGTGCACAGCTTCCAAGGGGAGGACTTCAAAGGTGGCCGTAGTGATAATCAACAGTGAGGTAGGTAGCACTTTTTCTAGGATAAGTTTACAAACTTAATTGTCAGACTTTGTACAATGAATGAGGACATTACCTTGGGTGTCCTGGTTCCACAGACATCACACGGAGCACAGAAACCTGTCCCCACTGGGCCCTGCCCACATGCTCAGCCCACGGAATTATGAAAAAAAAACGGTAGTCACGTCGCTATGTTTTGGGGTGGTTCATGACCATCAGTAGACAACTGGGATGGGGTCCCATGGGCACAGCCCCACCTGGAGGGAGAAACACGGCCCCAGGACCCTGTCAGCACAGGAGCTGCCCAGAATTGTTTTTTGCTGTGGACCCGGCTCTCAGGTCAGATGTGACAGGGCACAGAGGAGAGGACTCAGGGCAGAGAGGCAGAGGTGTGAGGAGAAGGCGCCTTCCCCATCCTCACCACAAAACAAGAACAGTGGCCTCCTCACCAAGCCCCACACGTGCACTCGGCACCCGTGAATAGCTCCGGGAGAAGCTGCAAGCTCAATGCCATCATCTCTCCTCACTCGGTGTGCCTTTCACATTTGAAGTACGGGGAGACACCATGTGAATTCTGAAAGCAGAGAACCTTTCAAAGTAAACTTTTGCACCATTGTGAGAAATGGAATGTGCTTGGTTCCTATTTTTAATAAATTGGGGGCGACACTAACTCCCACCTACACCAGCTTTTTGGCTTCAGAGCTTACTTAGCGAACACTGAGCTGGGTTTTCATGGGATTGCCAGGGGCTGCAGCTGGGAAGGTGCATGTCAGAGCCCCCCAAGTGCCCTCTAGTGGGATGCAGCCAGGGAGTGCAAGCGGCTTGTCCCCAGCCACACCGATCTCCTTGGTTGCCTTAGTTTTTTAAATAATAGATTTTGAGTCAATGAGAAAATTTCTTTTTGATGAATCGGGCATCCATATTTTTAAAATAACAATAACTTTATTACTTAACAGCTTCTCCCAAATTGTCTCAAACTTTGATCATTGGAGTCATCAGTGCACTGGGTCCTGCCTGCATGTTTGGGGAGGGGGGTCCCAGCATCTGCCCACACCCCCGGCAAGGGGACCCCCAAGGAAGGGCTCTGGGTAGGGAGATGCCTCACCCTCAGTGAGGGCGGGAGCTAGAGGAAGGCTGCAGCCCAGCCCGAGGGAGGTGGCTGAGAAGACCGAGGTCTTGCCACGTGCCAGAATATTAGTCAGCAGTAGAAGCAGAAATAGTGGCTACCAAAGCTTTATTTTTATCTATAGTTAGATACAGAAGAGGGAGGGAGAGACAAAGAAACACAGTTCAACAATGTTTTTAGGTGAGGAGGGAAAACGTGGATGGGAAGGGAAAACGACACCATGGAGAGGTCTGGTCCCTCACTAAGGGAGCCCCAAATTCTGCTCTGAGCTTCCTAACAAGGAAGCAAACAGGACGAGGCCCCCAGGGTCCAGATTCTCACATAACAAAAGGACCGTTGGGCTCAGGAGAGAGCTAGGACCTGGCCGGGAGGCCAGCGTCCTCCTAGGAGGGCAGGAGAAGACGCCGAGTTCTAACTCCCAATAGAGAGAAGGTTCAGGCAGCCGTGTTAGGTGGGAAAGGATGTGCCTGACAAAAAGGCAGAAATAAAACAGGATGAAAAGAGCCACACCAAGCCATCCACAAGGTTGCCACCACCTAACTGACAGCTGTGTCAAAACCGGCAACTAGGTGAGAAGTGTTCGCTTGTCTCCAGGGGATAGGAAGGACATCTCCCTGCATCCCTGTCCCCTGTCCTCCCTGGCTGCTCTGGGCTGTCAGGGGCTTGTGCCAAGGTACCAGTGCCTGGTGGGTTTCCAGCCCTCACTCAACAACCTCACTCCCCGACACGCACCTCCGTGCACCCTGGGCCCTCACTCCACGACACGCACCTCCGTGCACCCTGGGCCCTCACTCACGACACGCACCTCCGTG
>NW_003852470.1:1114250-1147727 GCF_000181295.1 Otolemur garnettii | reverse complement strand
TCACTCACGACACGCACCTCCGTGCACCCTGGGCCCTCACTCACGACACGCACCTCCGTGCACCCTGGGCCCTCACTCACAACACGCACCACTGTGTACCTGGGCCCTCACTCACGACACACACCTCCGTGTACCCTGGGCCCTCACTCAATGACACACACCTCTGTGTACCCTGGGCCTTCACTCCCCAACATGCACCTCTATGTACCCTGGGCCCTCACTCACGACACCCACCTCCGTGTACCCTGGGCCTTCACTCCCCGACATGCACCTCTATGTACCCTGGGCCCTCACTCACGACACGCACCTCCGTGTACCCTGGGCCTTCACTCCCCGACATGCACCTCTATGTACCCTGGGCCCTCACTCAATGACACGCACCTCCGTGTACCCTGGGCCCTCACTCACGACACACATCTCTGTGTAGCCCTCGCCCTCACTCAGTGACACGTGTCTGTATGTACCCCCGGCCTCCCTCAATGACACACCTGCGTGTACCCCCGGCCTCCCTCAACTTCATGTCTGCATGTACTCCGCATGTACCCCCAGAGCTCTAGCTGCTCACAGTGCACCCAGGGCCAAGCACTGCCTGGGATCTGGGTTGGAATGGGGACTCTCAGCCCCATCCCAGACCTGCTGGGTCAGAATCTGCATTTTCACCTGCTCCTGGGTGAGCAGGGCCGCATTACACTTTGAGAAGCTGCTCTAAGCTGCCCTGACAGCGTGGAAAACTTGCTTTTCTGTGGCCAGGCCTACCCTAGACCATCTCAGAGTCTCCTCAGGGAGAAGCCCTGAACAGAAATTCCCTCCAGTGCATCCTGCATTATTTTTCAACTGGAAAGCTGGGTGGTTAAATTTTTAAAAGAAAAGCCAGCTTATTTTTAGCCTTGTAAAATGCACAACCAGATGGATAGACACGCAGAGCTGACATTTGTTACATAAAAAAGTATGACAGTAGGTCCCAAGTCCATTCTAGACCAGCCTCATCAGCTGGGAAGGAGAAAATGCATCAGGTCCCATGGCCACCAAAAGGCCCCTGGGACATCCAGTGCTGGACCTAGGACCCAGGGACCCAGGAACCAAGGGCAAGGGAAAACCCAGTGGTGGGCCAAGATCATGTGGCTTCCCACCCAACTCCAGCCCAAACCTGCACCCTCAACCTGGAACCCAGAGGCCTCTGCTACAAGTTCCCTCCACCTAGTGAAGGACCCTCGGAGCTGTAGTCACCACGGCCCCTGCATATGGGGCAGGGGCAGGAGTCAGTATCAGCCCAGACCTGGGTCACAGAGAGCTTCCCCTGCCTTCTAGGGTCAGGTGACAGTGAAGAAGGCACCCACTAAAACTTGAGTTGCACCTGACTGGAAACAGAAGGCTTGCCACCTACAGCTAAACTGACCCTTAGAAATGATGCCCCATCAACCACAATAGGGACAGGAGGAGCTGTCCTGAGCCGTCTGCAGCCCTGGGGCTCAGCAGCTTCACTCTCCTCCTCTCTGTGAGTTTGGGTAAAACATCAGAAGGACAGACCAGTCATTCTCTTCAGGTGGCAACCCAGGCCACCCAGAGAGTCCAAGCAAATGAAGGTAAAAGCTGTGAGAACTAACAACATTTTTAGCAAAGAGAAGCCATACACAAGAGGAAGCAATTCTTAGCCACATAAAAGACAAATGTTTTAAAAAGTAGAGTTTCTTTCATATCAGCATTAACCAGAAGGAAAACAGGATGAGTAAAAACCAGCAACCAACACGCAGGACAGAGCCCGTCCCTGGGCCAGGGCTCCTGGGGACCGATGGGCAGCGAGGGCACTGACGCCAGGGGACAGGGCTGGGGACTGAAATTTTCAACACAAAAAATAAAACAACAGAAGTACTAGAAGAAAGTACAGATGCAGGTTCATAAATCGAATTACTATTCACTGACTTCTGCAACACAACACCAAGACAAGAAGCTGCCACAAAGGCAGATGTTGATGAACTCAACCACACAGAAATCACACACACACACACACACACACACACACAAACCAGCAGCATTAAAAGCTAGATGACAAACACAGTGGGAAGTTGTTAAAGGCTAAACCTTTATATATAAGAAAGAGTGAAAAGAAACACCACAGCAATCAGTCCCATAGGAAACACTGAAAAAGGGCAGAGGCTAGCAATTTGGAAAAGAAAGAAAAAAGAAATGTGAACGCCTAGTGTTTGAAAAGCAAAATGATTATTACTCTCATTGGTAATTTGAAAAACTCAAGAGTGTTAACGCTACCGTCTTATCTCTTAGACGGACAATATTTTTTCCCTTGGGATTCAGGGAAAAAATACTTCCATGCCTTCCTGGAGCAAGGGCAAAGTGTCTTCCTGCCCAGGAACCAGGTCCCTGTCTCCGTCCCCCAGGCCCCCCCTGCCGTGTATTCACGGCTCACTGCCCTTCCTCACTGTCTGCCTGTGCTCTATCCCGTCACCCCACAACAGCAGAGCCCACATCCACCCAGTCACCTCTGGGTAGCCAGCACCCAAGACAGCACTGGCTGTCCAGGGGCTTCACTCGGTCAGAGGCATCCGGCCTGCATACGAAGGAATTTCTCATGGACACCCTTTGATTTGGCCACGTCGTTCCTAAGGGAAGAACGCAAGTGAGCGCAGGCAGATATGCAGGGATGTTCATCAGCAAATTGTTAAGGATGTTTAAAAAATAAAGACCCTTCCAGTCCTACAGTGGGAAATTAAATAAATAGGGAAGTTCTTTCTACACAAAGGAATTCTGCAAAACAAAGCCTCTCAGGCATAACACTACAAGGGGGACTTGGGGAAAGAACTGATGCGAAGACCCACCCCTTGCTCCCTCTGCAAATTCAGCCTCAATTTTTAAGAGTGCCCACTGAATCTAATACATAGCCTGGGTTGAGAACTGCTGATGTAAATTTAGCCGACAAATGATGCTTTAGATCTAGAAGACGTTGGTGGCATTGCTAAATAAAAAAGCAAGTTACATGATCTCACTTCTGTAAAATGAAAGCCTATTTCTATATGGCTATATGTCTGCCTGCATTCCTAGAAAAAGGCTGGAGATATGTTTACTGAAATGTTCACTGCAGACATCTCTCAGTGCTAAAGTGACACCTACCCTGGCAGAAAGTATAAAATGCTTAACGATGTATATGAATCTGGCAGCCACCCGGCACACGCAGGGCAGCCCTTCCATAGTTCTCGGGCCTGCCTTTATCCCAGTTTTCTCAGGTGAAGTCAAACCTTCTCATCGATCAGTTACTCATTAGGAGTAAGCCAAGGTCACCTCTGGTTGAGATGAGCCATGAACCCCGGGGATGGGCTGGTGAACCACCCGGTTACAGAGGCGCTGGTGGGAAGGTGCTAGAAACCTCCTCTCAGCCTTACTCAGCATCACAGGGGCACTGAGACAAAACAGTGACAGAACTCAGGGGACATAGGGGGCTGAGGCAGGAGCAGGAGGCCAGCCCCTGGGTTTGTTAGTGGGGAGAGTTGCAGAGAATTCTGTACCTGCCAGTGAGGAGAATGGCTCTGGATTCCAGAGATTTAAAGGAACAGGGACATTTGAGTCTTACATGTCAAAACTATGCTTTTTAGTTGAAATTTACCTGGCACTTTGTTAAATTGCCCTCTTATTTTCTTTTCCTCTCTCCTCTGCATACCAAATTTGATATATTAATTAGGTGATTTAATCTAAAAAATTCATCAGAAGGTCTCCCATTGCCATAGCAACCATGCAGTTCCAGTGAACATGGGTCCCAGCACAACACCACCATCTCCCAGGTCTGCCCCCACTGGGGCCGAGAGGGGCAGCAACTCCACCAGCAGGGGAGGGGGTGCAGGCCACAGTCCCTTCCTCAGAGTCTCCTCCCCAGTCTCCCTTCTCCTTTGCAAACTGCAGCCTTCCCACCTAGACGCATCCTGCACACGTCCCTGAGGTGCTGTGCAGTGTCCCCTCTGCAACCACCGCTGTGGCCTCCGAGTTGTTCCTGTCCTACCGAGGACATGAAGAGTGGAATGCGGTGGCCACCTACCCAGAGGACATCCTCAGCTGTCAGGCCCAGGGGCCGTCTTGGACTCCCAGTTTCACTAAACAAAACCCAGGAAGTCCCAGCAGAATGTTCATTCTGGGGACATGGCCACCATGCCCAGTGAGGAGCAAGCCATGGTCACATGTCACAAAGAACAGGCATCTGTAAGCCAAGCCAGTCACCTCCTTACTCAGCACGGAACAGCTGATACCTCCGCCACTCTACCACAAGCAGGTGAGGGGGGCACGCACAAAATAATTCTCGAATCAGACAGTAGTACCACAGACTCGTGCTGTTTTTGCCTTGATTCTTCAATTCTGAGAAGTAACACACAGTGAGCAGGTAGGAAAAAAAAAATTCAAGAGCTGAGGGCTGCCCCTGTCCTGTACCAATTCTCTATTCTTACATTTGCTGCTGCCGAGGGTGTGATGCTGGGACTCCAAAGAGCGTCCGCTCTTGGTTGCCATCAGCTAGTGCAACATCAGAGATGTTTCTCAGACACCTCCTCATCCTGCAGCCAGGACAGGATGTAAGGCTGCTTCCTGATCAGCTGGTTCACTCCCGGCTTCAAACACACACATGAAACAGTCACCACAGTGAGTTCTGCCACCCCAGGTCAAGGGGCTGGGTAGCTGATCCTGAAGGCCCTTCTGCTGACCACAGCCAGTGGAGCCCAGACCCAGCTCTGTGAGGGATGTTGGTGCACAGCTTAGGGTGGTGTCACTGCAATTTCCTATAATGTCTAAATTATTTATCAGAAGTAAATAGCTGGGGCCCTAGAGCTGAGCTGTGCTCTAAAATTATGCAGGAGCCATCCTACCTCTGCAGGCTGCCTACAAATAAAAAATGCATATTTCAACTATTTTAAGAAGATGTCAAAAAAACATCAAATGTGTTGCCATTGTACCATTTAAAAATTATCTACATACCATGTGTAGAAAAGGGCTATCTGTTTACAAGATTAGTTCTTCCAGTGCCCAAAGGCAGGCAGCGCTGGGCATCCTTCCCTGGGGTGCTAGGTCAAAGTTCCCTGCTGCCAGGCTGCCTGTCACCTGTCGCCTGGTCTCCCACCTGCTCCCACCTGGGCATGATCACTCAAGAGACACCGCCCTCCAGGCTGGTGGCTTCACCTGCAGGACTTCACAGCGAACACGTTCCTGAGAGGCCGGCCTCGCCACAAAGGCAAGGCCCTGTCCCCACCACGCATCCGAGTGCAAAGATTGGGAGTTATGTCCACGGTGACTGGGCACGCCCCCGGGACCTGAGCGCTCACAGGGGCCACGGTCCCCCGAGCCACCTGTGGGGCAGGCGTCTCACTTCACAAACTCAGCACACTACAGGTGAGAGTCTGGGGATCTGCAAAGTAACAACTGAGCCCGCACATCGCCCCTAAAAGCATAATGAAACATAAAGGCTTCGCTACAGTGGGCGGAGCCGCGCCTAAGCTGGGAGCCCCCGCCAAGGACCCTCACCGCCTCCCCCCCAATGGCCGAGCCTGCTCCTCCCGCAGAGCCGCGGCTGGAGACGTAGGACTCGGGCGGGTGCCCCGGCCGCGCGTGGGACTGCAGACTCCCTCCGTGAGTTTCCTCAGATACCAAGACGCCCCGGGACGCCGTTCCACCCGGTGGCCGCGGTGTCCAGACAGGAGAAAACGCCACCGCTGCGTGCGCCCCTGCGAGAGCCCGCCCGGTCGCCGCCGAGCGGCCGCACTCACCGTCCTCTTTGTCGTCAAACACCGGCCTCCGCGCCGTGGCGGCCGACATGGACGAGCCCATCCTCTTCTTCCACTTGCCCCACTGAAACAGTGGGCGCGGCTGCGCGCGGGCATCGCTCGCGTCCCGAGCCCGGGGCTGGCCGGCGGCGGCCGGCGGCAGGGCTGGGGTCGCGTCGGTGCCGGCAGGACGCGCGCGGCCGGGGGGCGGCGAACCCGGGGGCGCCGCAGCGCTGCTGCCCCTGCGCTCCGCGCCGCTCCTCATCGCCGGGCTTGGGTGCGCGACGCGGCCGCAGCCGAGGGCATGGCCGGCCTTCAGGGCCCGGAGCGGGACGGTAGGGCTGACAGCGCCCGCCGTGCGCCCCAGCCTGGGTTCCTGCTCCCTTGGGCGGCCGAACCCACCCTGCCGACTACGAGCGCGGAGGCGGGGCCGGGGAGGAGCCCGCCGCGAAGGGGTCAGGGGTGGAGCCGAGAACCAGAGGCGGGGACAGGGCGGGGACGGGGCGGGGCTGGCGTGGGGCGCGGTGCCGGTGTCCGCGACAGTCTGGGGACTACTGGGACTCTGGTCTGCATGGGTAGTGGGACCGCGGCACCAACTAGGCGGCGCGGACAGAGCGAGAAAGGACAGTCGAGGGTTCCCGGGGGTATCCTGAAGGCCTCGAACGGCCGGGATCCTGGGGACCAGTAAAGCTCTGCCCCGCATGACAGCAGGGACATTCTCGCGGACTCAGAAGGAGTATTGGGGTCTCTTTGGGCCTACCCACCCCTGCTGCCTTCGTAAAAATACCAGCGCGCGGACTTCCGATTTGGGGGAACCTTAAACTTCAGCCTGCGGCTCTGCGCTTCGTGAGGCCAGGCTGGAGGCCTGGGATGGGGGCGTTGGGAGATGCCTGCGCCAGCCTGGCCAGGCTTCGGGTTAGGGCGCGCAGCCTTCCGAGCCTGCCAGCTGCGGGATCCCGTCCCGCGACTGCAGGCTGCGCCTATGCGCGGCCCCCGGGGAGGGTAGGGGCGGGGCGGACGCGCCGGACCCAGGCTGCGAGCTCGTGCGCGAGTGTGTGCGCGCACGCCCTGGGTGGTGGCGGCGCTGAGCACGTGCGCTGCGCTTGGGAGTAACGCCGGGTCCCCTTGCCTGGACTGGAGCTCTGCTAGGCCTTCGCGGCGAATCCAGAAGGCCTGGGACTCGATTTGACCTCGGGCGCCTCCGCCCTTCCGCTGGGCAGGATGAGGGCCTGCAAGTGAAGCGCCTGGCCCATGCGGTGCTCCAGGAGACAGAACTCTCTTGGTGCTGACCGCTGCTCCTCACGCTTTGTCCCTGAGGGGTCGCCTCTTGTTCCCTGGTTGTTTGACTTTAGAAGCCTTTGACTCCATAGGCTCTGCCCTCGAGTCAGGCCGCAAAGGCCAGCGAGCTGTCCTGCCTGCCCTGGGAGGTCCTGGAGGGGCTCCTGCTCCTCCCTTGATGAAAGGCAGATCCCACCACTGCTGCAGGCCCCTCCCTCCGCCTCCATGCGCAAGTTCAACACCACTCTGCAGCCACCTGGCCCTGCCGGGTCCACCACCCCTGACATTCCGTGTGGTCGTCTGACCTTCCTGACCAATGAAATGTGAACTCAGGAAGGAGATCGGTGTAGTTTCGGGGCCAACATTTTAGGGGCCAGTATCCAACTGTCCATACACACACCCTTGCCTAAGGAGGAGTCCTCATATCTTGGAGACTACAAGAGCTACCTGCCAACCTGCCTTGGACGTGGAGAACAAGGAGAAATCAGCCCCTGTATAAACCGCTGAGATTTGGAGGGCATTTTTATCTCAGTGTAACCTAGGCTGTCCTGACTTACCATCTTCTGAAGGTCTCCCTGCCAGGCTGGCATGTTTGCCTGGGGCACTTGGGGCAAGTAATTAACCTGGGGTGCACAGGCCTCCTCCTGCCAGCCTCCTGGACACTTGGGCACTTGCCTTGTGCGCCTGTTGCCATGGTCCGTATTCACCCTGTGGCAGCTAAACGAGGAATGTTCCCGCAGTTCAACACCACCACTGAGCTAGACCCACTGGAGTGCTGACCAGGCCCTGCTCCCCAGCGCACACCTCAGAACCCCACCCCCACCCCCACACACCACAGTGTCTGGCCACATTTTATCCCCTCCCCTTCCCAGACTTCTGAAAGTGGCAGATAAGGAATAATCCTCCCCACAAAGAGAAAGGAAGCTAGAGCAGGTGCTTTGCTTAGCTTTGCAGGGAAAATGTGTTAAAATGGGCTTCAGAAAGTGCTGAAAAAAGTGACCGTGAGGGCTGAGGGCTTCCTCAGGAAGGGCCAACCACGGGGAGAGCTGGAAAGTGAACACAGAGGCCAGAGCCCCAGACACCCCTGCCCCCTAAGCTGGGTCGGCAAGTCCCCTGGGCAGAGGGGCAGAGGATTCCTGACTCAGGGACACCAAGGCCCACAGAGGACAGAGCAAAGGAGGCTGGAGGGATTCATGAGGGTGACTGCATGTGGATCTGGGAGCCCCGCCATCCCTGCCCTGATGAAAGCCCCAAACACCAGGCCGGGCGCCTGTCCCAGTCCGGAAGCAGGAAGGCTCTGGCAGAGAGTCTGAGCGGCTCCTGAAAGAAGACCAGATTGTAGAGTCTGGGGCTCCTCGTGGGCTCCAGTTGGAAAGAGGGACCAGCGACAGAGAGATGAGACCTGTAACAGCCTGTGGGCCCAGGGCTCAGCTCTGGAACCGTCCCAGACACAGTGCAGGGTCCAAGGAGGCACAGGATCTGCTGGTGAGAGCCAGGTTGAGACTAAGGGGTGCACAGCATAGACAGGAGACAGAGGGTTAGGAGCCACAGCGCCCCAGAATACACCAGGGCCAGCGTCCCATCTCAGGTGGCTTCAAGTTCTAGGGAGGCTGTGGGAGGCTGGGGCTGAAAAGGGGGCAGCTGTGAAGGGGACGAGGGCAACCAAGACTTCCAGGGACTCTATGTGCCACACTGATCAGGAACATCGGCTGTGAGAGGGCAGGGCCTGCTCTAGTGGCAGAGAGCAGCAGTGACTGTGAGCAGGTAAATGTGGAGCACACAAAAGGGGCCCTGTGGGTGGTGCATGTGTGATCATGGGATCACTTCTGTTGGGGTGCCCCGGGAGGGTCTCTGAGCAGGTGTCCATGCTGCTCAGGCCTGACCACAAACAGCCCTAGGAACTGTTAGGACACTGGCCCTAGAAAGAAGCCAGTGTGGGAGGACAGTGAGGGTCCAGCTGGGGGGTGTGCAGAACAGCTAGGGGCTGGTTTTGTCCAGGGCTCTGTCTCTGAAGCCCCAGCACAAGTGGCATCAGTCTGTCATTCTCCGTAAAGCCACGACTTCAAGGGACCTGCCTTTGACAGAGTCAGAGACTGCCAGAAGCTGGGGCAGCGTAGCCTCATCTGTTTCCCGTGTCCTCAGTCTTCTGTCATCATTTTTAAATTAACACCAGTGCCCTGCACACCCTGCCCACACTCTGTCCATCCTTTTATTGAATCCCTCAGGGCCCCCAGGGAGGGCGCGCTGCCTGCTTCTGAGAAGTGGATCCAGAACTAAGCCCAGAACCGGGAAGGAGCTCACAGGAGCCTGATGCTGGGCACTCTTCCATGGGGAGAATCCTGGATGCCTCCTTCCCAGTGAGAAACGGGAAAGCAACCATCCCCGCCTGTGGTGCGTCAGAGTCACCCCTGGTGGGACTGGGCAGAGCGTAGGAGGAAGGCAAGGGCTTCTGAGACCAAGCGCTCCATGCCTGGTTGCCGTGGTAACATATTGATTCTAAAGGTCACAGGGCCACCTGGCTTCTGATGAGTCAGGAACACAGGCAGGGAGGAGACAGCATACACGCCACTGGGAAGGAGCCCCCACCCACCCCAGGACAAGTCAGGCTGAAGCTCACATTCCAGGCTCAACCCCAAGGCTCCTGCGCAGCCATCCTGGGGCAGCCGTGACAGATGGCCGTGGGTGCCACTGCTGAACACACACTCGCACAGTTCTAGAAGCCAGAAGTCTGAAATCAGAAGCTGCAGAGCTGGGTCCTTCTGGAGGCCCTGAGAGGACCTGTCCCATGCCCCTGGTGGCCCCAGCTGTCCTGGGCATGGCTTGGACCTTGGACACATCCCTCTGGTCCCTGCCTCCCCCCCACCTTGTCATCTGCTGTTCTGCTCTTTTCTTCCTTCATGATGACACTTGTTGGATTCAGGGCCCACCTAATCCAGGATGACCTCATCTTGAGACCCTTAATGCAATTATCTCTGCAAAGTTCCTCTTTCCACATAGGGTCACAAGCACAGGTCCAAACATAGACATATCTCTTGGTGGGGAAAAGCCACCATTTAACCCCTGCCATTTACCCTCTGGGTCCTCCAAATCCATGTTCATCCCATAAACAAAATACATTCGCCACAAACCCACATCTCCAGAATATCAACCATTACAACATAAACTCCAAGTCAAAAATCTCACCTAAATGTTTTCAGCTCACAAGTGTTAAGCCTCACCTAAATCATCTGCAGGTGAGACTCCGGATACAGTCTATCCAGGGGCAAAATTCCTCTTCACCTGAGTATCGGGAACTAGAAAACAAGTTACTGCTTCCAGACTACAGTGTGGGATGGGCATAGGTGTACGCCCTCTTCCTAAAGGGAAGAATTACCAGGGATATAGGAGTCACTGGTCTCAAGTACATTCAAGTCTACCAGGGCAAATTCCAGGTTTCAAGGCCTCATGAGTCTCCTCCACCTCGATGCTCCACTCTCTGGGCCCATGGAGGCCCCACCGGCCTTTGGGCCCCCTCAGAGTTGATGTTCCTTTTTCCTGAGGGACGGCATATGTTTGCAGCTGAGTAGTTCCATCAGCCCATTTCTTGCTTACAGAATTGTGGAAGTCTGGAGGCCGTCTGTCCTTTCAGTCTGAACCAGCAGAGTTTCTGTGGGTAGAGCACTCTCCTGTGTGTATCAAAGGGCCCTATGAGACAAGAGTCCTGCAGACCCCTCCTGGACAGCACTCTTTCTACTCCCCACTCCTGCTGAGTGGACTCGGGGGCACCTGCTCAGTCTCTTTAGCAAAATGTTGTCCAGCCACAAACACCCTCAGCTCTCTGTTCAGAATGTGCTTTTCCAACAGCGAATTTCCTAATTTTGACATCTTTTGCAACCTGGGTAAGCCAAGAACCTCTCAAACAATTAAGTGCTAATTCATTTTGCTTAACAGATCCTCCCTTAATTTATGTCTCACATTTGACTGTAAATAGCAAGTAGACACCAGCCCGTACCCTAACACCTTGCTTGGGAATCTGCTCAGCTAAAAATCCAAGTTCATCACTGAATTTCTGCTTTCCACCCGGCTGCCAGCTGCGCTGATTCAATCACGGTTCCTGCCACTTTCCTCCAGTTCCAAATAACTGGCTCCTCCAGCTCTCAGCAAAGTGCCTCAGCAGCCAAGCCTCTGCTTAGGCCCACTCCAGGCTGCGGCAGCTTGGGTGTGGTTCTCCAAGGTGACTGAGGATTATCTCCCTTCCTTAATGTCCACTGACTATGGAAATTAGCCTCATCAAGATACTTGCCAGCAACACCTGGACTGGTTTTGATCACTAGCTCCTGGAAAGGTTGACAGATACGCACAGCCAACCACTAGGCCTGTGTAGGAACAAGGACACGCGAGGTTACGGGGACCCTGTGATTCAGGTGGCGGTATTTGAGCAACACAGGGGAGGCTGAGCACAGGAGGCATGAGGCTCCCACTGTAGAAGGAACCTGTCTCCTGAGGGCAGGAGTCCATTTACTGTGAACGCAAAGGTGCCAGTGAGAACCCCTGGAGGCAACACCAGGTGGACAGCGATGAGGCCACTACCATAAGCCCAGGACAGAGCAGAGACCAGATGTCTGACCACAGCGGGTTGTGGCAACACCTCATTAACTACAGGGTCCCTAGAAAACAGCTTGACAATGAAGCTGAGAAATTCCTGGTTTCCTGGAGCAAGCTGCCTGGGGCACTGCAGAAAAATCCACAGCCACCTGCCCATTCACAGCTCTAAGCCAGTCCACAGCTCGAGACCTCTCAAAGGACCAGGCAATTTGCTCCTCAGAGAGGGCAATGCGGTCCTCAGAGGACTCTTTCCAGGCAACCACAATGTGTACCTGACCCTCCCCAGACCCCCCAGGGGAACCTGAGTGCAGCCAACTATGTCCCTGGCCCTCTCCAGACCCCCTGGGGAAGCTGAGTGCAGACCCAGTGTGTCCGTGACCCTCCCCAACCTCCCCCATGGGGACCTGCAGCTGTTTGCCAGATGCCATGGAGGGGGGTGGTTGGAACACAGACTCATCACTGAAGTATCCTCTTTTGGGTCAGGGCTTTAGAGGTCAGGTGAGAGAGTTCAAGTACATCTCACAGTGGCCAACTGGGACCGCACACCCTCCTGCTGGTTTTCCCCAGTCTCAGAGTAAATGTGTAGTGACCAGCATCTTCCTCTCATCTGGAGGTTAAAGGTTACGGACACAGAGCCATGGGAGGTCTGCACGTGCTCCCCACCCTCCCAGCAGCCCTCCAGGCTCTGTGTTCTGCCTTTATGAAGCCATCCTGCACCTGCCCATTGCCTATGTCATCTGGTTCACACTGTGGATGTGCCTTTGGCAAGAAGACAGGGTCCTGACCCTCTGTGGAGTCGGAAGGAGCCAGAGTAGGTGGACACCACTGGTGCCAGCAACGCCACGCTGGAGTCCATAGCAACAGCATCCACAAGCCCCCAGGATACACTCATGCTGGAGTGCTGTGTCCTCTGGAGAGGGCGGCAGTGCCATGCCCATCCCAAGAGAAAGGGGGTGGACACCAGCCCAGGAGGGCCCCAGAACACATGCTGGGGGGCCCAATTGTGGAGTGTCCTCAACTTGGCTGTGCTCTGGGCTGTGAACTGGGGCTGCTGCTGGTCTGTTAAGAGCTGTGTGTCCCACAAGGAAGGTGGGCCTGCTGGCATTTGGAAGCTCCACCCCCATTTGCTAGAGCCAGCCCAGCTCTGTAGGTGGACACAGGGCTGACCACCAGGTGGCCTCCAGCCTCAGAAATCTTACCTTGACTGTTTACCGCCCCGGCAATAGGATAGATACCCCTACAAACTAAAATAGACAGCACCACAAAGGTCATACAATAGGCATTTATTAAGCACCTACTGCCTGCAGGCACTGTGCTGGGCATTGGTGACACATTGAGTCAGCAGGTGGACAACAGGCACCGCTCAATGATGGGGATGGGCACTCCATGGACTGCGGGCAGCAACACGGATGTCAGGAGGGGGATGAACTGTGGGCAATGGGAGAGGAGTGGACACCAGTCCTGCCTCAGTATTGGGGAGGCCCCTGTGACAGGGGCAGTGGAGCTTTCCAGACAGATAGACAGAAGCCAGCCCGGTGGAGCAGGGAGCAGCCTTGCCCACAGAGTGTGGTCACAATCCATGAATCGAGGAGCCAATGTGAAGCTTCTGGAGAGCTGAATAAGAGATGGGCAGACAGGCTAAACTAGAGAGAATGAGGCCCAGGGTGGAGAAAGATGAGGCTGGTAGGTGGTGGGAACAGGCCAGACCCTGGGCCTGCCTGTCTGAGAGGCTGCTGACCTGCACAGGGGCTGGTCAGCTCCACTGGGTGAACTCCGGCCAATGGGACATGGTTGCCTAGAGGATGGACCCCTCTCCTTCCTCCTGCCACAAGGCAGAGCTCTCTTTCCTGCTCATCTGGAGACTCGGGAGGTGGCCCACTGGTGTCCCTGCTGAGCAATGGGGAGGGTCTCTGGGACTGGCCCTCAATCCAATCGGTGGCCAGTGAGGCAGCGCCTGGCCTTCCACAGCTGCCTCTCTTCCCTGCCTCTCTGCTCTTTCTGCATCTGCACAAAGGAACGGCAGATAAATTTTATGTCTTTAAAACAAAATTCAGTGTTCAGAGCAAAAATAATAACACCGTAGACTGAGTTTATAGCATATGTAGAAGTGAAATAAATGACAACAGCACAAATTTAAAAGGACAAAGATTACAGCTTCTGTGGCTGGCTAAAGAATAAATGACAAAGGAATTGTACCACTGAACACGTCTGTCCTCACGCTGGGGGTGGCGCAGGATTGATTTAGGGTGGGCCCTGGGGAGCTAAGGGGTATGGCCCAGGGCAATCACATTAAAAAGTGGCCTCACTAAAAAGCCAATAGAGTCAAAATGTTATACAAAAAATGCCATTTAATCCCCAAGAATACCAGGAGAAGATGGAAATAAGTAACAGGACCGATGGAAAACAAATAGCAGGGTAGAAGAGTTGAACCTAACTGTGCCAGTGGTCACTGTAACTGTAAGTAGACGGAGACCCCTGGACTGGACGTAAATGCTACAGGCTGTTTTCAAAAGGTGCATCTTAAAATATCAAGATGATTTATAGCCTACATATTTAAAAAAGACACTAAAAGTAAAAAGAGGAAGAAAAAGATACACCACACAGGTGACTAACCACAAGAAAGGTAAGAGAACTGTACTTACATCAGAGCAGACTTCAAGATGAAGAGTGCAATGGAGAGAAGCATTTCATCCTGATAAAAAGACGGGCTCTCCAGGAATCCATAATAATCCCGAATGTGTATGTACCTAACAAGAATATGTCAAGCTACAGAGACCAAACTTGACAGCCAGAGAGAAAAACAGAGAAATCCACAATCAAAGTAGGAGATTTTAACACGCTCCTCTCAGGAACTGACACAGCAAATGCACACGTATGAATTTATTCAGGACACAGAAGCCTGGACGACATCATCAACCAGCTTGGCCTCAGTGGCATCTACAGCCCACTGTTAGAGTAACTGCACAGCACACACTGATGTCAAGTGCACAAGGTAAGTCATATCCGAACACAAGCAAAAAACTCCAGTAAATTAAAGGATTGAAATCATACATAATATGTTGGTGTAACACAATGAAATTAAATTAAAATTAACCATAAAAGATATCCCTACATTTGGAAATTAAGCAACGAACTTCTGCATGATCCATCAATCAAACAATAAATTCACAAAGGAAATTAGGAAATATTTAGAATGGAATCATTATAAAACCGATATAACAAGATGTGTGGGATGCTGGTAATTTTAAATGCTTATAGGACAAAAATAAGAGAAGTTTAAAATCAGAGATCTACATTCCGTGTTAGGGTGGAAAGCTTAGGTGCTCACGGCTTGGGGAGAAAGATTTCTCCAAGGATCAGGGTGTAGAAGGCACCCTCCCAGCTCTGCATGGTCACACCTGGCTTTACTCTTACCACTTTCCTAATGTGGAGAGGGGGGATAGGTCTCCTCAGGACCTGGGTTGGCCTTCCAGCGGCCTCTCTTTCCCTGAGGGTCCAGCAGAGTCTTCTCAGTGGGTACTGCTACTGTCATAGGACTCCCAATCAGAAGGGGAAAAAAAGGAAATAAAAGGATAAAATTTATCTTACCTTCTGAGAAAGAGGAGGGAAGGAGAGATGAAAGACAGTGGGGAAAGGGTAGGCTGGGGGGAGCAGGGAGAGGGTGGCAAGATCCCCGAGGAAGCAGGGAAATGCCAGGTGATTAAGGTCCCATGGGGAGGGGGGAGCAGGGATGGTTCTGTCATCCAGACCCGACTCTATACTCCAGAGACTGCTGCACCTTTCTGTCTTTTCCTGGGCTGGTGGATGACAAAAACTGAGGCTCTGGCCTGGCTGGACGTCAGCGCCCAGAGCTGGCTCCCCTCTTTCTCTGGATTATCTTGGAGATAGGATTTCTGAAAAAGAAGATTCTCAAAAATCAATTTTAAAGAGAAAAATTTACACCTCTTTTCTGTCCAGCTCTTTTCAGAAATTGTGCAAAACAGACCTCCCGAGGAGGGGAGCCTGTCAGCACGAGGACTCTAGGACTGATCATTAACTGTTACTAGGAAATTGTAGGATTAGGTATTTTCCTGCTATTTTTGCGAGGCTACCCCTTTCACTCCGTCTTAAACTAAAAAAAGTTCCACAGTGTATACAAGTTTCAAAACATCATGCTGTATACCATTTGTGTATACAATCTTTTATCTGTCAGTTAAAAAGGAAATAAGTAATAGTAAAATGTGACTTTGTGTGTGCTTAGATACCACTGCTCATCTGGTGCCCAGAGAAGGGAAGTTATAGTCCAGGGAGAAGAGAATGAAAGTGAGCTAAAAAAAGAAAAAGAAAGAAAAGGTTTAAAAAAAAGTAATTAAAATTCAAATGAAAAGAAGGAAAAATAGACATCAGAACAGAAATTTATGATCTAGAACATGAAGATGACAGAGAAAAATCAACAAAGCAAGTCATTGGTTCTTTAAAAAAAATATTTATAAACCCAAGCATTACCAAACAAGGAAAAAGAGAGAGAAAATTATCAATATCAGAAATAAAGTAGGAGATATCACCACAAAGCCTAAAATTATTGAAAAGAATTATGAACTAAAATGAAATCTTAAGGCTCCCCCCACCAGCAGCGGACTGACCAGACCTCCTAGGAGAAAGGAGAAGAGACAGGCCTCATCACGTCTTCTCCCTCCTTAGAGATGTCCTCTGTGACTCACTAACAGGCCTAGGGCTCTGCCAGACACACCTGCAGGTCCTCAATATACATAACAAACCCTGGGTCTGGGCAAGGGTGCTGTAGTTTGTCTCTGATTAACAGACACTTATCTTAAATGTTCCTTTTTACTGACTCCCAATCTGTTAGCCTAACTCTTTCAGTCAATTGTCAGCTAGAGAATCTTTTAGACCCACCTATAACCTGTAAGATCCCCATCTTCCATATCTCCTGCCTTTTTTGGCCAAAACAACGTATATTTCCCATGAATTGATTTATGACTTTACCTGTAATTCCTGTCTCTCTAAAATGTAGAGAACCAAATTGTGACCTTGTGTGGCTCCAGGTCATGGTCCTCAAATTTGGCTCAGAATAAACCCCTTTACATTACTTTACAGAGTATGGATTCTCTTCCAATGACAAAATAATAGGGAATATTGTGAAATCATATAAAATGGAGAAATTCCTTGAAAAATATAATCTATTGAAATTGATAGAATGGAAAATATAAATAACCCTATCTTTGTAAAATAAATTAAATTTGTAATTTAAAACTTCTCCACAAGGAAAAATGAGAGTGCTGAGTCCACTGAAGGAGAACAGTAAACTTGGATCCTTTTGTGAATATTAATAATAATACAAACTGGGTCAGAGTCCTGATGGGGAGAGCTGGCACTTTAAAACTTCTAGAAGAAAACATAGGAGAAAATTTTCATCACTTTGGGTTAGGCAAAGAGTTATCAAGTGTGACACCAAAGAATGAGGCTTAAATAAAATTTATGAATTAGTCTTCATTAAAATTAAAAATATTGGGCTTGGCACCTGTAGCTCAGTGGCTAGGGCACGGGCCACATACACTGGGGCTGGTGGGTTCAAACCCGGCCTGGGCCTGCCAAATGACAATGACAACTACAATAAAAAAATAGCTGGATATTGCACCTGTAGTCCCAGCTACTTGGGAGGCTGAGGCAAGAGAATTGCTTAAGCCCAAGAGTTTGAGGTTGCTCTGAGCTATGAGGCCATGGCACTCTATTCAGGGTGACATAGTGAGACTGTGTCACCAAAAAGAAAAATTAAAAATATTGGTGCTTCAAAAGATAATTAGGAAAACAAGTTGTTCAGATTTGGAGAGTAACGCAAATCATCTATTTCTAGTCTAGGACCTGCCTCCAGAACATACAAGGGACTCTTAGAACTCAAGTGAACTGAAAATGGGTGAAATGCTTCAACGACATTTTACCAAGGAAGACATACAAATGGCTGAAACATTAAGAAAGTGATCAACATCATTAATTAGGCAAATGGAAATGAAAACTAAAATGAGATACAACTATGAACTCGTTAGGGTGGTGTCACAAACAAAGTGAGTGCTCCTGCCTATAATCCAGTGCTCTGGGAGACTGAGGCCAGGAGTTCAAGACCAGCCTGAACAAGAGGAAGACACTCTTTCCCCCAAAATCTCTTTTAAAAAAATTAGCAGTCATAGCTACTCAGGAGGCTGACGCAGGAGGATGGCTTGAGCCCAGGAGTTTGAGGTTGCTGTGAGCTAAGCTGACAACACTACGCTCTAGCCTGGGTGACAGAGCAAGACCCTGTCTCTAAAATAAAACAAAACAACAAAGCAGGCAATACCAAGCACTGGGTATGGCAGACCTTGAACTTATAGAATGTAAAATGGCACTGCCAATTTGGAAAATAGTTGATTTCTTAAAAATGTAAGCATGAACTTGACTTACTACTAGAAATCTACCTATCTACTCTATCTAAAGTAGAGTGTGGGCCAGGTCAAAGGCTGTGCGGGAATGTCCCTAGCTTCGTGGCTTCATGACACTCCCACTGTGACTGGGCCAGTGTCCTCCCCTGGTGAATGGACAAACAAATGCATATCCACCCACAGGAACACCACTGGAAATGTGCTGGTTCCAGGCAGTTGCTGAAATAATTGAATGAAAAAAGTAGGAGTTTAGCAAGAAAGAGAGTTTATTAACGACCATCCTGGTGACTGCAGGCACTATGGCAAACACAGTTACTAGATTTTATGCACAGTTTTGAGGAAATATCAACTGTCCCTTTGAAAGTCAGCCCTACTTTCTACTCATTTTCTGATTGGTCTACTCAGGCTCTTGGTTAACCCCATTCCCAACACAGCTCAGGCCAACCTGAGGATACCTATCTGTCCAGACCTAGAGAATCCCAAGGGCAATGGCCAACCTCTTTCCCAGAACTGCAGAACCACAAGGTCTGAATTGGCCCATAATAGCCTGCATCAGCATGACTGCCTCTGCCCTGCTCATGTCTAACTAACTGCCTAACAGTCCTGTGCAGGAATCAAAAGGAATGACACACTGAAACCTGCTCAGCACAGAAAGCCAGCTGCAGAGACATTGCACCGTACAATTCCATGCAACAAAATGCCCAGAAGAGGCAGATACGTAGAGAGAAAATCAGTGCCCGTCCAGAACTGGGGGAGAGAATGGCAACTGGCTGCAAACAGCCTGTGGGGATTCTGGAACTGAGGGCATGTTCTAAAGCTGGGTGTGAGTGACGCCCACTCTACACACTTACAAAAAATAATCGAATTGTATCTATACAATGGGTTGTAGCCAGGGTCTTTTTCTTCTTTTTTTCATCTTTATCCAGGTATAATTCACTGCGTACTATAACACTCATCCATTGTATCTCAAAAAGACTTTTTTAGAATGTAAATACTCCTTTGCTTACTCATCAAAATAAAACAACAAAATCTTTTCAGTTAATAGAAAAGTGACATTCTTTTACTTACCAAACATTCTTTAATATCTTATGCTCGTGTTCTTCAACAAAACCTTTGTTCCCCTTTGCCCTTCCTCCCCCTAAATTAAGTTATTAGGTGAGGGGCTCATCTCTAAGCATGATTCTTTCTTAGCATGATTTACTTTTCATCATCCCAATATGGAGACCAACTCAGGTGTTGTCTCTTACCCTGCGTCAAAAATGGAGATTTCAAGACAACAGCCAAGTTCAGCCATAGACAAGCATTTCAAGGTAATGACAAGTCATAACATTTGGGGAATTTAAATTTCACCATTGGTACTTAAAAGCAGGACTCAATTCCAGAAGCATATTCTTATACTGGACATTATTCAAAATATCTAATATGGTTCATTTCCACAGTATTGATTTCAGATAAGCTGTTGTCTTTGTTTGTGAGGGTTCAATCTGACTGCCTCGGACTTAATTTTAAATGTCAATGACACAATCTGTACTAAAACAGTCAAGGGTACGTTAGGGAAAGGTTGAAAACAGGGTATGAAGGAAAAGAAATGCAGATCATTGCTGAGACAAAGAAAAGTGGGCAGTCCCGGAGACAGGAGACAGCCAGCTCCTCAGCTTAGACGTGAGCAGGTGGGGAGACAGACGATTCCGGGCGGCTACAGGAGCACAACTAGCCAAGACTGTGGTTGGAAAGTTCTGAAATTCAGGTGCTGCTGAACTCCTAAGACCCTGTAGAGGGCTTAGTCAATAGGAACTTTTTAAAGAGGAAGCTAGTCAGCACCCCAAGATTAATGGATGCCCTAATAATATCTTGGAGATTTTCCAAAGGAGAAGTTAGTTAAGACTACTGTAGAGTCGGCTTGACCAAGACTGTAGGTGAAAGAAATGCACAAACATTAGAAGTAGGCGGAGCAAAACTAGGAATTAGGGAATAAACACAAGGAGAAACATTTGTAAGGAGTGGGTCCTTCCTCACTTGTGAGTTAGAGACCTCCCTCTCAGCTGTGCTCTCTCTGCTTAAGAGAGTCAGGCTTCCCCCTTGAACTGGCCCTGCGGCCTGACCTCCCCTTTCCACGTGACTGCTGCTGCTTGGTTTCCTCTTTGTTCTGGAGTCAAAGAGGTTTCGGGTTCTTGAGGCCACTTGTTAGTGGCACTCAGAGAAAGCCCAAATCAGGGCTGGGGCCTTCATAGCCCCCTGACAGGTAGACCTGAAGATGGAATTGTTTCAAAAGAAGCAAGAACTTCTTAAGAGAAAGTTCTTGGCTTTTTAAAAGAGGGGTAAATACATAGTTGGGAAAAGTAAATCAAAATACATGGCTTTGTATTGTTAGAAATACAAGTGTCACCAAAACAACTGCCCTAAAAACGTCTTAGGTCTGGAGCCGTCCTCATTTTTGTGTGACTCCGCATTCCTGGACTACGTCTTTCCTACCATCAGTTACCCGTCAGGAAGGTTTAACCAGAATTTTTGGCAATATGCTTTTCTTCAGATAAAACAAGACTCATAAAAGCACTCTCTTTAATGTCAGACAGTTGAATTGGGCAAAGTCTTTCTAAAATATGGGTAACCTTTAGAAAATCATTTTTTCTTCATAAATCTGCAGTGTCCATCTTCAAGTAAATCAGCATCAGTCACAATCTTGATTCACATGTTCACGTGTTTTCTTCATTTAATGTTTTGTTGATGCCACCACAAAGCTCTTGTGGGTGGCATTTAAAATTTCCAAAGGGATTACACAAGGCAGCAAAACATAAACAATCTGAAAAACAAAGATGTGGCATCCCGTCTGTGTGGGCCAGGCAGGGTGATGCGGAATGGTGAGCGGGTACACATCTGTGTTCATCCCGCAGCCTGGACCCCACAGTCCCACCAAAGCTGTAAACCTCCCACACCTGCCCGGGGGAAACTGACTGTGGTCATAGCAGGTTGTGCACGTTCTCCCTAAATTCCCCGACCAGTGCCAGCTTGTTGATTAAACCAGCTATTCCAGTAAAGAATGGCCAGCTTGGTGGGGGTCTTGGTGAGGCTCCCTTGCTCTTCCCTGTCTCCTTCCTGCCCAGGGGGCTGACAGTCCTGGTCACTCCGTAGAGCTCATCCAGCACACCACTGATCGCACGTCCACAAGCATGGCAGCGATGGAGTTGAACACTGTCTTATCCAAGATCTTCTTTTGTGCCTGAACGAGCAGGTTTGGGAATTAAAGACATCTGTGGCCCTTGTGTGCCTGTCTGGACCAGACTGAAAGCTCCTCATGGACAGCAACGGCTTTGCACACACACCTTTGCTTTTAGGTGTTGGCCACTGCAGTAACTTGTGCCCAGCCACTTCCCTGGTGCCCGCAGTGATGTCTTGCCTGGTACTTTCTTCCTGACCCGTGACTTGTAGTATTCTCATCACGTCCTTGGAACCTTGTGCTTCAGGAGTCTGGTGACCAGCCTGGAATTACTATAGATGTGCACTCAAAAGAGCCACAAGTCACTGGGCAGCCAGAAGGAATTCTGAGAGATTCCAGGTGGCAGGGCGAGTGGAGGGGCTTTGCTGGCAGGGAGAAGGCACCTGCTTGCCTGGGACTAACTGAGGTTCCCCGGAGGGAGCTGGCCTTGGGTCATCTTAGACATTGTCACAGAGGGCTGTGGATGGTGATGTGACCCTTATCAGCTGGTGATTCCTACACTAATCCTACACAAAAAACACACCAAAATCAGTAGCTTGGACACCAGCACTGACCTCTCACGTGAGCACATGCAACTCAGCTGTGGTCTAGCTGACTTTGGCTGGTCTTGACCAAGCTCACCTCCAGGCCACAGGTGAGGTTCTGGTCTTTCCTATGGATCTCTCATTCTTCTGGGCCCAGCAGGCCACCACATGCTTCCCATGTAAATGGAAGGTACAGGAGGGCAGGCATGGGGGGACGTCCAGGTGTCACCTGCTCCATCCCACCTGACCTCCCACTCCACCCACTGTGAGCCCAAGGCAGGGTATGGAGATATCCTATTTTTGTAGATGGACTAGCAAACTGGACCAGTAATGTACAGGGTCCAGCGGGAGTGGTGGGGTACCACCAGATATTTGAGGACTGAGTGAGAAATCCCCATGGTGTCAGTCTTGGCTTTCCTGGGATGGAGAGACAGCCATGAGAGGGTCTCCCAGAGCCCACCAGACCCTTCCTCCACGATAGCGCCAGCCTAGCCAGCAAGCCATAGCCTGTCCCTGCCCTTCCTTCACACCTGTCCCCACCCACTTGGACAGAGCCAGAGGAGGGGAGGGAGTGGGGGGTATGGTCCATCCCTTCAGACCTCCAGGCCTTCAGCATAGCTGAGTGGGCAGAGGAGGGAACACTGGAATGTGCAGCTGTGGTCAGGGGACCCCGGTGGCACATCTGAGGATGTCTACCTGCGGAATGGGAAGGTCCTCGGGAGTGAACATGTACAGGGTGCTTGCATAGTCTCAGGGGTCTGGGTAGCCCTGGGAACTGCCAGAGACTTCATCCAGGAGGCAGAGGAAAGTGAACCCTACTGGGTCTGCACAGGTGCAGGTGAGGAAGGGGAAGGGGCTTCTGTTCAGTCGATGGTGTCCGTCAGCCTGTCAGTGTCTGCCTTGTCTACCCTGGCTTTACCCTCACAGGACCCAGCATGTTAGCAGCCTGGAAACTACCCTGAAGATGATGGACAGGGAGAACAGACCCCCCCATGGGCAGGTGAGGTCAAGTGTACCTTGAGACCAGGGAGCCTTCGGTATGAGTGAACTGACAGGTCCTGAGGTCGAGGGAATTGCCTCTCATGCCCCACGAAGAGGTTGACTCTGGGAAACACTGGGTGGGGAAGAGGGTCTTGCTGCCCCTAGCACCCCTGTCCCCAAGGAGCAGGGCAGTGACAGTTATGCCTGTCACACATGGCAGCCCTGGTCTACAACAGTCTCACAGGCAGCATCTCAGCCACTCAAGCAAGGTCGGATGGAGATGCCTGAGACAACCAGGAGAGGAGGATGCCCTGGCCACTGGAGGTAAGTCAGGGGTCCAGTGTGGTCAGGCAGTTAGAGTAAGGATGGTTGTAGAGTCACAACCAAACCCACTGCTGGGCAGGACTCTGCTTGCTGTGCAGGTGAACTCATGTATCCTATGCTCTGTGGAAGTTTGAGTTTCTAGAGTTTTTTTTTTCTTTTACACATTTTAAAAATAGCTTGTGTTGGAACTTCAGATGTCTCAGCCACCAGTGATTTGGCACAATGCCCAGCTCTGTCACATAATCACTGTGTGCCATGGCTCAGACTCAACCCCTCTGAGCCTGAGTCCCCCCACTGTAATCACCAGTGTCTGTGCCAGGTAGGCACCCCAGTGCAGAGAAACAAGGTCTGGAAGCATCCTGTTATTACTCAGGTAGCACGGTACTCACTTGCCCCCTTGCCATTTCTGCTTTTGTTAGGGTGGGACTCAAAGGAGCTCACAGTGCATGCTGGAGAAGGATTTCTCACTCTAGGAGTAGAACATAAAGAAATAAAAAGTTTATTTCTCAGAGAGAGAGAGAGAAAGAGGAAGAGTGTGAGTGTGGAGGGAGTGGCATGGCAAAAAGGGAGAAAGTAAAGTGTCACACTCAGCAGAGAAGCCACTCAATGTCTTTAAAGGATAAAAATGTTGGTTTTTTGCTTTCTGTGCTTCAGCAGACCGATAACAGAGGCAGCTGTGAACTCCCCCCTGGGCTGCCCAGTCACATCCCTGCAAGTCCAAGTTGAGTTCGGTTCACACCAGACTCTCCCCCCACTGCAGAGTCATCACCCACCAAACTCTGTCCTGACCCCTCTAACCAGCATCAGGCTTAGTTTACCTTTGGCCAGTATGGATTTGGGGACACCAATTCAGCCTGTAACACCTTCACTGTGCACCCCCCAACTCATCTCCCTATTTCTCCTCAGCCTGAATTATGGGACCTCCCATGATTTTTTTTTGTTTTAGAATTTTATCATTTAGTTTTGTTTGGCTTTATAAACATTGTAAAAAGGTATCCTTGTCATAATATGGAGTCTCTGTAACTTGTTTTTTTCTGTTGATAGTTGGGTCTGGGGCTGCAAGCATCTACTGTTCACTTATTCTGAGATCATAAGATGCTTCACTGACTTTGCTGCTGTTTATGCTTTTTCTCATTCCGGCCTTTTCACTTATTTGCTAAAATCATGTTTTTGCACATGTGGCCTTGTGCACGTCTTCGTTTGGTTCTTTAGAGATGAGTCCAGAGGGGGAATCATGGGAGTCCCACATCTGATGAACACTTTGCACAGCAGTGGGAGCCCCGGCCAGCTCATGGGGATGACTAGACTGCTTTGCTTTTGCTAGCTGAGTGAGTGTAAGAGATCTTATTTTAGATAAAATCACATTTCTCTGATGGCTGGCAAAGTGAAAGGGTTTTTTGTTTGTTTCGAGAAAGTTGCCCTGGCTAAAGTGCTGTGGCATCACAGCTCACAGCAACCTCAAACTCTTGGGCTCAAGTGATCCTCTTGCCTCAGTCTCCCAACTATTTGCTTAGTTTCACTGAATCTCTTGGGAATTCTTCTTACCCTTTGCAACAGGCTTATAGTACAGTTTTCCAGCAGATCACTTTCTCCTGTAACCAAGGAGTTCCAGGTCCAAAGCTTAGCTCCAGTCTGGAGACAAGCCAGGGTTTGATTTATTGGGACACCTGCCTTTGGCTTCCTGGCCATCCATTGTTGGTTTCTCTTGATTGTGTACAATGAATGAGATCCTCCCTCCTTGGCTGGCCTGAGACTCCACTCCTAGTGTCCTCAGTGGCACAGGCCCACTCTAGTGACCACAGATGCTTACCCATCAAGGCAGCTCATCAATATGTGAACAAACGTAACCCTGAAGGAGACAGCCTTCAAGACGGAGCCCAAGAGGCTAACTGGGCCTAAGTCAAATAAAGCCAAGCAGCCATTTGCTGACTGGAGGTCACCTTAGGGACTATAGAGCTCACCCACGCCAGCCAACCACAGCTCAGGGCTCAACTGCATTGACCAATCAGAACTGAGCCTGAATCCTTTATTAGCATAAGCAGGTACCTAGGAGGGAATTTTCCCTGAAGATCCAAACCTTCCGTGTCCTCTGGAACACCCCAAACCTTCCATGTCCACCTGAAAGACTGTCTCCCCAGTTTGCAAACTGTTCACTGGAATAGAGTATCTTTCCTGTAAATTCCTTTTCAGAGAACTTTTGTTCACCAGTGCACTTCCAATAAAGACAGTTGCTTTCATGGAGTTCCTTTTTTGTGATAGGCAGAGTAATGGTCCCTAGGATGTCCCTGTTCCCAAACCTGTGAACATGCTACATGGCAAAGGGCAGCTTGTGTGTGTGATCAAAGCAAAGATGTCAGACAGAATGGGGGCACTCAGAGTGGACGCCACTGCCCTGGGATCAGTGTGTGGGGAGTGGAGCCAAGCCCTCTGCCTGACCATGAGGCCAGTGCCCGTCTGCTTCTGCTGCTGTAACCAAGAGCTGGAGACCGCGCCACTTACAGAGAGAGGGTTGTTTGGCTCATGGTGTGTGTTGCAGGCTGGGAAGTCTGAAGTCACGATGCACAGCTTCCCACATGCAGCAGGGCTCCGTCTGAACAACCTGCTTCCAGCAGCTGATCCTGCCCCCAGGGAACACTCCCTGCACAATTAACCCGGCCCTAGAGAGCAGCGACATTCATCTTTTAGTGACCTAATCATGTCACAAAGGTTCCCCCTCCCTGACTTCTACCACATGAATCCTGGAAGACGCACTCCAACCACAGCAGCAAGGACAGAGGTGCCAGCTGGGTGGGCCTGAGTTTTCCTGTGTGCCTGCCATGAGTTCACCACTTGGGCTCATCTGATGCATATGGGTTCTGTCACACCCCCTGGGAAGTGCCAAACAGCACAGCCCCAGCTTCCCTACAGCAGCCTGGAGAGTGTGGCCTGGCTGTCAGTCTTTCCACACCATTTCACACCTTTGACACAGCTCCGTCCTGTGCTGTGCTCAGAGGAAGTTACATGGAAATGGAGGTCATCTTTGCTTTGCAGTCCAAGAAAGAGAGTTTCACATTTTCAGTTGTCACATTTCACGACGACAGCACAGCAGAGCACCAAGAGAACCAGCGGCTTGGGGCAGCTTGAACATCTTCCAAAAAGTAACTTTAGGCCATTTGTAAGCCTGTGAAACTTAGCCAGACATGCTTATTATACTTACATCCAACTTTCTATAAAGCTTTTTTAAAAATTCAATTGCTTTTCTTTTGATGTATAAGAATAATAACTGTTGGGAAAACATCAAACCTAATTCATGGCAGTTTCATAATAAAGTATTAAACAGAAAAAAACTAAAACAGAGTAAAACTTTTATTTCCCTTTATTAAAAATCATTACTTCTTCTCTGGGCAAGAGAGTACTCCAAGTTCATGTTTAGAGCCCCTCCCACAATTCTTTACACGCACGGCTGCAATAGATAATTTTAAACCTCTAATTGGACACCAGTGGAGAGATTTAGTGAACTAGAAGATGGTTTACTCAGAAGACAGATAAACGTCAGGAAAAGCTGTTTTCAGACATGACAGTAGATTGAGTGGTTTCAACCTCTCCCTTGTAGGTGACCCAGGGTAAGAGGGCTCCAGGCAGGGTGCAGAGGGACCATGATGATGTCAGACAGAAAGGTGACATCGAGTGCCAGATAGCAAAACTAAAAATCAATGTGCACTCAGAAATACTGCAGTGAAATTTCAGAACAATGATGAGAAAGAGAAGACAGATTTCCTCCATGGAAAGGGCAAGTCGACGGGCAGCAAACTCCTCGGCAGAGGGACCAGCAGCCACAGAACAAGGTCTGAACGATTCCGACAGAAAACACCTGTCAACAAGGAACTCTATGCCAACACACCACCATTCCAGAATTAGCTCAAAATAGACTTTCATTCAGTCATAGGCTTAGATTACCATCACCCAAGAATACCTGCCAGAATGACCACTGAAGGATGCATTTTAACCAGATTAAAAGTGATCACCAGGTCAGGTACAGTGATCTCGCCTGAATCCCAGAGCTTTAGTAGGCTGAAGTGACAGGCTTTCTTGCAGCCAGGAGTTTGAGGCCAGCCTGGGCAACAAATCAAGATGCCACACTACAAAAAATGAAAAAACTTAGCTGGGTGTTCTTTCAGCTAAATTTTTTCATTTTTTTCACAGCTACTTGGGAGGGCGAGGCAGGAGGGTTGCCTGAGCCTATGAGTTGGAGGTGCAGTGAGATGCAATTGTGCCGCTGGACTCCAACCTGGGTGACAGACAGAGTAAGACTCTGTCTCAAAAAATAAATAAGTAAAAAATAAAAGTGAGCACAGAAAATGGCAATATATATTCATACATATAATTAACTACTGACTAGAAAAACTGGTGTTAAAAAAAGTGAAACAAAAACTTGAGACAATAACAAACTCAATTGGACATTTTCTGTTTGAGAACAAGAGCTACTGAAATGCTGGACCTTTTCAGAAACAGAGTTGTCCTGAAATCTTTCATCCCTGCCCTGTGCTATGTACCTGTCCCTGGTGCTGGCCAGAAGTCTGGGCTTTTAGATTAGCCTCAGTGGCCCTGGCTACAGCCTAGCACTGTGCCATTCTCTGGGGTGACCCCACACCTTCTCACCCTTACAGAAGTTGCCAGTCTGTATGTATGAAAACATTTCCACAAAAATACAATGTAAATACTCATTTCAAACTAAGATAATTGTTTTTCTATGTAATAAATTACCTCACAAAGTGAAATCATGGCCCCGGCTAAACTATTTTAAGTTTTGTGGGGAGGAGATGGGACTACTCTAATTCTGACCCCTGTGTGAGGTTATACACATGTCCCCATACTAGGCCGCTTCCAAAATCAAGACTCCAGGCTACCATGTCCTAACCTCCCCCACCTGCTATCTTGTCTCTTTTCAGTTACCCAGTGCTTCTTCCCTATAGACTCCACACTTCCCGTGTGCACTTCTTCACTCACCCTCACCCCTCAGTCCACCCAGGAAAGACAGTCTAGGTAGACCGTCTTGCTCCCGTGTGAAGTATGGTCTCAGTGTGGGTTTTCCTTGGATCAAAGTCTGACACGAGGATTTGAGGATAAGAAGTTTATGTGGGAGGCAACTCCAGGAAGCCCCAAGAGACAAGGGGTGAGATTTGCTTGCTAGGGCCCTGTGCCAATCGCTCACTTTTCTGAATTTACTAACCTTTATCTGTTGCTTGTTTGAGGGTATTTTCTTCTGATCTAGATTCCATTTCATCAATTCTTCTTTCAGTTCTAAGTAATTTGTTAGGAAGCCAATCCAATTAATTTTTATCTATTGTTGCATGTTTTTCCATTCTAGAACTCCAATTTGATTCCATTTTATAGTTCCCATCATTATTCTTGTGTTTATTTCCTTGAACGTGTTCAGAATGGTTAAAGTACATGCTTACTAAACTCATCGTGTGAACCTCCCATGGATGGGTCAGTTTCTGCTCCATTGTTTCTTTTGGATCCATGTTGCTGTGTGTGTGACACACATTGTACAGTAAAAAAACGTGAAGAGCACTTGAGATCTCAGGTATTTTTTTCCTCCTCCAGAAAGGAGCGATGAGAACCCAGCACCCCAGATGACCTCCACACAAACAGGGTTTGATCTGATCTGAAGCAAAGCTTCAGTCCTCTCTAGGGTTTGGCCCCTTCCTAGAACACAGTGTTTTGGAACCCCAACCCGTCTCCAAGTAAACAAATTAGCCCTTTGGCCAGTGATCTTCCCAGACCTTTGCTTAGCAGCTAAGCCTCAGAATACCTCTTCTGGACAGGTAGATGCTCACATACCTTTCTGGACTTCCTCACTTTGACCCTGACCCCCTTATTTCCCACACCCTAAAGCTACAAAGCTTTTGCTTTTGGTTTGTTGAGGCCTTCTGGCTTGAGGGGAAAGGTGGTCTGAACAACTTGGACTGCCATTATGGAAACAGAACCTAGAGGATGTTCTTTTATAAATGAGGAGGATCTCAAAACTCTTCAGTTTTTGTTGCTGACAGTCAGTAGCCAGTCACTCCCTCTCCTCATTTCTAACAGGACCCCATTTTATCTTCTGGTATTGGGGTAGCTTTTCAGTAGTCAGTTTGGCTGAACTACGCATCTCAGATCTCAGAGTTCCCTGCCATGCAGTTTCCCACTAGGCCTGAGAAGCATCTGTGTGAGATCAGCAGGGAAGAACTGGCACCCTGGGGCTGGTGAAGCTCAGTGCAGGGGCCTCTGGCCACAGCTGCTGCAGGAAGCTGACCTTCCTTATGACAGGACTGGCAATATCTGCAGTGGCTCTGGCTCTGCATGACTAGGGTGTCCCAAGCCTCCACTGGCTGAGCTTGAGGGAGGCGGGGTCAGGGCCCACGTGGAGATCTTCCAGGCCTTGCTGGTGAGGGGTCTGGGGAACTGGAGCAGTTCTAGATACTGAGATCTTGGGGCCACGTGCCGGGGGCTTCTGGGAAAAAGGTGTTCTTGCTAACAAAGTCAGGCAGAAAGCGAGAGGCTCCTCTGGAACCAGCGTCCTGATTTTCAAATGTTCATCTTGAAATTTTTCCATCCTTCTCTGTTGTGAGGAGGAGCCGCTTCCCTCCCTTCCACAGCACTCCTGGCAGAACCTTGCCCATCTAGCCACATGCTCGCTCCCAAACCGGAGACCCCTGGAGAACAGGGTACACCACCTGCCCACTCACCAGGAAAGCGGTAATTCCATCCAGCCACCACGCTGACCACAGCCTCCCTGCCACTCCCGCATGCCCATCACACCAAATTCCCTTTCTAACCCCCTACCCCTACCACGTGGTTGACGTGGTTTCTCCGCGGCACCAGACAGGGCTAGCTCCCCACTGCCAGCGCCGGCCACGGAACACACCTGACCCGCGCGAAGCGTCCGCGACACCGGGCGAGGGCCCTTGCAGGAGACAGCAAAACGGCATCACCGGCGAGAACTGAACGTGCCGTCCAGCCCGGACTGTCCCGCTCCAGCCACTGTACGCGTGCCCTCTGCGGTAGCCAGTTGGCTCCCCACAGCCACGCCCGGACCCCGCGCCCCCTCCCCCATGAATACGTCGCTGCGGGCCCAGCAGGCTGCAGTATCCAGCGCCCCACACCCCGTCTTCCCACCTGCATCAGGCCTCCCGTCCCTCGGTCACCAGCTCTCTGGGGCCGGTGGAAGGTATAGGGGAATTCCGAAGCACCTCACGCGCAGGCGCTTCACCCCTCCACTCTCCCGCGCGCAGGCGCACACCTCCTAGGAAGCCAACACCCCGCCCCTCGCGCATGCTCAACTCTCGGCGCAGTCGCACCGCAATCTCCCAGCGCGCAGGCGCACAGACCACCCGCCTCCGCCTGCGGCTTGGTGCCCACGGGCTTCCGTACCGGCGTCTCCATGGCGACCGCGTGGGCCTACACAGTCTTGTCCCTGCTCTCCGTGGCTCTGCCTGGCCGGTGTGCCACTGGGGCGCGGGCGCCGCAAGTGAGGCAGGGCCAGGGGAAGGCTGCGCCTCTCGCGCCTGGGCTGCGAAGCCCACAGCCTCGGGTGCAGCTCGGCCTTGCCTGGGTGGGGAAACCGAGGCAGGACGCGGCGGGGCGGGGGCCTGCAGCCAGCCTCTGGGATGACGGCTCTCGGGGGAGCCCGGCTGTTTCTTCCCTGCTGGTGTTTCGCCGTTTCCCTTCGGAGGTTTGCGGGAGGCGGTGGCCGGCCCTGTGGTCGGAGGGTGGACAGAGCCGTGGGAAGCGTCGCTTCCGCCCCCGATCCACGTGCACCGCCCCTGCTCGGCGGGATCGGATCGCGCGCCAGCCCTGTGCTACCTTAACCCTGAAACCCGAGGGCATCCCACTGGCGTCGTCGCCGATGCGTTGGGGCCCCAGCGGAAGGTGCCTCACTGAGCCTGGCTTGCGGAAGCGCTTCCCGGGTCTTCCCGGTGTTTAATCGGGTACCGACCCGACTCAGCGTGGTAACGGGGCCAAGGTGGCAAAAGACTGCAGGATTCCTAGGCGCGCTGAGCAGCACAAAGATAAGCAACAGTGCAGACCCCCATCATTTCTCAACAGGGTTACATTCGGTTTACAGATGTTAAGAGGTTCTCATCTGTTTACAGCTCTAGAACAGTCATTAATGTGCGTATTTGCGTTTTCCAGAAGTAAAAAAAATAAATCTTGGAATTCTGTCTTACAAAGTGAGAACAGAGAATGATAATCTGAACCTTCTCATAGTCCAGTTTTCTACAAATTTAAAAATGAAATTTGTCACACTGTTTATTAAAAACGATGGCTCTTCGAGCGTGTTAAGTCCCTGCAGGCAGACCCGCTGCATAGTTCCTCCATTTCACCTGTGTGAGTGTGCCAGTATAGTTAGCACTTCCATCTCTCCTTCCTGTGTCCCCAGGTGACCCCACACCTAAGAGGATGAGCTGCGGTTGCTGGGGAACAGATGATGGAGGGAGGCTGCTCCTGCGGAGTCCCCTCTGGGGCTGCTGATGGCCCAGAGGACGGTGCTGGCCAGGCTGAGCATTTGCTGACCTTGCCCTCCCAAGAGAGTGGCTTCTCATCTGCACGGATGTTAGACTTGAGTCAAAGTGGTCTGCGCCATGTGGAAGAAGTCTTTAAGTTCCCTGGCATTCAGGTGAGTGGAGCTGTTCCTTGGGATGTTTGCACAAAGGTCCCTGCAGACAGAAATGGGAAATTTGTTCCCATTTTTTATTCATAGGCATCTTTTTCTCTGGAAGCAGTGAATTCTAGAATGACGTAGAGGAAAGGTTAATTGTGGTTTCTTGTGCTGATTGCAGAATGAGAATGTCAATAGAGTTTGGGACGGGGAAGTGGTTCTTTTGTTTAGAGGAGGAGCCTGAGCTCTTCCTTGTGGGTCGCCTCTCTCCCTGGGAAAGCCTGCTGCAGAAATCCTGTGGTGGAAACTACTACCAAAACACCCTTGGTCTTTTGTTTAAAACGCAAAACCCTTAGCAAACACCAGACTCGCTAAGACTTGGGTCTTGTCACTCGTTGATTTCACTTTGTGCCAGGGGCTTTCTCCAGGTGGGTCCCCAGTAGATGCTGTCTCATCTCTGTGCTTTTCTAGAGAAAGGTTCTCTCAGGGCACAGCTTTGTTCTAGGTAGATGAAGGCTTCCCCAGCAGTACCCGTCACTGCCTGGAGTCAGAGAATTACCTTGAACCTCATTTAGTTTCATCAGGATATGGGAGTGATAGTATTATGGTCACAAGAATGGAGTGATGACATTGTAATGCACAGTGTCTGGAGCAGTTATGCTGATTTACCTTTCTGAGTGCTTTTACAAAAGCTGCACACTTAGTTATTTTGTGTGTGTTTTGAGACAAAGTTTCACTCTGTCCCCCTGGGTAAGTTACTGTGGCATCATAGCTCACAACAACCTCAAGGAATCTTCTTGCCTCAGCCTCCCAAGTATCTGGGACTAGAGGCCCCCTGCCACAACATTCAACTAGTTTTTCTATTTTTAGTAGAAATGGGTCTTACTCTTGCTCAGGCTGGTCTCAAACTCCTGAGCTCAAGCATACATGCTTAGATTTTAAGTGGCTGCTCATACTCTGTGCTACTAAACTGCACCACTTGATGTTCATGTTTGCTCATTTTGCTGCAAGACCAGCTCTCGTCTTCCTATTTCCTTCCTTAGCACTGACCTCTAGGAGTGAATCTCTCGTCACAGGGACCTGCCCCTTCCTGTCCTTCAGGACATTAGTTTTAATGCAGCAGATGCTGTCAGCTCTGAACTGGGAATGTAGCAGATTATGAGATGTATGTTACCTTAAAAGAGGGGGATGTTCCAAAGCCCTTTAAGCTTAATAAAGAAACTTCCTAACTATTTGTTCCTTTTAGGTGACAGGTGTCAATATAAATTACCACAGCAACACATCATTTGAGTGAGGTAACCCTGAAAGTCAAAGATTTCAGCGTTATAGGTGCATTTTGCAGTGGCAGCAGCAACCTCTGGAGTCATAGCACTTCCAAAAATGCTCAGATCCCCCATGTTCACACACGGCCCCAGGACCTACCAGGCAGGACAGGGCTTATGTCAGTCAACTCACTACCACAGCTGGCTTTGTGACACAGAGTTGTGCCTTGTCTTCAGGGGTGTATGGAAGAAGGAGAGTTGCCTTACTCTCTGAGCTTCCTTCCCTTGGCCTTGAGGAGGACTTGTGATTTCAAGGCTGAGTGCTAGGACTAGCTTGCAGGGGAGAACAGGCCTCAGCAGCTAAATCCTCCGCTCCAGCAAAAGGCTGAGTGCAGAGCATGTGGAGGATGCATACATCTATGTGGAGGTGTGCACATGTACATGGAGGACACACACGTCTATGCGGAGGTGGACACACGTACATGGAGGACACACACATCTATGCGGAGGTGTGCACACGTACATGGAGG
>NW_003852470.1:1105801-1113810 GCF_000181295.1 Otolemur garnettii | reverse complement strand
GGAGGACACACACATCTATGCGGAGGTGTGCACACGTACACGGAGGACACACACATCTATGCGGAGGTGGACACATGTACATGGAGGACACATGTATGTGGAGGATGCACACATGTACGTGGAGGACACGTGTCTTTGGGGGACGCACACATCTTTGCGAAGGTGCACACATACGTGGAGGACGTGTACATGGAGGACGCATCTATGTGGGGGTGTGTGCACACATACATGAAGGACACACATGTATGTGGAGGTACACACACGTACATGGAGAACACATGTACATGGAGAACGCACACACCTATGTAGAGATGTGCACACGTATGTAGAGGGGCACACACATACTTGAAGGGGCACTCACACCTATGTGGAGGTGTGCATACACGTACGTGGAGGACATATGTGGAGAACACATATGTATGTGGAGGATGCACGTTCATACTTGGAGTGGTACACATGCCCATGTGGAGGTGTGCACACATGCGTACATGGAGGGGCACACTTCTTATGTAGAGGTGTGCACACAATGTACGTGGAGAACGTGTACATGGAGGGTGCACACCTGTATGTGGATGTGTTCACATATGTGGAGGAGTGTGCACACGTATGTGGCATACACTGTGCACCTGTAGTTCCTGGGCTGCTTTTTGGAGACTGCCAGCACCAGCAGGCAGTGACTCTGGTGATTCCCTAGCAGATGTGAGACAGTGTTTTAAGTGCCTGTGTAGAGAGAGTGGTTTTTCTAGTCCGTGTCTCTCGGATTGGAACCTGTCAGTGGTTGGCATCTGGAACACAGTGTTGGAGGCAGGTCTGGGACACACGATGGTGCTTTATCATACTCTGTGTTTTAATAGAAAAAGCAGCAGAGTCCCAGCAGCTGCTGCTTAGATGGCACTTCCTGTGCACTGAGCTCCTCGCTCAGGGCCGCCCGCAGAGGGGCCCCCATACTCCCACTCAGCAGTTGAGGGTGCTGGAGCACAGACAGGCTCAGAGACTTGCTCCAAGTCACATAGCTAATGAGTTTCAAAACCTCCATATGAGCGGGTCGCCTGGCTTCAAGATCAGTGCTGTACACGTTTCATTTTTAATTTCTTTCTTTTTTTTTTTTTTTAAAGAGTCTCACTGTCACCCCCAGGTAGAGTGCAGTGGTGTCATCTTAGCTCACAGCAACCTCAAACTCCTGAACTCAAGTGATCCTTTTGCCTCAGCCTCCCCAGTAGCTGGGACTACAGGTGCTTGCCACAATACCAGCTGACTTTTTCTAGTAGAGAAAGTCTAGTAGAGTAGTCTTTTTTTAGTAGAGATGGGGTCTAGCTCTTGTTTAGGCTATTCTTGAACTCATGAGCTTAAGGGATCCTCCTGCCTTGGCCTCTCATATATATATATATATACACACACACACATACATACACACACGTATACATATACATACAGTATGTATGTGTTTACAAATATGTATAATAATGTAAATATATAGAAAGTGCCAAAAATGTATGCACAATTTAATAAAGGAAAAACCTGTATTAAAATTGTAATACTCAATGTATACCAATAACAAAAGATGAATACAAGTCATGTTTGAGCACCTCTTGTAATTATAGAAGTCACTGGTGACTTATTATAATTTTAATACTATTTTTTCCTTTCTTAAAATGTACATTCATTTTTTGGCACCTCTGTATATAAAATACTATGCTGGCAGATATAACAATAATATTTTAACAATGTTTTAAAAATGAACTACAATCCTGCTGCACTGGGGCTGTGAGATCGTACATGTGTGTACACATTTTACAGAGCTGATCCGTGTGTCCATGTGCCGTCTTCCCTATGATCCTTCCACCCTGTGACTGTGAGATCGTCGTACATGTGCATGTACATTTTACAGCGCTGATTCGTGTGTCCACATTTTGTCTTTCTTATGATCCTGCTGCACAGTGGCTGTGAGGTCATACATGTGTGTGCACATTTTACACGGCTGAATCGTGTGTAAAGATGTCATCTTCTGTACTGGCTTATTTTTGCATCTGGGTCAGAAAGACCTGAGTTGTGCAGCACAAGATTCCTCAGTGGTGGGCACCAGGCTGTGTCGTAGGTAACACCACAGCAGGCGTCTTCGTGCCTCTTTGACTTTGCTTTTAATTACTAACTTAATGTGAGCAAGACCAGACTTGGCTTTGCTGTTCGCTCAGTGAGCAGGCAGATGCCTGGGCTTCTGAGAACCACATGGTGCAGTGGGCCCCGGGAAGAAGCCGGACACTGAATGTGGGGCCCAGGGGTTAAGCTTGGGGTCAGAGGACAGCTGCTAGGAGAGTGTGTGCTCGGTAGCAACATGGGAGCTGCTCAGACACCCTCCAGTTCTGGAAACTGCCTGGCTCTGTTCTTTTGATTCTCTTGGCTACTATTTAAATTCTTTGTGGGTAAAATTTGATGGTGGCAGATCTTTTAGATGCGCTTTTTGGGTACATCATGTTTTAAAATTTAGTTGGCTGACAAAACATTCTCTGATTCTCTCCTCTCTGTGGAAGCAATTGCATCTCCAGAGGAACGTCCTCTGCATGATCCCTAAAGATTTCTTTCAGTTGCTGCCGAACCTGACTTGGTTGGACCTCCGGTATAACAGGATCAAGGCGCTGCCTTCCGGGATTGGGTCTCACAAGTAAGTTGTATGTTTGTGTTTGCAGATTTTAAAAATCCCCTATTTAAAGTGGCTGAGTGCCTGCTGTTTTGCCTCTTGCCTTCTGCTCTGTGTTGAGTTCCTACTTCACAGAGGTCTTGCTGTAATAGTATTTTTAAGACTGGCTACGGGGTAGGATGGCTGAATGTGCCAAAGGCACCAGACTGGGACCCGTCACCAGGAGTGACTGGTGCCTTGAGAAACGTCACAGCCAGTGTCCGCCAGGCAGCCGTGTGGTTTCGGTAACATCCGATTCCACCTCTGACTCCCTTTGTACGAAGCCTGAAAGTCAGAAATGCATCTGCTGAGTTAAACCAGCGACTTTGTTCCTGAGAACTCCTGTGTACTCCATAGTGGTTCTTTGTAAATAATAAGAAATTCTTCTCACTTTGGAAAACTGGAAACCGCCAAGCCAGCATGTGCTGTCCAGCCTCATCCCTACCATCCTAATTTGAGGTCTCCTGCACTCCCACCCTGACTGCAATCCTGCCCATCACAGACGCGCTAGGTTCATGTCCGGCTTACACCTGGACCTTTGGTGCCCTTGCCCTCTGTGCCAGGTTCAGCCTCCCCTCTCCTCTGATGTTACTGTGTTGGGCAGAGGGAGACATTGTGCACAGGCCCCCAGGGGATGTGTTCATGGTGGGTGAAGGGATGGTGGGGAGGGTTTGAGAGGAGATAGGGAGGGGACCTGATAAAGCAGGGGCTGCAAGAGGGGAAGCCAGGACTTGTAGGCCACGATCTCTATTTTAGATTTTGTTTTAAAAGAAACAGGAAATATAGGAGGGTTTGAATGAAGGGGTTGCATGGGACATAGCTTTGGAATCACTCTGTAAGGAGAGGAGGTCCTAAGGGTAAGGGTGGGAGTAGGGAGATCAGCTGAGGTCTGCTGTGCTGCCCACACTGGAGCGCAGCTGTACACAGCAGGCCTTGCTTGGACTTGAGAGCTGGCGGGCCTACCACCCAACTGCTGTGAGTAGCTGTGGGCATGAGTGGTGTCTAGCGCTCCCCCAAGCCCTGCATCAGGAATCTGTCCCCAAAAAGACATGGTAGCAACCATGGGACAGCAGAGTGGAGGCTTGGAGAAGGCCCTTTGTTCTCCCCTGAAGTCACTGGTTTTAAGGGTGTTTTCTAGGAAGTCAATTTATTTCACCACACGTGGTAGTAAGATGTCCAGGCTTGGTGTTCTGCGCGGTCTGAGCCTCTGCCTCCACTGATAGGCCACATCTCCCACTTGGGAAATAAGCAGGGGGTCTTCCTGGAGCCCAAGGGCTCGGGGTCTGCAGGGCAGACGTAGACTGATGAAGATGAGGAGGATGCTCTCCTGTCCCTGCTGCACAGGCTGGTTCTGTGGCGAGAGCTTCACGCTCTGGGCGGTTCCCAGCCCACCCTCACTGCTTGACCCTGGACCGTGGGGGTCTTCCAAGCCTGCAGTTCAGGGCAGTTTGAGAAGGATTTCTTCTTCACTAGATCATCATCCCTGAGGCTTAGAATAACTGAGCACTTTTTGTCCACAAATTGTTTTAGTCTTAGCATTCAGTTCCGGAGGGTAATTGCTACTCAGAGAGGGTAAAAATAAACTCAAGCCTGTCCCTGTAAGTACTGTTCATTTTCCTAAAATAAGTATATGGCTCTCAAATTTTGGAATTCTTTGATTTTGCTGGTCAATGTCAGCTGCTTAATGTTGTTTAAGATATAATTTTGTCTTTGATCTGTAACCCATTATATCATTAAAATTACATTGGCTTGCTGAAAAGCTAAAATGTATTAATTAGAAATTTTAAGTAATTACAGGATTTTTGAAAGGCTTCAATTTTTTTAAAATGTAATTAAAACACTAATATTAATATTCTCCAATATTAATATTCTCCCCCTTTCAGTGTCCACTGAGGTCCCCCTTAAACTTGCTACAGAGAGAGTCTTGGAAAAGGTAGTTCCGTTCCTTGGCCTCCACAGGCAAAGAAGCCCAATTCAGTATGTAAATTTAGGTGTTTGATTGAAAAATCTGTGAAGTGTAATAATAATCATTGTAATAGTATTTAAGGCATTAACGCCTATAAAGTATCATTTAATGTGTACACAGTAGCATGTTATCATGTAAGGTAGAAAAATCCCTTACATACTTAGAAGTTAGTAGTTGGTGGCCCCTGCCCCTCGGCCAGCTTCAAGAGCGGCATTAGAGATGCTTGGGCTGTCCTCCTCTGTCCTCTGTCCTCAGAGGGCCCAGACACTATTCTTGTTGGCTGTTTCTGTATTAGCTAAATTAAAAGGGGCCTAAACCAAAAACCATGAGCTGAAGTAACAACATTGAGAAGTAGTCCAGTTTTGAGCACATCAAAATATATTTAGTTCCTAGAGTTTATTTCCTAAAAACTTCAGGAAACAAGGAAAATCCAAGAGGAAAAGAGGATAAAAAATTTTCTAGCCCTTAAGAAATTAGATTTCCTTTGGGGTTGCCAATTATTAATTTAAATAAAATTCTAGTGTCTCAGTCTTGTGTCTATGAAGTCACATATTTCTCTTTTAAACCTCCGAGACCCTTGTTAGCTATGCTATTGAATTTTAGTTTTTCACCTTCTGAGGCGGACTGAGACTTGAGATGACTCCCCTCTCTAATGTGTTAATTTATCTGCGGAATTTGTGTGTGTGCCCGGTTGCCTGTCAGTGTGACTGTTCTCTGAGAAGCCTGTATTGGGAGGAAAGCTGCAGATGTGGGACCCAGCTGGGCTCGAACTCCAGACCATGTCCCTGCATTATCACTGGTTCTGGTGGTATCGTCCAGCCTTCTGTAAGCCAGGGCTGTGTGTGCTCCTGAGGACCTCAGTGGACAGGGCTGTGTGTGCTCCTGGGGACACTGGTGGACAGGGCTGTGTATGCTCCTGGGGACCTCAGTGGACCAGACTCTGTATGCTCCTGGGGACCTCAGTGGAGGGGGCTGTGTGCACTCCTGGGGACCTCAGTGGAGGGGACTATGTGTACTCCTGGGGACCTCAGTGGACAGGGCTGTGTGTACTCCTGGGGACCTTGGTGGATGGGGCTGTGTGTGCTCCTGGGGACCTCAGTGGATGGGGCTGTGTGTGCTCCTGGGGACCTCAGTGGACGGGGCTGTGTGTGCTCCTGGGGACCTCGGTGAACAGGGCTGTGTGTGCTCCTGAGGACCTCAGTGGACCAGACTGTGTGTGCTCCTGGGGACCTCGGTGGACGGGGCTGTGTGTGCTCCTGGGGACCTTGGTGAGCAGGGCTGTGGGTGCTCCTGAGGACCTCTGTGGACCGGGCTGTGTGTGCTCCTGGGGACCTCCTTGGACGGGGCTGTGTGTGCTTCTGGGGACCTCAGCAGATGGGGCTGTGTGCTCCAGGGGACCTCAGTGGACGGGGCTGTGTGCTCCTGGGCACCTCAGTGGAGGGGGGTGTGTGTGCTCTTGGGGACTTCAGTGGACAGGAGTGTGTATTCCACAGCAGTGGGGCTATCTCTGCAGGGGCAGATAGTTGTCGCTGAGCATGAAGGAGCCAGCTCTCTGCCTGGCTCGGAATCCCTGGGCCCTCCTGAATTCAGCACAGCCTGAGCTCTGCTACTGTGTAATTGTCACTGGGCAGAAGGGCAGCATGGTGGTTAGTGGTGCAGTGGTTCTCAGTGGTTCTTCAGAGAGGCTCTTGGGGAAGTCCAGTGTTCAAGGGCAGGATAGACAGGGGTCAGAAGCCTTGCCTTCTGCCAGGGAGGTCCATAAGAAGGAACCCTCAGAGCTCAGGCTGAAAATGCATCCAAAGAGCCAGGGTGTTTGCAAGCTTTCATTTGAGACAAGATCTCACCCAGGTGATCTCTGTCACCCAGGTTGGAGTGCAGTGGTGTCATCACAGCTCATTGTAACCTCCAACCCCTGGGCTCAAGTGTTCCTCCTGCCTCAACCTCCTGAGTATCTGGGACCACATGCCCCTGCCACCATGCCTGGCTAATTTCTTTGATTTTTTTGTAGAGATGGGATTTTGCTATGTTGTCTAGGCTGATCTCAAACTCCTGGCCTCAAGCAATCTTACCTCCTTGGCCCCTTGCTGGGCTTATAGGTGTGAGCCACCCCGCCTGGCTTTTGTAGGCTTTTTATGCCAGATCTCAGCTGTCTGAAATCTCTTTCAGGCAGAAAGAGAAATTGATCATCAGTATGCCGTGCAGTGTTCAAAACTAACTGAGAAACAAAAAGTACAGTGGAACAAAAGATACAAGATCAGAGTTTGATATGAAATATTGATTTTCCATTATTCAATTAATCCATTGCTATTGGGTGCCTTTACCTGCCCTTCTGTCCTCATGCCTGTACACAGATGTGTAGTAGGATGTTAAGTGAAAGGAGGGACTCCTGGCTACACACCCCAAGTTGGGACGCCAAAGGCCCTCGTGTGGATGGTCCATCTCTGGGCAGGGTGGGCACCCTGTGCAGAAACTGTCCCCCGTATTTGTGCCCATTTTAGGGCACCAGGATTCCTCACAACATGCCTTAGGAAACACTGTCACACAGCGAGGTCACCAGAAGTGAAAGCCCAGGGTAGGCTTCTCAGCCGGGGGTGGGTCTGCCCCTAGGAGACCATTGGCAGTGTCTGGGAGGCCAACATGGGTGGTACCTCTAGTGGGAAGAGGCAGGAGGTGCTGCCAGCTACCCCACACTGCACAAGAAGCTGTGCAGCTGAGAACAGCCTGGCTCCAAATGTTGGTAGTGCTGAGGCTGAGGGAGGCACCTGGAGCCCAAGGCATAGATCGTGGCAGGCCGTATTCATGTCAGTGTATGAGTCTGTATTGCCGTTTCTCCCCGAAGAAGAAGGATGAAGAATTCTGATGGTGTATTTTGTGGATGTTAATTCAATTTTATGTTTTTTAATTTTTTGTTTTGTTTTGTTTTAAAGGCATCTGAAAGCTTTGCTTTTAGAAAGAAACCCTATCAAATTGTTACCTGTGGAGCTGGGTAAGTGTTAAAACAATAAAACAAAAGATGGTTTTAAAATGCTGTCATCTGAAGTATCAGGCATAACATGGGAGAGTAAGCCAAGGGACGGGTGAAGTCCTCTCTGCTCTGACTCTGGGAGGCTAAGGCAGCAGTTCTCAGAGCGCTCAGTGTGGCAGGTCAGTGCTGGGGGAGTTGATGGGGGCGCCTCGTCCCCAGACATGCATTTGTGTGCCAGGTCAGTGCTGGGGGAGTTGATGGGGGCACCTCATCCCCAGACACGCACTCAGTGTGGCAGGTCAGTGCTGGGGGTGTTGACGGGGGCACCTCATCCCCAGACACGCACTCAGTGTGGCAGGTCAGTGCTGGGGGTGTTGACGGGGGCACCTCATCCCCAGACACGC
>NW_003852470.1:1086526-1105557 GCF_000181295.1 Otolemur garnettii | reverse complement strand
CCTCATCCCCAGACACGCGCTCAGTGTGGCAGGTCAGTGCTGGGGGTGTTGACGGGGGCACCTCGTCCCCAGACAAGCGCTCAGTGTGGCAGGTCAGTGCTGGGGGTGTTGACGGTAGTGCCTTGTCCCCAGCCGCTGTGCCTGTGCCCCTGGCTGACCCTGCTGTGCAATTTCACTCTTAGACGTCCCAAAACAATATGTTGTTTAAAGTGCTCTCCTGAGCTTTAGTAAATTAAATCATACCAAGGGTGTTCTTGGTGGTTTCCGTTTGTGTTCAGCTCTATGATTTTGAGGTTTATCTGTGTGAACATGGGTAGCTGTGGTTCACACATTTTTCTCAGTAGTAAATAAGAAGAGAAAAGAAAGTTAAAAATAAAAAGGAGGAAGATAGTTTTGCCCGTTGTGCACCCTCTTTGCCTCATAGGTTTCTGCTCTTTCATGTTTTTGTAAGGTTTGAGTTGCTATTTTCTTCTAGCTTATTGAGTTGGAAGCTTGAATCATTGATTTTAAATCATCCCTTTTTGATAAATGTATTTACAACCGTAATTTCCTTCTGAGCACAACCTTACCTGCACCCTTCATGTTTTATGCTTTTATCATTCAGCTCAAAATGTTTTCTAATGCACATGAACTGTGGGCTGTGTGGGAATGTGTCTCTGCTTTACCAGCAATTAGAGATCTCCCCATTATCCTGCTGCTGAGTTCCAATTAACTCTGTTTGCTTAGGATTTCATTATAATAAATGCACACGCTGTGGCCCCAAACTTTAGTCACTGCTGGGACGCCACCCTCGCCCTGGGAAGAGCTTGTACCTCGAGTCAGCCCCACCCACCAACCCCCACATGCAAACACTGTTTTGATGGGTTTTTTTATTGTAGATGAGTTTTTCCCATCTTAGAAGCTGGTGTGAATTGAATTGTGTTGTACATGCTCACGTTTGGACGTCTGTCCCTCGGTGCAAAGTCTCGAGATTGATCCACGGTGTCGCGTGCATGAGCAGAGTGTTCCTTTTGTCACCGAGTGCAGATTTACTGTGAATCTTCCACGGTTGCTTTTCTTTATCCATCTCCTTGACCATCTGGATTATTTCTGCTTTTTTTTCTTTAGCTATTACAAACAAAACTGCTGTGAACATTATGTGCAAGTGTTTTGTGAACATGTTTTTATTGCTCTTGGGTTAATATTTAGGAGCAGAGCTGCGCGTCGTCAGTGGATGTGGTTGGTGAGAAGTTGCAGACTCTGCTGAGAGCAGCTGTGCTGTCCCCACCAGTGACGTTTGGAGTCCATTTGCTCCGTGTCCTCGCCCACACTCCATGTTGTGATTCCTTTAATTTCTTGTTCTCGTTGGTTGTCCTGGTACTTCACTGTAGCCTTAAGGTGTGTTTTCTGGTGACTGACTCTGTTGAGCACTTTGTCCCTTGTTCACTGAGCCTCTGTGGTGTGGGCGCAGCCGCTCTGGCCCAGTGCTCACTCTCCGCGTGCATCCGGTGATTCTCTGTGTTCTGCTTCCAGCCTGTCTGTATTCAAGCTATATATAAATGTATTTACAGTACACTGCTTGTAGACACACAGTTTGGTTTTGCTTTTAATCCAGTCTGACAGTCTTTTAAATGGAGCATTTACTGAATTTAATATGATCATCGATTTGGAGAAGTTTAGAGCTGTCATTTTACTTTTTGTGTTCTGTTTGTTTCATTTGGTTTTTTTGTTTCTCTCTTCCTACTTTCCAGTTAACTTTGCACCAGCTGGGTCTTACTGAGGCTTTCATTTCAGTTTATTTACTGACTGTTGTGCTATAATTCTTGAATTCCTTTAATAGTTTAACGGTAGCTCTAGGGATTATGATACAGTGGACCCTCCAGAGCTGACCACCTCCCCATGTTGACCTCTTCAGGTTGACCCAGTTTTCATAGACCAGCCAGGCCCCATGCATATTCAGTGGAAGGCTGACTGACCTCTCTGTACCGACCAACCCTGTAAGTTGCATCTTGGCCACTTGGACTATGACACACACTATTGTTGACCAGTTGAGTCCACTCTGCACCAAGGGGCAGAAGGTGTAGGCTTATCCCCTTAGTGGTATTTTTTTCTTTAGCATAAGTTCTTTTTTCATGTTTTGTCATTACCACGGGTTGGATTAGTCCTGTGTTTACCACGTGTTGTGGAAGATTTTTTTCAACATGAAGGACTGGTCTAAATTGTGGGTACATCCTACAATTGCTTAAAAAATGTATAGTTACTGGAGATACGGTGGCCCAAAGGAAAGAACTCACAGAGCTGACATTGAAGGAAAAGGTTGATCTTCTACATTTTCTGGAAAACAGCCAAAGGAAGACAGCAGAGCATTTTGGTGTTAGAGAGACTACAGCAACATTCAAAATGTGAACATGGGAACTTGGAGAGATACGTGATGAAAGTGGAGACCTACAGTGGAAAAAGAGGAAAGCCTCCCTCGATGAAGCTAGTGAAGCCGCAGGAAGCTGGTTCACACCAATGAGGGCAGGTAACACCCAGATCTCTGGCCAGTGATTCAAGAAGCTGCTAAAAGATTTGCTCAGGAATTCGGGGTGACATACTTCCAAGTGACACACAATCTCCCGGAAAGTCGTCTGTGGTGAGTCCAATGAAGGTCTAGGACAGCAGGTTGTGACCCACAGGAGCTGTATTAAAGGGCCGCGGCATTAGGAAGGTTGAGAACCACTGGTCTAGGAGGAATTGTGAAGACTTTGCTAGAAAGTTCCCAGACTTCACCAGAGGCTTCAAAAGTGACAACATCTTTAACACTCACAAATGTAGACTCTTTTTTTTTTTCAAGAGATTTGACGTGATGGATGACAAACATAAAAGCAGAAACTTTCCAAAGAACATCTCACACTCTGCTTTGTACTGGCTCAAGCGGAGGGAAACTAAAGCCCTTTGTGACTGATGGATCAGCAAAGCCCCTTGCATTCAGGACCTTCCTGTCACTTGAAGATCAGGCAGTTGTACATGGATGGCTGGTGCCCTGTCTGGGGAGTGGGTAAGGAGCACTGACTGGGACGTGAAGAAGAAAGGGTCTGTTCCACTGACAGTAGACAGCTGTCCTGACCACCCACAGGTGAGTCATCTCACAAACGTGACACTGAAATTTCACTTCCAAACATGACCTCAAATGTCCAACCTCTTGACCAAGTCACCATAAAAACATTTAAAGTGCATGAGTGAGCCCAGCTCCTGCAGTGGGTCATCACTGAAACATCAACCTGAGGGCCTTCTGTGGGGTGACCTCACCTGCTGTATCAGTTAACACTCTGGACTCTGTCCTCTGGGTCCGTGCTGCTTGGAATAAAGTTCAGCCAGAAATGACGCAGAAGTGTTTCAAGAAAGTTGGATTTGTCACAACCCCAGAGCAGTATGTTTTGGCCCCATCAGATAGTCCGTCTCCCAGGGCAGATTTCACAGGAGTAGACTTGGAAGGTTTCGTTACAATGGATGGGGGTGGCAACCTGCAATGAACCTGACCCAGATGCAACATTCTGAGCCACACTGACTGATGTACAGACCAGGTGAAAGTGCATGAAGCATCTGATGAAGTAGAGGAAGCAAGTGAGGGAGGCACAGAGACTGTGGAGACCCCACAGGAGGAGGGCACCAGGTACCTGGTGGGAGAGAGTCCTCTGTTGTGGGAAAGCGCCCGGTTGTGCTGAGTGGCATGGCCAGCATCAAGGGGGCTCTCTCACTACGTTTGTAAGGAGAAAAAGAGACAGACCAAGACTGAGTCTTTTTTCAGAAAGAATGATTAAACCACTAGAAAATAGTAAATGATTTTGTAAAAACAGCAAATTGGCTTTGTATGATACTGAACATATGATTTTACTGTGTTTTGATTGTGAGTGCTTTCGTATGGTATTTTCTGATAAAAGTTGTACAAGAAAGTGAAGGACATGGACATATCACTACAGCAGGCCTGGTTCCTCAGGCTGCCCACCTCCGTATGGTGACCAGCTTGTCACAGTTGTTTGGGTGGTCCCCTTGCAGAGGTTCCATTGTATCTGTCTGTAGTGTTAGTATGTGACACGTCCGTCTGTGGTGTCAGTGTTGTGACGCATCACACAGAATGAAACCGTCTTGTGACCGCGTCCAGCCACTCCTTTGTGAGCTCCTGTTTCACGTGTCATGGCAACGTGTGTTATAAACCCACTCTGCAATGTTATACTTTTGCTTTAAGTTGTCATGTATGGGTTTTAAAGAAATTAAGAGAAAAAACAGTCTTTTACATTCTTTGAATTTTTAGCTTTCCTGGCACTGTACATTCTTTCCTGAAGGTACAGATTTCCATTTGTATCATTGAACTTCAGCCTGAAGAATTTCCTTTGAGATTTCTGCGAGTGGGTAAACTAGAACAACTGCTCCTCTGCTCTCAGGGTGCGCAAGCGATTGACAGACTTGTCTGTGGCCAGCCATGTCAGGGCCCCTACATACCAGCAGGCAGCCGGGTCTGCAGCAGACACCAGCGGGGTGTCCCAAGTCAGTGCTGACATCTGCCCAGAGCGAGCATTAGATCCCACAGGTTGAGGCTCCGTCTCGCAAGACCACCCTGCCTCCTCACCAGTCAGAAGTGTGACTTCAAGTACCAATTCCCACCACCCCCTCTTTGGATTAACTTTTTAGAGTGACTCACAGAACTCAGGGAAACCCTTTACCAGTTCATTACAAGGATATTTTAGAGGATACAGATGAAGAGATGCCTAGCGTGTGGTCTGGGAGGGACCCTAGCTCAGGAGCTCTGTTCCTGTGGAGTGGGGGTGCGCCACCCACTCCCCAGCACTAGTGAGTTCCTGTTCACTGCCTGCACACTCCCTGAAAGCCTCAGAGCTCCATGCTCTTGGGCCTTGTATGGAGACATCCTTGAATAGGTGTGACTGAAGCATCAACAGCCATGTAGAAAGGACTGGACAGAAAACCGTGATCCACACCAGCAAGGCCCATCTGCTCAGACACTTCCCTCCCCTGTGCAGCCTCCTCCCTTAGCTGTGGGACCTCCTCTCTGGAGTGAGGTCTTTTGCCCCACAATCTTGATTGGAATCCCGCCGTGGTAGTTTGTATAATCTACTTTTCCTTCTGATCATCAGGTCAAATGAGTTTTATCACTCCATCTTCTAGTTCATTAATTTTTTTTTCTCCCATTTCACATCTGCTGTTGGGTCCTTCAGTGAATTTTTCATTTCAGTTATTGGAGTTTTCAACTCTGGAAATGCTGTTTGGTACTTTGTTTTGTTTTGTTTTGTTTTGAGGCAGAGCCTCAAGCTGTCCCTCTGGGTAGAGGGCTGTGGCATCACAGCTCACAGCAACCTCCAACTCCTGGGCTCAAGTGAGTCTCCTGCCTCAGCCTCCCAAGCAGCTGGGAACATAGGCGCCCACCACAACGCCCGGCTATTTTTTGGTTGCAGCTGTCGTTGTTTGGTGGGCCTGGGCTGGATTCAAACCCACCACCTTAGGTGTATGTGGTTGGCGCCTTAGCCACTTGAGCCACAGGCGCCGAGCCTGTTTGGTACTTTCATATAATTTTTATTATTATGGACATCTCATATTTGTTGAATCATTTTATTATGTTTTCCCCTAATTATTTAAACACAGTTTTCTTTATTTCTTTGAACATATTTGAATGGCTTTGAGCATACTTTGAAGTCTCTGCTAAACCCGACCTCTGTGCCTGCAGCAAGAGTTCTAGTGACAGCTTACTTCCCAAGGATAGGTCACATTTTCGTTTTCTTTTTAGTTCGTGAAGCTTTTATGTTGAAAGTGGAAATCTTTGATAATATAGCAGCTTTGTATTCTAAATGTTAAGTGATGGTCATGGCTGCTGCTTCTATTTGTTTTATTTTATTTACTCATTAATATAAATTCATTGCAGAATATCTCCTCTGCAGAGTTGTGTTAAAGAAAATCTCAGGTGTCCATTATATCGTTTTATCCCAAGTACTGAAGAGTACTGAATAGAATCTACTTCTAGAATGTGAGAAGTTACTATCTTGTCTTACTTTTGTTCCCTAGAACGATGTATGAAATGCTGACAGCTTTTCTTCTCCGTGGCAGGCAGCGTAACTACACTTAAAGCTCTGAATTTAAGACACTGTCCTCTGGAGTTCCCTCCGAAAGTCATAGTGCTGAAGGGTCTGGCCGCCATCCAGACCTTCCTGCGCATCTGTGCGGTGGAGCGCTCGCTCCCTAGGGACCCCGCCTCACAAGGTTTGTACAGCATCTACTCACACTTCATTAGAACTCACGTCAGAGAGATTTAAAATTTGGCCTGTCTTCTCCTGAGTGAAGTTGTGTCCTTTGCTATACTGTCGCCATTTCTGTCCCTTCCCTTGGTTCTGTGACATCTCAGTGCTCCTCGGGCAGTCCCCCTAGAGTGGGTCGTGGGGATGGCTCTGCACAGGAAGCCATCACTCCCTCCAGGACACAGCAGGCTTCAGGAATCTTTGGTGTTCCATTAGACAACTATTTGAAAATAAGTACAGTGAAATGTCTCTTATTCTTAGCTAAGTGCAAGAAATTGGCTTCAAGACTGCTTTACAAACATATTTTTGTCTAGTCACCTTTGTGGTGGTCACTCCACTCACTCGCTGCATCCATGTTTTCAGCACACCGACCAAGGAGATATTGATGCTCGTGATGTGTTCTGATCTTGCGTATGCATCGTGGTTACACTCAGAGAAAGCAGAGTAAAGTTGAGATAAAGGAAAACCATGATAAGTGCTCACCAAGGAATTAAATATTCTGAAATACTAAGTTCAGAATTTCTAAAATTGTGTGGGATATGGTTAATAGGTGTAAATAATCAGGTCTTTGCAATAGTAAATAGTTTTCAGTGATCTAGAGCAGGCGTCCTCAAACTATAGCCTGCAGGCTACATGCAGCCCACATACAGCCCACCTAGGACATTTATCCGGACCGCCAAGTGTTTTTGCTGCCGCTGCCTGTCCTGCTTAGCAGCTGACTTGTCCCGGGGCCCGCAGTCCAGCCCTCCAACGGTCTGAGGGACAGTGAACTGGCCCCCTGTTTAAAAAGTTTGAGGACCCCTGATCTGGAGTCACTAGTTGACCTCTCTCCTTCATTAGCTTTTTTGTAGAAGTGTTATTAACAAGGGTCTAACAGGCCTTCCATTGGGCACTGAAGCCATGCAGGTCTGGGTGCCCTGGAGCCACCTGTGGAGAGCACCCGGGATGTCAGCAGGTCTCTGGTCTTCACATCTGGTACCCAAGGTCAGTTAGAAGTTAGCCCCCCCACCAGTGGCTGCTGTAACGTCCCCTCAGGGTTTTAATCAAGGGAAGGTGTCCAAGGAAGGAAGATTAATTACTTTTTGGCTACAGAGGAATAGAGAGAAGCATCCTTTTCTCAGTTTGTTGGTCCCTTTTATAAACTGAAACTAGTGGCTTTATCTTTTCTGCTTTTGTGTTTTGTTTTACTTTCATTTTGTTTGGTTTTTCCATGAATGCCTTGGAGAAGATTCTCCAGGGACTGACTCTTAGGTACTGGGTGCCCTGAGGGGAGGTGTGTTAGCTGTAGGCAGAGCAGAGCACTGATGTGGCTTAGAGAGAGAGAGAATGTGGGGGGCATTGTGTCCCCATGTAAGCAAGTGCTGGCCAAGGTGAGCAGGAACAGTGTGCTCAGTCCTGCTCTTGGTCCGTGGGCAGTGGCCCCGGGGTGCACGGCTATCCATGTTGGTTGTATCTGTCACACCTCTTCCTTGATCCTCAGAGGCAGTTCCTGAAACAAGGATTCAAGAGCCAGGTGCTCATCTGAGCACCAGAATAGGCCTTGGGGAGTGAGATGGGGGCATAGCCCAGGTGCCACCAGAGCCTAGCTTTGCACCCTGTCAAACGCGGACCCTGAGGCCACGCCCAGTTCATAGGTGAGGATCAGCACTGTTCCGAGGTCCCAGGGGATTTGCATGTACACACGGGTGCCTGTGAATGAGTTTACAGTCTGGGTCCTCTTCGGACACCATAGGTAGTAGGTAAATACATTTTCGTTTGCAATAGTTGATCTATAGCTAGAGATGCCGTGTTTAAAAGTCAACAAAAGCATCGCCAAACATGAAAAGCAGCATAATGGCCTAAAAATTAGTGAGAAATAAAAGTCCTAATAGAGGCATCCACCCTTTTTCTTTTCTGCCGCACATTGGAAGAGTTAAGAGTTGTCCTGGGGCACACAGTAGGTCCGCAGACAATAACAAGCTGCTGAGCTGAGCACAGGTCCGTGTGTACTTTTCTGGTGTCCAACACTGCAGACAAGCAAAACAGTCCTTAGATCTACATGCAGCCCCTGGCCGCATGCCAGACACTCCTGCGTCTAGAGGAAGCAGAAATGAAGATTAAATGCTGCGAGACTGTCCCATGCACACGTGTGAGATGCTGTCTCAGAGCTGCAGGCCTGTGTGTAGAAACTGGTGCTCTGCTCCTGTGCCCGTGTGGACACGTCCTGGGGGACGTGGGGGGGCTGCTTCATAAACAGGCTGTTTGTGAAGCTTGGCGTGGAGTGGGCCCACCTTCTAGGCCTCTCGTTTTCCTCTCTCTCTGAGGGGCGGTGTTGACTGCTGGCTACTAAAATGACGTTTCATTCTGCCAGAGATGCCACCAGTTAAAACAGCATTCCTAAGTGGCCTTCCAAATCCTGCCTTGCAACTGCCTGAAGAATATCTGCCTAAGGGGAAAACCGCCGGCTGTCAGGACCTGAAGGGGGCCCTGTTGGAAGGCAAATCCATCTTCCTTCCGCCTGTGGAGAATCTGGACCAGCGGGACCAGAGGAAGTCATTGGACTCGGCGGAGCACTGGCCCAGTGAGGAGGAAATCAGGCGCTTCTGGAAACTCAGGCAGGAGATTGTCGAAAATGAAAAAGCTGAAGTTCTCGAGAATCAGCTCCTGCCGGCCAAATTGCCTCCAAATCTCACGGCAGCATTGAACAGTGAGAAAGAACGTCCGAAGCCAAGACACATTTCCAGGTAAAACTTAAAAGCAAAGGGGTATTTTCTTGATCTTTGCAAATTTATGATAATTTGGTTATCTTTTAAAACATTGCATCTGAATTTTAAAGTGTTCCCACACTGCCATCTTTCACTGTCAGTGAATACTGACCCTGGGCTTGTGGTCAAAATTGCCCAGGTGCCTGGGTGGGAAAACCCAGGTGGGAAAACAGCGCAATAGGAAGTTATGGGAAAGAAACACTCAGCTCATGGGCAACAAGTGCTGTGCACCTTGCATGTGTCTGGTGTGTGTCTGTACGAATACAGAAACACGGCAAGCTTAAGGTGACCAGATGTCCTGCTTTTTAACAATTTGTCCCGTGTCCTGCTGTTATTTTAAAAAAGTCAAGATTTTTGGAAAGAATGCATGACAAGCTAGGGAACAGCGGGAGAATGGGAAGGGAATATATAGTTTGCAGCTGCTGAAAAGGTTAATGTAACTCCATTTGGGAATGAAGAGGTTACTGTAACTTCATTTGGAAATGAAAAGGCTAATGTAAACTCCCTACTCCCCTCTTGGGCAAGGTCGCCCAGGTGGAACTGGTATCAGAAGGAGACTGCCCCCTTACTTTGCTTCTAGGCAAGGACAATTAACTCAGAAGGAGCTAAACTGTCTGGAACAAACAAGTAGCGCCCCCCACCCCCAGTAAGGTGACCAGACGTCCCACTTTTGGCGGGAAGTCCTGATTTTTAACAATTTATCCTGCGTCCCACAGTGTTTTAAAAAAGTCCAATTTTTGGAAAGAATGCACAACAAGCTAAGGAACATGGCAGAACAGGAAGGGAATATATGGTTTTGGGCTGCTATGTGGCTATTTCACCAGGATATGAGTTTTATATTATTTTTGTTAATTTTATAATGTTAAACTTTAATAATAACAAATAATTGTTGAGAATTGATTATCAAGAACTGCTTATCAAAGTTTGCGTTGTTGTCAGGCCCCGCCCTCCCCCCCTCAGTGGTGTCCCGCTTTACCAGTGTTAAAATCTGGTCACCTTAGGCAATCTGCCACAGCTGGTGAATCTGAATTGTGTGTTCGAGAGGGGATGTTACCACACCCAAGGGCACAGAAGTCATCTCTTGGGGTGGAGACATCATGGCGGCTGCAGTGGTTTGAGGCCCTCCAGAGCTCTGCCCTGCGGACAGTGTGAACAGAGGCTCCACGGTCTGGTGCTAAACCATGCTGGAGGGGCTGTTACCTCCAAAATACATCTGGAAAGGCTGGATTGGGGGCATGTTAAAGGCAGGTGGGAAGCCTCTGCAGGAAGGGGGTTAGGTCTTTACTACATTGTCTCAGGTCCTCTGTAGAGTTGCACGGTTTAAAAATAAAAGAACCTTTGAACATCACTAATAGGGTGCACCTGGAGCAGCTCCCACCTGGCTTGGCCTCAGGCCTGGGCTGCTGTGACTCTCTCAGTCCGTGTGGGAGGGGCAGGAATACAGATACCTGCTGTTCCCTCTTAGAAACCTCCTCTTTCCCTCACTCCCTCGTTTATTTATTGTGATGAATAATAGTAGTAATGTTGGGGTGCCCTAAAGGGGGCCTCTCCCCTGCTGCACCAGAGTGAGCTTTATGAAAGCCACTTTGTGCCTCGGTTTCCCTTCCTGGTGGGTTGTGTGAGATCACACGTATTATATGTGCTCAGTGTTCCTACTTGGTCAGGTTGTTTGTTGTGGGAAAAGCTCTGAGAGTGTGATGCGGCCTGTACCCAGTATGACGGCCCTTCCTGGTGGTCTATGACTGGAGGTGGCCTTTCCGCCAGCCTCTGCCCCAGGGGCAGCGGGTGTGGTAGGGGCGCGAGGCCCAACCAAGGCAAATGTCAGCCCTGTATCCAGGCCCATGGTGGACTCTGTCCCTCAGGTGTCTCTCAGGTTGAGTGAGGGGCACAGGAGATCTGGAGAGGGTGGTGTTGGCCCTGCCTGACTGGGGCTGCCGGCGTGCCTGGGGGAGGGAGGCCCATGGCAGGCTGGCCCTGCCCACTCTTTTCTGTTCCCCACGGAACAAGGACATGCTGCAGCTGCTCAGGTTGAGCTCTGGGGGAGGAGGCTGTGGTACCCAGTTGCCCACCCAGCCACATTGGCATATAGGTGCAGAGATCACAGAAGTGTGTCCTTAGGAAACACCAAGATGCCAGTTTCAACGGACTCTCCTGGAAGGCTGATTTCAAGGAATGAGGAGCTAAGTTAGTGGGGCTCGGGGGTGGCATGAAGATAAAGAGCATTGAGATACGCTAAGGAGTGCAGGTCTGCGGAGCCCAAGGGCGCTCATGTTGAAACTCAGGCAGAAAAGTCACACCATGTGGGCGGCACCTGTGGTTCAAAGGAGTAGGGTGCGGCCCCATATGCCAGAGGTGCGGGTTCAAACCCAGCCCCGGCCAAAAACTGCAAAAAAAAAAAAAAAAGTCATATCATGTAAACATCTCAGGGCTGAATAGTGGTCTAGTCCCAAACCCAGGTTAGGTTAGGGGAGGGAAGATACACTTTCCAAGCTCATCAAACACAGCACTGTTGTGTGACTGGACATCCTGCCCAGCCCCGACTCTGATGTCTGGCAGGCTGTCTACTAATGTCTCTTCACCCTCCTTGAGACTCTCTGACCCCAGAGGAAAACTGATGTCCCAACAGAGAGTCTAAAGCTGGCTGTTATTCCAGATCTAGTACATTAAAAACCACCCCTAGCACTTGTTCCAGGTGTCGCACAACCCAGGATGCAGGCTGTGCCTGCCGAGGTCTGTGCTCAGCCTCAGCGCAGAAGATGAGTGGCTGGCCTCCAGGGACGTGCCACCTGGTGTGAGCACTTGGACGTGGCTGGTAAGGACGTGCTGCTGGTGTGAGACTAATAACCAGGGCAGGCCCTCTCCACTGGCAAGGGCAGGGTTTCCAGCTGTGTTTCCTAAGCCAGGGTGAGAAGGCCTAGTGTTCTGGAATGTGAGGTCTGACAGTTAAGTTTTCAAACTCATCCTAGAAAAAGTGCTGCACACCTCATTGCTGAGTATCACTGTAGTCACCTGCGGAGTTCTCCCGTTGGAGAGCCGTGCACCAGTGCCAGAGCCTAGTCCACTCTTCAGAGCAATTCTGGAACTCTTTTTCTGGAATGGCCACCAGAGCCTTTGCTGTATTACCCTTCAGGTCCTGAATATCATCAAAATATCTTCTTTTCAATATCTCCTTTATCTTCAGGTAAAGAAAAAAGTCATTGGGGATCAGATCAGGTGAGTAGGGAGGATGTTCCAATACAGTTATTTGTTTGACTAAAAACTCCCTCTCAGTGCTTTGTGAGCTGGTGCATTGTTGTGATGCAAGAGCCATGAGTTGTTGGCCAAGGTTTTCAGTTAAGATTTTCCTAACTTTCTCTGTCAATGCTTACTTTGTCTGCTGTGTTTCTCACAGTCAGCCGATGATTTTTGCTCACAATTTGATAGTGTTCTTATTGGTTCTACCTGTTACTGGCCACCCTTACCTCGCTTCATCAGTGACACTTTATCTCCCCTCAGAAAATCATTTAGTCCATCTGTACACTGCATTTTCTTCATGGCATTATCCCCATAAACTTGGATTAACATGTCCCTGACATCACTTCCACTCTTGCTGAGTTTAACAGGAAATTCAATGCTTGCTTGTTGCTCTAATTCAAGCTCCAGCATTGTCAGGACAGCACACAAAAACGTAATAATGATTGCTAACAGCAGGACACACCACACGTTCACACACACACAGCTGTGAGCTGATACACCAGGGCTAGGAGCACTCACTGAGCTGTTTGTACAGTGCTGCTCACGGAAGCACATGGTGGCAAGTTCATGAACTTACTTGTCAGACTGAATGGTTCAGAGCCACTGTTTCCACCTTGATGTTTTAACAGACAGGAGTTTTAATGGAGAGAAATACCAGAGCATGCCTGTCGGTTCTCTCTGCACAGGTGAGGAGAGGGTATTCCTCAGTCACTGGCTGTTCTCTGTGTCCTGGCTTCCCTCAGGGGACATAGTAGCTGTCCCCAATCTAACTAACCATGCTTACAGAAGCCAGGCACATGTCTGTGCTCCTTTCTGTGCCCTCCCTCTGACTCCCCTGATCCTGGCACGGGGATTTCTGACCCCATATACCTGAACTCCAGCTGCTTCTGGCCCCGGCTTGCTCCTTTAGCCTCTGTCCAGGCCAGACAAGGGCACCGTGTCAGAACAGCCTGCCCAGTGCTCCACTGCCCTCACATGTGTTTCCTGACACTGTGGCTCTTTGAAGATGTGGGGCATTATCCATTCATCGATATGTTTCCTAGAGTTAACCCAAATCAGCCCTTTGGATTTCCGCAGTTGACAGTCGCCATCTTGTCTGCTGAGCAGTTGAGCCACAAGCCCAGCTGTTACATTTTAAGTCTGTCTGGGAACATTGTGTCTCATACAGATAAGAGTTACCTCGCAGGGTTTTGTAAATGTTCCTAAAAACCTGGTGTAATTTTAGAAGGAAGATCCCCTCCTTCAAGAACACCTTACCTCATCTCTCATCATCGTACCAGACGGTGATTCAAGCAAGAACACTGGAGGAAAGCCGGACAGCAGCCCTGGGGCAGCTCCGGGAGAAGCAGGCTCCGATGGGGCAGCAGCGGCGGCGGCGGTGAGTCTCGGGGCGGAAGCCATTCCTCCCTCTCTGCTCCCGGCACTGGGTCTGTGTCCCTTCCCTTGGAAGCCAAGCTGTACTCCCCCCTCTGGTCTGCTGCTCTTGGGCAAGGGACCATTCCGTTCTTGTCCATAGTCACTGAGGCTGCCATGGGGTCGCCACAGGTAGCAGCTTCTTCATGCCAGTCTGCTCGGGCCTCCTCGCATGCCTGCCTTCTTTCCTGGGCTCTCCAGTTTCTTCCTTTCCCTCAGTGCTTCGCTCCTCACGTTCCTGCTCAGCCTGCAGGTCTCCCTGAGGAACTCTCTTTAGAAACAATGGGGTCATCAGTGACCTCCCACTAGCATCCCCACCTCGTTGGGGGTGTACTAGTTGGCTCGATGGCTGGAGTCCTGTCCTCAGTGTCTTCTCTGTCCTCCAGCTCCACCGATCACCTGGCTCAACCCCGCTTGGGGCCTCAGAAGGCCAGCCAACATGGACCACGTCCACATTGCCCCCGTACCCCTCACCTCGTAGTTGGGTTCGGCCAGTGGGGGCCCCCTACAAGAGCTCTGGGAGAAAGGGGAGAGCAAGAGCCGAGTCTTTATGTCCCTGACCTCTCTGAGAGCTGCCTGGCACTGGCCGAGTCTAGCTTCCCCTCCCTTCTGGGTTCTGGCAATCTGTCCTTCCCTGGTCTGTTCCAAGTGCCAGGGCACAGCTACAGCCCAGCCATGACCAGCCCAGGGCTCCTGCACTATGTCTGTGGTTCGCCTGCCCCCTCCCTCTGTGAATAAACCCTCCTGAAGCCGTCCTGAGTGTGCCGTCTATTTTCTCAGGGACTTTCCGTGAAGACTGTGCCACGTGCAGGCTCTGGGAGGCTCCCTGCCTCACTGACATTCAGGCCAACCTCGTAGTTGGTTGTCCTTCCTTCTTTAAAAGGATGGGTGATGTTAAGCCTGTGCTCCCTCTTCACATGCAGGGAAGAGGCCCCGTAACTGCCCACAGGCTGCACTGGGAGGTCGACCCTCTAGGATATGGTCACACTGGTCACAGGCCATAGCTGTCAGGGCCCGGGGAGCCCCTGCAAGTCTCTCCTGAGCAGCCGCAGTCTGTGCAGAGCATCTCGCAGGGCAGTTGTACAGGACTGGGCTTTCCCTCTGGCAGGTGGTCCCTCCTCCCTTGTTTCTGCCCATTTCTGTGCTGCTTTCTGAAACCAGCTGACTGCTCTGACCACCCCCCCAACCAAGCACTTTCTACCCACACCACCCACTGTGCCCTTGTTCTCCTATGAATCCTGTTTCCCCATCATGATTGGGAATGTGCATCCAGACCCTCCATGCTGTGCACACCCCAGGCCCCCAGAAGCCCCCACCCCTGTGGTGCTGTGGGGGGACAGTGCTCCCACCCGAGGGTGTCAGACAGCCTGAACGTTATTACTGTCCGTGTTAAAAACACTGAGTATGGGCGGCGCCTGTGGCTCAAAGGAGTAGGGTGCCAGCCCCATATACCGGAGGCGGTGGGTTCAAACCCAGTCCTGACCAAAAACTGCAAATAAAATAAAACAAACAAACAAACAAAAAGAACACTGAGTATGAGAGCAGGTAGACCCCCCCCCCTTTATTTCCTGCCTCAAGTTAGCTGCCTCAGTGAGTAGCTTGGGCCTGCTGTGAAGGTCTAGACTCCAGGCTTGTCTTACCATCCCCAGTTAGCAGTGTTGCCCTTGTGCTTCCTGGGGCCTACCCTGGAGATAGCACTCAGTGTAGCCCTTGTCCAGGAGTGTGGCGGGGCTGACACAGCCAGTGTCCAATGGAGCATGTGGGGGTTCCAGACCCATTCAGGTGGGTGACAGGGTACAGCCTTGAGGAGGGAGGCTGTTGAGGGTGCCTGTGCCTCCAGGCTGGAGCAGGGGAGGGGGCCTGCTCTGGCGCCCTCTGACCCTCACAGCACTGCCTTGGTGGGGGGCAGGAGCAGCAGGTGCTGCCCAGGAAAGCCAAGCTGCTATGGGGAGGAAAGCAGAGCTCAGAGAATGAGGTGTCTGGGGGGGTGCCCAGAGGTCCAGACCAGTGGCGGAGCCATCTGCTGGGAAGAGGGGACAAGAGGACAGGGTGGGCCAGGGGGCTGCCCTGCAGTATGAGGGGATGATGGCAAGTGGCCCTGCCCGGCCTCAGACCACAAACCTGAGATGGTGCTGCAGGTGCTCCCAGTCACTGGGATCAGCGACTGCCCAGAGAGAAGTGGACCTATCGGGGACAGCCTTTCAGACCCTCTGCAGATAACCCTTACATGGACACGTGCCCAGTAGCCAAGTATACCCCAGACTTGGGTGTCGGCACCAGCAAGGGCAGCTGCAGGAGGGTCCTGGAGTCTTTCCTTTGGGCGCTGTGTCTGGCACAGGGCTGTTGGCGGCACCTGTATGTGCAGAGGCATAATGACTCCCAATGGTCCTAGCTCTGGTCAAAATTTGTGGTGGCGGGAGTGCTATGTCTCAGGCCTCACCCAAGTATGTGTACCCCGCCCAGCATCCCCCAGGGAGAAGCTGTAAGACACAGGTAGATGTGCTGGTGGCCTTTACTCTAAGCTGCTTGAGTTTTTGACATTGTCTCTGTGACATGTCTCCCCAGAGACTGCAGAGTACAGCGGGAGTGGCAGGAGCAGACCCCGGTGATGAAGAAGCACACGGAAGAACTCAGTCAACGCCTGCCACCGCAAAAGATTGTGGTATGGTGCATTGTGGGGCTGGGGCTACAGGGGGGTGACCTGGCTCTGGCCTCTTGCCTCCTGGGGGCTGTGCCTTTCCACTGTGTCTGTGCTATCCTGTGGGATGGACAGGCACCACGTTTGTCCTCAGAGGACAGCGAGGCCTGGGGAGGGGGTCACCTGCTCCAGGCCTATGCCCGCTGGGGGTGGCACCTTGGGCCTGGCCTTTGGGGCTCACCTCTGGGTCCACTGACTGTGCTTTTTGTCTGAGGAATTAGGTACTCAAAGAGGGAAGGAGCAGAGGGGTTGAGGGGAGAGCTTGAAGAATAAAGACTGTGATGGGAGGACAGTCCCAGGGAGGCCAAGAATGGTGGCCTCGGTGGCCATGTCCCTGACATAGGTTGCGGCTCTCACGTGTGGCACAAGTACCCTGAGTACAGCATCCTCTTCTCATTTGCCCCAAACCATAGGAGGATCTGAGTCCAGCTAGGCACAGGGTGGCAGGCATGGAGAGGTGGGGGGCACCAAGAGCCGGCTGCTCTCCCTGAAGGATGTGCCAGGCTGTCCTCTCTGCACTGAGAAAGGTCAGCCTTACTGCTGGGGTCTCCCCCCCCCAGGCCCACAGACACCGTGGTGGCTCTGCCACCTCCAGCCCCAGCTTGCATCCCTCCCTGCAGACAGGTCATAGGCAAGTCTGACTGAAGAAGCTTTTGTCAGAAAACATAAGTTTGTTCTCAGAGAGTTGAGCCAAGGCCACAGCGCCAGGCTGGCTCCTTGAGCCTTCACTGTTCCTGTGGTGGTAAGATGGTATCAGATCACAGCACTTTCAAGAAAGATACGCTTGGCGGGTAGGGTCCCAGCCCCATACACCCAGGCTGGCGGGTTCAAACCCGGCCTCAAGACAGCTAAACAGCAATGACAACTCCAACAAAAATTCAGCCGGGCATGATGGCAGGTGCCAGTAGTCCCAGCTGCTTGGGAAGCTGAGGCAAGAGAATCACTTAAACCCAAGAGTTTGAGGTTGCTATAAGCTGTGACACCACAGCACTCTACCAAGGGTGACATAGTGAGACTCTGTCTCAAAAAAAAAAAAAAAGAGAGAGAGAGAGAAAGAAAGATAATGCTTAAAATCTACCCTGTCAGCTCCAGCCCTCATGCAGGCTGCTGTCTGACCCCTGTCCAGTGTGCATGGTCTTGCCTGGAGGTTGCTGGGTGTCACAGATAGAGTCCATTTTATTAACTTAACATCATACCATGCTAAGCTTTCACTTTTGTTAGCATCTTTTTTCTAATATTCCATTTTCCTTATAAACAAAACAAGAATATGTATTTTACTACTTATAAGAATAAAAAGTACTTAGACAATTAAACAATATTAAGAATGCTTTTTATGCTTTGTTATAGCGAAAAAAAAAATAACAATGCTTTCATCGTCAGCACACAAAGATAGCTAAATAAATCGTCACCCCCAAACTGCGAGTTACTTATGTGGTCATCAAAAAGAATGAGTTATGTATGACATCTGCCAACTTGAAAATATCTTGAAGAAATGATTGTACATTTAAACAACACAAATTGTAGAACAGTGCACAAAAACTCTTTATTGGTCTGGAAGAACATAACCCAAGTTGCTGGCTTTGTGGAGTGGGAGGGAAGCGTGGTGTCACAATGAGGGTGAACCTCCTGTTTTTAAACACTAACCTATCATGAGATTGACCAGTTCAGCCACTGAGTCCTGAGTGGCTGTTCTGGATGGACAAGGTGTGGGTCCCTTGCATGGTAGCACACGCTAGCAGGGAGGTGGACATAGCAGCAGCTGCTGCAGGGACAGGAACCAAGTGATGTGCCAGAGGCCAGTGGGCATGCCCCAGCTGGCCACTGTGTGTGCTCCATGTAGTCCTCTTACAGCCCCCTCCTGGGTCTGTCCTGCCCGAGATATAAGTAAAATATTTTTATGGCCCAAAATGCTATAGCCAAAGCCAGGAAACACATTTGTGCCAAAATGTTGATAACAAATAATGAATAATAGCTGCAAATTTATTTTAGAAATTTGAAGAATAGAAAAAAATGGGCAGAATATGTGGCAGTTCATAGAAAAAACCATCCAGGTGACCATAGATATGCAGTAGATAGCAAACGGTTCACAGAAGAGAACATCCAGGTGTCCCTAGATCCACGGTAGATAGCGGACAGTTCACAAAAGAGAACGTCCAGGTGGCCATAGACACACAGTAGAAAGCAGACAGTTCACAGAAGAGAACGTCCAGGTGGCCGTAGATACATAGTAGATAGCAGACGGTTCACAGAAGAGAATGTCCAGGTGGCCCTAGATCCACAGTAGATAGCAGACAGTTCACAGAAGAGAACATCCAGGTGGCTGTAGATACACGGTAGATAGTGGACGGTTCACAGAAGAGAACATCCAGGTGGCCCTAGATCCACGGTAGATAGCGGATAGTTCACAGAAGAGAACGTCCAGGTGGCCGTAGATACACAGTAGATAGTGGATGGTTCACAGAAGAGAACATCCAGGTGGCCATAGATACACAGTAGATTGTGGACAGTTCACAGAAGAGAATAGGTAGCCGTAGATACACGGTAGATAGCGGACGGTTCACAGAAGAGAACATCCAGGTGGCCGTAGATACACGGTAGATAGCGGACGGTTCACAGAAGAGAACGTCCAGGTGGCCGTATTTAGATACACGGTAGATAGCGGACGGTTCACAGAAGAGA
>NW_003852470.1:1086056-1086257 GCF_000181295.1 Otolemur garnettii | reverse complement strand
GTAGATGGCGGACGGTTCACAGAAGAGAACGTCCAGGTGGCCGTAGATACACGGTAGATGGCGGACGGTTCACAGAAGAGAACGTCCAAGTGGCCATAGATCCACGGTAGATGGCGGACGGTTCACAGAAGGGAACGTCCAGGTGGCCCTAGATCCACGGTAGATGGCGGGCGGTTCACAGAAGGGAACGTCCAGGTGGCC
>NW_003852470.1:1064892-1085800 GCF_000181295.1 Otolemur garnettii | reverse complement strand
GGCGGGCGGTTCACAGAAGGGAACGTCCAGGTGGCCGTAGATCCACGGTAGATGGCGGACGGTTCACAGAAGGGAACGTCCAGGTGGCCGTAGATACACGGTAGATAGCGGACGGTTCACAGAAGAGAACGTCCAGGTGGCTGTAGATACATGGAAATTCTGTATCCAGGGGTACAGCCTGTTCTGGAGGTACTGGATGGGTGTCACACACCAGGTGCTGTGAGGTCAGTGGGAGGATCAGGTGTGGAGAGAGTGCAGGGAGGTCACGGGGCAGTTGCCGGTGTTGCTGTGGGGAGAACATTGGTCCAGGTGAGGACACGCTGGTCCTTGTACACCTGGGCTACACATGCAAAGGCATTTCTGTATGGTGTGTTCTGATATTTCAACGTTGTACTGGAGGTGAGCGTTGAGAAATGAAACTCAGAACTTGCAGATCTGTGGTGGGGGAATGTGAAGGGTGTGTCTAGCTGTGGGGTCGGGATGCTGGGCAGGACACAAGACGGTGCCATAGCCCCATGTGTGGCTTGAGACTGCTCTGGTGGAGCCCCCGTGAGCCAGGGCACTGTGGAGCCCTTGGGGGTTCTGCACCCAATTGCTCTGCCCAAGGCTCAGCGGCTGCAAGCACCCCACAGTCATACCCCGTGCACATTTTGGGTGGGGCAGCAAGGCTCTGGCTGCTGAGAGAGCTGCCCAGAGAAGGGCCCTGGGGTGGCCTCAGGCCCCTGTGTCCACCACTCGCTGATCTAGGAGCTGTTCTCTAGCAGTAGTTTTGCCAGTGATTCCTGAACCCACGTTCTGGATGACACAGGCACATGAAACACAGTGGAAAGCCTGTTAGGAGCCACCAAATGGCATCACCTGCATTTCCCCTGTGCTGCTGTGTGGGTTTTCCCAACAGCTCAGCTCATGTCTGAGCAGGTCCCCAATGCTGTGCTGTGGTCCCCCGTGCTGTATTCTGGGTCCCCCATGCTCCATTGTGGGTCCTCCATGCTGTGCTCTGGGTCCCCCGTGCTCCGTTCTGGGTTCCCTGTGCTGTATTCTGCGTCCCCCATGCTGTGCTCTGGGTCCCCCGTGCTCCGTTGTGGGTTCCCTGTGCTGTATTCTGTGTCCCCCATGCTGTGCTCTGGGTCCCCTGTGCTCCATTGTGGGTCCCCTGTGCTGTATTCTGGGTCCCCTGTGCTGTGCTCTGGGTTCTCCATGCTCCATTGTGGGTTCCCAGTGCTGTATTCTGGGTCCCCCATGCTGTCCCCCCATGCTTCACTGTGGTAGTTAAGTATAGCTGTTAGGCGTCTTTCCAAATACAGGATCTGCTTTTAATATTTTTACAAAGAGAATTAAATGTCTGACTTTAAAAAAAAAAACATTCCTCCTGGACTCAGCACTCACTCTTTTCTTTCTGCTGGAATAATCTGGGAGAATCGATGAGCTGGATGTGCACTGACTGGAAGCAAGTCAATAGAGCCAATGACTGCAGCCTGCACCAATGGTGGAGGTGAGGGCACCTCCTCCTGCCCCCCAGCGTCAGATGTGTTTGGAGCTGACCTGATGGAGCAGACAGAGAAGGCCCCAGCCCTGGGATCCACTCAGGAGGGACAGCAGACAGACAGTCATAGACGTCCTACCCCCAATTTAATTCTGCAGGAGCCCCATAGGGCAGGGACATCCCTACTACCTGCCCCCTGCCCTCAGGCCTTTGTTCTGACAAGCCTGGGAACACACAGACCCCCCAGGGCACTGTGCACATGGGCTTGTGCATGCCTGGACCAAGGACCCCTGGGGTCGGAGAGGGTTGGTGTGGCTCTCTGGCTCCACACTGGGGGCTGCAGGGCAGCAATGGTCTGTCACCCTTGGGGTGTTAGCCCCTCCCATCCAAGTGGCCCATCCTGACAAGTGTAGAGTCCCCCAACCCCCAGCAGGAGCTGCAAAAACAGGTCGGGGCCCTGTGGCAAGGTGCCCTGTGCCATCACCTGCAGGGAGCTGGTAGCCTGGCTGGGCCCGAGGATGTACGGGACACATGGCCATCAGGTTCAAATGGAGAGGAGTGAGCTGCCAGTGGGTGCATCGGGGATCCCCCAGCAGAGTAAGAATGGGCAGCTGTGGGGGGAGCCCTGCAAGGGACATGGTGATTCTCAAAGTAACCTCAAGTGTTGAACCTGCTCATAGGAGGGGGGGTGTCTGTCAGCAGCAGCAACTGGTCGGGAGATGGCCTGGGAGGACAAGTGTGTAGGAGGGGAAGGAGCTGTGGGGACTATGTGTTGGGGGCACCAGGGAACTGCACTGGGACCAGGAATGGGGCCATTTTGATGAGATCCAAATGAGGCACATGGAGCCCAGGTGACCAGACGTCTTAAGCAGTGGGGCTGTGAGCTGTTAGAGACAAGAATGTTCCCACAACAGTGGGGCTGTTTAAACATGCCATGACTTGGATGGTGTCAGGGCTTTGTTGTGTTTTTGGTAAATTTAAGTGATCTTTTACTTACCAAGAGCTTGTTTCCCTCGGCTTCTAGGCTGGGCCACCCCTCTCACACACTCTGCTTCACAGCTGTCCCCACACCCAGGGACATACGCATATGTGAGTCTGCAGCCTGCTGGTGGGAGGATTAGGACAGTGTCCCTCAGAGATGCTGGAAGACAGCAGGGGCTGTGGACACGCTTTGGGGCTTCCGCCCAGTTCCTTTTGCCCTGGCACCCGTGGGGTCCATGCAGGGCAGCTGATGGCTGCGTCTCACATTTGGAGGTTGGGAAGCTATTAACGGGGTACCGCTGAGGTCCAGCTGCCTTTGTACGTACGATTGGAAGCTGCATGTTTTCACTCAAAATTGCACTGGTCTTTATCAGAAACAAGAACTTACAAGTTTTCAGTTTATTTGTGCTAGTTAATTACGCCATTGACCCAAGAGCAACACCCTGATGGTGTGGACTTTATGAGATTTTTTCTGTTTTTCTCACTTTATTCATACATGGTATTAGCATTTATGTATTAGTTTGAAACTCTGTATTTGTAAATACGGTCACATCTGTAAGAGAGACTGGGGACACCTTTTGGAGAGTATGTTTTCTATCTGTTGGTAACTATCTCAGGTGGGCTCCTGGCGCCTCTCCCTGCCCCACAGCCTGGGCTGGGAAGGCCTCTAAGGTGTCCATGCCAAGATCTGAGGAGGAAGCAAGAATTGACCAAGGCCTCAGGCTCGTGACCACAGGTGCAAGGACTGTGCACCTCTGGACGGCCACTGGTGGGTCTTCGTGGGTGAAGAACAAGTCTGATGTGCTTGGCAGTTTAGCTTCGTATTAAAAGCAGTATTTTCTGGGATTTCTGAAAATATCCTACTGCATTTTCCTAGGTGGCATCAAAACCTCCCTTTGCTACAAATAATAGGGAAATAGCAATGAATCCATTTGGGAAAATGGAACAAAGCAGAGAGAGAGAGCAGTCTTGAGCAAGTAAAGAAATGAGGTTGGTCCTGTGACTGGTCCCATCCTTCCTGAGCTCAGTCTCCACCCACCACAGGGCTTATCATCCCAGGAGCTGCCCTGAGCACTCCTGGGCCATCCAGCCTATGTGCTGCAGGGCTGGGGTGATCCTGAAAGGCTCAGTCTCTGCCCTCAGGGCCCTCCTCCATCAGCCAGGCCACTTGGGCCCTGGGAGCCAGCACTCCCAGAACCTCTGCAGTGGGAATTGTGCACCCTGATGTGTGGGAGACCTGAGATCCACCCTGTACTGCCGCCTGCATCCTCCTGTGCCCTGAGTTATAATCCCACTTCTTCTAGCCTCAGGTTTCTTAGCCCTGACCCTCAGGGCCAGGCATGCAGGCCTTCCCTTTGCTGGGCTGTGGGGCCAGTCAGGAGGCTGCGTTCTGACCAGGTGAAGAAAGCCCATGGGGGAGGAGATAGCCAGCATTTAGGAGGCACATCAGGACCAGCTTCCCACCACGCGAGAAGCTTTGTGCTTTGAGTCTGGCCATACAGTAGCCAGGCTACTGGGAAGGGGGTGTCACCATCTCCAAGAGAGGCAGGCAGCCAGCTGGCCCATCTGGGGTCGGGCCTGGAGATTAGGAGAGCTGGGAGGGTACTCAGGAGTTCTGGTGCTGACCTGGACTGACAGGGAGCCCAGGGCCACACCCTCAGGACAGGAGAGTGGATGCACAGAACCAGCAGGCTGGGGAGTAGAGCCAGACACAAGATGGAGCTGGGTCCCTGGGGGACCTCATGAGGAGGGGCGTGGCTGTGAGGGGGCAGCAGCTCCCCTGGGGTCCTGGGCTGTTAACCCTTTTCCCGTCATCATGAGCAAGTATTTCCTTGATTTCTCATGTTCACAAGCCTGTGTGTGCACCCCTCCGTGACTCCTGTACCTCTCCCAAGCCGAGGGTGGCCCCGGCAAATGTGTAAAGGTCTCAAGGCCTTAGCACCACCTCACAGGGCCTTCCCACCATCCTGGCCACATCCCCATGACCTGCACCAGGCCTGCCATGGACTGACTGTCACTTTCACTGGAGGCCCCAGCCCTGTCTATGCTCAAAGCCAGAGCAGAAGGGACGCCATTTGCTCAGCCTGCCCACCACTCAGCCTGGGCACCCCCTACTGCCCACCACTCAGCCTAGGCACCCCCCCACTGCCATCACTCAGCCTGGGCACCTCCCCCACTGCACATTGCTGAGCCTGGGCACCCCCCACTGCACACTGCTGAACCTGGGCACCCCCCACTGCACACCGCTCAGCCTGGGCACCCCCTACTGCACACCGCTCAGCCTGGGCACGCCCCACTGCACACCGCTCAGCCTGGGCACCCCCACTATCTACCCCTCAGGCTGACATCTGGGATCCATGTGTGGTTTGAGAGGCCTGGAGGAATGTGGAGGGGGAATGTGATGTGGGCAGCAAAGGGCCACGTTCTGTCTTGGAGAGGTCACTCCTCTGGGTGCCTAGAACATGTGGGGGGCTCTCAGGGGCCACATAGGATGGAGTAACCCACCAGCTCCCCAAGAGTTGCTTCCATGGGGGCCTAGAATATATGGTGGGCTCTCATGGGTCATATAGGATGGGCTAAACCCCCATCCCCCTGGGAGTTACTCCCACAGGGGCCTAGAACATGCGGGGTTTCTCAGGGGTCACATAGGATGAACTAAATCCCCCAGGCCTCAAGAGTCGCTCCCATGGGGGCTTAGAACATGTGGGGGCCATCAGGGATGATGTAGGATGGGTTAGCTCCTGTCCATCTCCCAGAAAGAGTCAAACCCATAGCACACAAATGTTCTCTCACATTCTCCCAGAGTCTACGCTGCATCATTGTCCTTTAGAAAGCCCACGGCAGCCCACAGTGGCCACTCGCACCCCACCACCCCAGGCACAGTGCAGGCCAGGTGTCTGCAGACACCCTGACTGGGGCCGTGTTCTGCAGGACTCAGGAGTCCACAATTATTCTGAACTAAGTAGAATCGGCACAGGCCTGCTGCTGAGGTGAGGCGGGGGGAACATGTGCCATGCGTGTTGGGGCCTCCCCGCAGGTTTGGTGCTCATAGTTCACAGAGCGAGATGCCTCCCTGGCTCCTCTGCTCCTTTGAGATTCCACCACTCTGAGTCATCACATTTGAAATGAAAAAGTCCAGGAAGATCACCTGAGGCCAGGAGTTTGAGACTAGCCTAGGCAATACAGCAAGACCCCATCTTAACAAAAGTAGAAAATATGAGCTGGGCCTAGTGCCACCTGGAGTTCCAGATACTCAGGAGACTGAGGCAGGAGGATCGCTGGGGCATGGCTGGAGCCTGGGAGTTTAAGGCTGCAGTGAGCTGTGATGATGCCACTCCAGCCTAGACGAGACTATGCGAGACTCTGTCTCTAAAAAATTAATTAATTAATTAAAATCAAAGGAAATTAACTCTACAACCGAGGCCATGATGCCAGCAGAGAAAATGTGTTGAAAACCCTAATTTAATATGATTTTCTGCCTGAGTTCCCTAAGAGGCACTGCCTTAAATGAATTCCAAGTCTTTACAGCATAGCATGTGTTCCAACAGGTTCTAAACTCCCAAGGAAAGAGGCCTTAGTGTGTACAGGAGAACGGGTGTCACCTGGCCCAGCTGCTGGGAACCTCAGGACCATGTCGGTCTGGGGAAAAGAGGAAACTCCTCTCTCTTTGGTGAGAAGGGGACTCCCAGGAGGGCACGGCATGTGTAAAGTCACTGCCCTTTGTTTCTAAATGCTGGGAGGGGGGAGGTTGGACTAGATAAAATAGCACATTCATCAGAGATACTAAGCACAGGAACAGACTCTAGAACAGTCCCACTGGAGGAAACAAGAGAGGCCACCATATAATCACCCACACACTTATAGGAATGGTAAAACATAATTATAGTCCAGAAAAGAGGGAAGAGAAAAGAGAGGGGAGGGGAAAGTGGAGGCTGAGAGGAGAGAGGCATTTGGGGGATCCACCCTAATGTGCATAATGGAGTGATACATTTCTAAACTATTAAGAATAGAGTATGAATGTTTTTACCACAACAAATAAGTAAGCAAAGAGACGGTTATGTTAATCAGTTAGGTATAAGCTTTCCACATTATGTATCAAATCAGTACATTATACCCTATAAATGCATTAATGTACACAGTTATGATTTAATAAAAAAAATTTTAAAAAAAGAAGGGCTGCCGAGGGTATGGAGATTGTAAGTATTTTTTGGCTCCGTTTAAAAATTTGTTTTACTAAAAGTTGAGGGGACATCAGTCTGCCTTTTTAGAGCACATGTTCTCTGAATCCATGGGTGTGTGTCCACGTGTGGGCATTCCCAGAATTATAGTTGTCAGGTGGTAAGAAACTGTTTCAGCAGCTAGTGTGTCAGGCCAGCGGATGGGACCCCAATGTCTCAGCATGCAGCATCCGGTACCCAGGGAACAGTGCACTGCACACCCTGTGCGGTCCTTGTTTGAGGCTTCACATCCAGTGGAGCCACGCGTTGTACCCAGGGCAAGGCCTGGAGGGCACTGCTGGGGAGGGGTGTTTGGCTGCAGCTGCTGAGCCATGGTTGATATGCCCACGTCTGTACTACGGAGGTTGGACGTGCACAGCCAGATGCTGCGGCCTGAAGCCTCCAAACAGAACCACTCACAGTGTCTTCCTGATGGTTCTAACCATCTTCTCACCTCACTATGTCTCCCATTCAACATCTGTTGGCCAGCCCCTGCTATGTGCCCAGATGTCCTGTGAGGATCAGAACAGCCTGTTCTCCCAGGGCACAGCTGTGGGCACGCTCCAGGTCAGCCTGCCCTGCCCCGACACAGCAGCTTCTGGGTCAGGCTGGCACTAGGCTGGGCCCAGGCTACGCCCAGAGCAAGCAGACTATTATCAGGAAGAGGCAGTGGCTTTCTTATCCCACAGCTGTCTGCTGTTTCCTTCTCTCCCAGAGCCCGTGCAAAGAAGGGGAGGGGGCACCCAACTAGTCCTACTCTGACCCTTCTTCTCAGACCCTTTTCCTCCCCAGCCAAGGGGATTTTCATCTGCCTTTAGGTAAGCTTTTATCCCTTCTAAATCTGCTGTTTATGGGTATAACCTTGTTCTTGGATGCCCCAAACTCTGCCTTTCAGGGCTTCAGAACACCTGCCTCTCCAGCCCATTGCTTCAGATCGTGGATGCAGAAGTCTATGGTATCAAGAACAGCTCTAGGCCCCCAGAGTTGATAACTTTGGTAAAATGGAAGAATTCCTTGAAGGACACCATCTGCTCAACTTACAGAAGAAATAGATAATCCGAATATGCCTAGAACTGTTAAACTGAATCAATAATACCCTTCCAAAACAGAAAGCACCAGGCCCAGATGGGATAACTGGTGAATTCTAGCAAACATTTCAGGAAGAAATTATACCAATTCTCTACAATCTCTTCCAGAACATAGAAGCAGAGGGAAAACTTCCTAACTTATTCTGTGAGGCCAGCATTACTGTAATACCAAAGCCAACGATGTCAGTCACAAGGATGGAAAACCACAGAGCAATAGCACTCGTGGACATAGACACAAGACTCCCAACAACCACTTACAGATCAAGCCCAACAGTGTGTAAAAACGGTTTTGCTTCATGACCAAACAGGATTTATTCCAGGTAGGCTAGGTAGGTTCAATATTTAAAAATCAATTACTGAACGGTGCCTGTGACTCAAAGGAGTAGGGTGCCTGCCCCATATGCCAGAGGGGGCGGGTTCAAACCCAGCCCCGGCCAAAAACTGCAAAAAATAAAAATAAACATCAATTACTATAATATCCATCACACCAACAAGCTAAAGAAGAAAAAGCTCTCGCTAATATCAAGAGATTCAGAAAAAGCATCTCACAAAATTCAACACCCATCATGATAAAAGCTCTCAGACCAGGACTAGCAGAGAACGTCCATCTGCAAAGACCCTGCAGCTAACATCACACTTAGACCAGATGCGTCCCCCCACTGTCAGGGACGAGGAGAGGTGTCCCCATCACTTCTCTGAAACATGGTGCTGAAGTCCTGGCTAGTGCAGTGAGATAAGAGAAGGAAGAAAAGGACGCAGGTTCCCAGATCACGTGATCATCTATGACCATCTCAAAGAATTGACAAAAAATTCCTAGAACTAGTAAGCGGTTATGGAGAGGTTGTAGGATACAAGGTTAATACACAAAAGTCGGTCATTTCCCTATAAACCAGCAATGAACAAGTGGAATTTGAGATTAAAAACACAATACCACTTAACACCCCCCCCCCCAAATATCTATGTGAGGAAAACTGCAAAAGTCTACCACATAAATGGACAGCTAGTCCAGGCTTGTGGACAGGAAGACTAAGTATTATCGAGAGTCAGTTCTTCCCAAATTGATCTTTAGATTCAACATAATCACAGTCAAAATCTCAGTAAATTACTGTGTGGATACTGATAAACTCTAAAGTTTATATGGAGAGAAAAAGACCCAGAATATCCAACACAATATTGAAAAACTGATCTGGAGGACTGACACGGTCTGGCCCCAAGACCTCAGCTAACACTGTAGTAAGACGGCATGGTGTTGGCAGCAGAGCAGACAGGTGGACAGGAGGGCCAGCAAAAGCAGACCAGGAACAAAGGTAACTCACAGGGAAGGGAGAGGCTTTTCAACAGACGATGGTGGCTCAGCTGCAAAAACAGAGTCGGCTGGGTCTGGTGGCACCTGGCTGAGACCAGCCTGAGCAAGAGCGAGACCCCATCTCTACTTAAAATACAAAAACTAGCTGGGCGTGGTAGCACACGCCTGTAGTCCCTCATACTTGGGAGGCTGAGGCAGGAAGATGGCTTGAGCCCAGGAGTTGGGGACTGCAGTGAGCTCTGGAGGCACCACCGCACTCTAGCCTGGGGACAGAGGGAGACCCTGTCTCAAACAAAACAAAACAAAACAAAAAAAACCCTTGAGTCTTAGCGTCTTACACCCTTCACAAAAATCAAAATTGATCATAGGCCTAAATGTGAAGTCAGAACTGGGAAACTCGTGCAGGATAATGTGGAGGAGAACTAGGCGACCTTGGTGTGGCAAGATCAATGAAAGAAATAATTGGTCAGGGCGGTGCCTGTGGCTCAAAGGGGTAGAGCACTGGCCCCATATGCTGGAAGTGGTGGGTTCAAACCCAGCCCTGGCCAAAAACTGCAAAAATAAATAAATAAATAAAAAGAAAAGAAAGAAGTAATTGGTAAGTTGGCTTCGTTTGAACAAAAACTTCTGTGAAATACACTGTCAAGGAGAAGGTAAGCAACAAACTGGGAGAAAATATTTGCAAAGGACACTGATCTTATACAGAGTTGAATAGTGTCCTCCAGAGAAGGGACCACCCAGGGAGTGCCTGAGCCACTGTCTGCAAGAGAGATTGGTGCCCTGGCCGGGTCTCCGGAGGGCAGAAGTCAGTGTGAGGATTTGACCAGGAGGGAAAAATGTTGAGAGGAAGTTTGCAGTTTGAGGGGTTTCCCGACAGGGACTTGGAAAACAGAGTAAAGCTTTAAAAGAAGACAGGCTTAATTCCATAAAGAACGCTAAGTTCTCCAGCAGGCAAAATACCATCAGTGAGTACTTACTGGACTGGCAGCTAGTGACTTTTGCTGCCTCACAGGGACACAAACCAGGAATGATACCTTAACCCAAGTGGTGATTGATGTAGCTGAGGGAAGAACTAGGAGCCTCTAGCATTGCCTGGGTTGGGGCAGAGGGGAGAAGGGAGCAGGAAGGACCCGCGCTTCCCTGTTTGGGCTGAGGAGTTGGGGCACTGCAGGCTGACCGGGCACTGGGACCGCCTGCCTCCCCCTCAGCCTCTCTGCCATATGGCCCAGACTGGCTGGGAACATGGGATTAGGACCAGGAGGCGGTTACACCTGATTTCAGGCTCTGCCTTCTGTGTTCAGGGGTAAGTGGGGTGGTCGAGGCTCCATCTGCTTCCAGGGCAGCTATGTGTCTTGGGTGGGAGAGTCACAAGCACTTTGTCATCAGGATGGTCCTGAGTTATGGGCATAGGACACCTGGGTGGGGCCTATTGGGAACGCCAAGATGAGAGGCTGCTGTCCTTGGGAGTTGGGAAGGCCGGAGAGCTGCCAGGCCCCACGCAGAGGGGACTGTGCCACAAAGCGGCCTGTGGAGGTCCCTCTGGGATGGGGAGTGGCTCTGCTGTCTGTCTGGGCCAGAAAGACGGTGGTGTCGTAAGTCCCATCAGCCTAATTTTAACCCGTTTTCTTCTCCCAAAAGGTCAAAAAGCTACAAGATGAAGTCACAAAACTAAAATTGAGCTGTACCTTGAACAAAGAGCATCGGCTGCCGGCTCTCCCTAGAAACCTTGCACTTCACCCACCAGCATCACAGCCTCAAAATATATTTTTAACACAAAATAGTAAGAATCAGAAAATGTGTGTAAATACCAGGGAAAGACAGTGATCACCGTGGTGGAGGCGTCTCCAGGCGCAGCAAGCCGCTCTGCGTGTCCCTCCCTCAGCGTCATCGCCGGGTGGCCGGCGGCACACCTAGGATTCAGTGCTGTCCTGTAGTTTATCTCCCAGCCTGTTGTGTTCCTTCTCTGAAGCCTCAGATGGTATAAGCTGCATTAAAAGACAGAACACTGACAATACACCTCGAGTTTGTTCCCGGCAGCTCCTGCCAGTCTGTCCACCGATGTCTGGATGTGCCCCCCCTCCAGCCGTGGTTGTAATTGTAATCACACCTTTCCCTCCCTCGGTTACCACACTGTCATTCACCAGATTCCGGCCAAGTTGGAAGTCCCAGCAAGGCCACGTGTGGCCAGGAGGGAGCAGAGGGAGCTGCCTGGGGCTCGGTGTGAGGCCAGCTGGTTCCCTGCCCAGCACTGTGCTGTCCTGTGGCCTCAGCCCTGCCCAGCAGCTGCCCACTGAGCCTGCATGTGGGACTGGAGTCCAGGCCTGCCCTCGTGGGAAAGCCCCATCTCTAAGGCTCCCTCTGCCCAGCCTGTTCAGACCCTATGATTCCTATACTGAAGAATCTTGAAAACATCTTGGATGTGATTTCTTTAACCAATATAAAACTGACAGACTTGCTTTTTATGTCAATTTTGGTAAATCTGTTTTTCCGGGTATTTTCCCATTCCGTCCAGGTTGTCACATGTCTTGGCATTGTTGTTCACTGGTACTTCCTTATGATCTTTAAGATCCTCTGTCATCGTGCCTCCTTCTGTTTTCTTGATATCGGCACTTTGTTCTCTCTCTCCCCCTTTTTTTTTTCTGAAATAGGTTCTCACTCTGTCACCCTGGGTAGAATGTCCTGGCATCATCATAGTTCACAGCATTGGTTCTCAACCTGTGGGTCAAGGACCATAGCATTAGGAAAGTTGAGAACCACTGGTTCACAGCAACCCCAAACTCTTGGGCTCAGGAGATCCTCCTGCCACAGACTCCCTAGTAGCTGAGACTGCAGGCGCCCAGCACCCACCACAACGCCTGGCTAGCTTTAGTAGAGACAGGTTCTTGCTCTGGCTCAGGCTGATCTTAAATTCTTCAGCTCAAGCACCACCCTCCTCAGCCTCCCAGAGTGCAAGGATTATAGGCGTGAGCCCTGTGCCTGGCCTATGTTCTCTCTTTATTGGTCTTGCTAGGGATTTATCAGTTTTTCGTTTTTTTTTTTTTTTTTTTTTTTTAAGAGACAAAGTCTCACTTTGTTGTCCTCGGAAGAGTGCCGTGGCATCACAGCTCACAGCAACCTCCAACTCCTGGGCTTAGATGATTCTCCTGCCTCAGCCTCCCGAGTAGCTGGAACTACAGGCGCAGTTTTTTTTGTTGTAGTTTGGCTGGGGCCAGGTTTGAACCCACCACCCTTGGTATATGGGGCTGGCGCCCTACTCACTGAGCCATAGGCACTGCCCATGGGATTTATCAGTTTTATTTCTTTCAATAAAAACCAGTTTTGGCTTTTCGGGGTAGGGGGTGCTGAGGCAGGAACCAAGCTGTTGGCCACAGCTGCACCACCTGGAGGGTCAGCTGGAGTTGGGGGAACCTGGACCCAAGCGGCCTCTGCTTGCTGGTCTGAGTCATCTCTGTGACTCAGGCCTTAGAAAGGTGTGAAGATCTGCTTGACGGCCTACCACATGATGAGGATTTCAGGGAAAGTCAGATGTGCACTTAAGAAGAATGAGTTTTGTAATTGCTGAGTGTAGTATTTTAATCATTTTGTCCAAATTTTTGGTATCCTAGCTGACTTGTTGAGGCTTAATCTATCAGTTATTGCGAGGTATGTTGACATTTCCAGCTATGACTGTGAACTCTGTATATTTTTCCTTGTAGTTAGGTCAGTTTTTGCTGTTTGCATTTTGGAGCTATTTTATTAGATGCCTACAAATTTACTTTTTTTGTTTTGTTTTTCTATTTTAGTAGATTTAGGGGATACAAGTTGAATTCCGTGACACGTATATATGGCACAGTGGGCGAGTCTAGGCTCTGGTGTGCCCGTCACCTGAGTGTGTTTCTTGTGCCCCCTACAGGCACCTACAAATTTAGGATTGTTTTATCTTCCTGTTGAATTGAACTTTTCATCATATGAAATATTTTTCTTACCTCTCATTTTTCTTTCTTCAACTCTAATTTTTATCTGATATCAACATAGTCATATGACTGTCTATTCTGTCAGTGTTGATGTGATTTATCGTCTATCTTCTCACTTTCAGCCTTCCTGTGTCTTTCTACTGTATTTAAAGGTCATCCTATGTAACCATCATACATTGGGGACCTCTTAATCTAGCCTGTCAGTCTTTGTCTTTTAATTAGAGTGTTTAGTCCACTCACATTTAAAATAATTGTGCACATGGCTGGTTTTCAGTCTACCGTTTTACCATTTGTGTTGTGTGTCTCATATATTCCATTATTCTTCTTGCACTGCTTTTAGACCAGTGGTTCTCAACCTTCCTATGTGCCTCGGCCCTTTAATACAGTTCCTGTGGGTCACAACCCACAGGTTGAGAACCACTGTTGTAGATAAACAAAATACTTTAATGCTATCTCTCCTATTAAAGTCTTAGTAATATCTTTTTGTATTATTCTTTTGGGTGTTGCCTGAGAAATCACAGTATGTACCCTGATTTAACAGTCCTTTCTCCACCACATGAAGCAGGAACCCCACAAGTGCTAACCTGCTGCCCCCACCCACCCTCCATGCAGGAGTTGTGGGTGTCTGTCACACTGAGGTGGGGATGCCGGTCACCAGTGTTCTTTGCACAGCTGTCCCACCATGTTCTCCACCCCCTGCATTCTGGTGCTTCAATCAGGAATGGGTCCCATTCACCTGAAGAATTCCGCATTAGTAATTCTCTGTACTGTACTTGTGGTCTGATGGGCAGTAAGTTCACTTAGCATTTGTTTTTCTGAAAATAAATTCAGTTCTACTTTACTCTACTTAGGATGGAATCCCAGGTTGGTGTTTTTATCATCTTCAGCACTTTAAAGAGGTTGTTCCACTGTTTTCTGGCTCCCATGAGTTTTGTTAAAAATTCAGTTTTCATCATTATTGTTGCTTCTTTGAAAGTAGCAGGTCTTTGTTTTCTGGTTTTCTTAAATATTTTAACTTTATTTTTGGTAGTCAGCAGTTTATGCTGTACTGAGATGTGATTTTCTTTTTGTTCATTTGTTTTAGAATATGCAAAACTTGTCAAATCTGGGAGTTAATGTCTTTCATCAGTTTTTGGGAAATTCTCACCCATTGTTGTTTTTAATACTGTCTTCCCTGCTCTCTCGCTTCTCCCTCTCCTGGACTCCAGTTTCACTCAGGCACAGACCCCCCTGCTGTGCCGCCCACTCTCGTCCGCCTTGTGTTCTCTCCAGTCTGTGTCCGGCACTCAGGTTGGACATTTCCTACAAACACGGCTTCGGACTCACCTTGTCTTCTGTTACACACACACACACACACACACACACACACACAACAATGAAGTTTTTTAACTTTAAAAATATTTGTTACAGGAAAAACATGTTGAGGTGTGTGACTGAGAAGCGCGTGCTGGGTGCTTGCACGGCTGTCTCCCAAGTCGGCTTCACGACGAGCCATCGGGGACTCTGTGTCACTGATGTCACCATGTTCATTCCTACCATTTCCACTTAACTCTGTTTATATAATAGTTCTCATCTGTCTGCTGAAATTCCATTTCTGTTCATGCATGCAGTCTACCATCTCCATTAGATTCTTTAACATATTAATATAGTAATTTTAAAAACAGACATTTTATTTTCATTGAATTTTTTGATTTCAGGTATTTTTCAGTTCCAGGATTCTAATCTTTGTTCTGTTGACACCCCCCATGTTTTCATACGTGGGTTGCAGCCTCAGTAGACTCAGTTCACCCTCTGCTTCTAGAGGACCTGCCCTAGGTCTGCTGCAAGCTCTTCCCTCTGGAGTACCATGTCCTCCGTGTTCTAGGAGGGAGAGAGATCAGACCTTCTCTCTAAAACAGATCCCCACTTCCTGAGCTGCTGCCCAACCCAGCAAGTGGCTGGGGGGCTGGGGAACCAACTTTAGAATAGACTCCAGCCACCGCAGCATAGCCTGGTGCCTCTGCGCTCTGGAGATGTTGTTTCACAGGGCCACCAGTTGGGTTACCATGGAATGGGGGGGTGGGTGGCCACCAGAGCCCATTCCTTCCCCCTGCCTCAGCTGTACAGAGAAGCTCTGTCCTCTTTCTAGCAGTTCCCTTCCAGACGGGCCATACCAGGAGTCCTGATGTGCCATCTGCTGCACTGACATCCCATTGGCCTGCCACCTCTCTATCAAGGTGCCCATTCTGGCTGATTTCTTATCAGGGTTCTCTCAGCTCACTTGGGCAGTGTCCTGGGGTAGAGGGACTGTGGACAAGCCTCCCCTAACACTTTCATCTGCTCAGCCCTTTCTCCACCTGGGGTGGTTCTGCTGTCACAAGTGGGCCCAGAAATCTCAGGCTCTGTCCTTATCTCTCTGGGGCAGGTACCCTCGTACCAACGTCTGGCCTCCAGACATGTCCGTGGGTTTTGCTTCTTCTGTGTGGCACCTGCCTTCCAGGTCAGGTCTCCCTCCAGGACAGTGCAGGTGCCCCAGGGGTGGGGGATGCTACACTCTGCTTCCTCTGTAACAGCTTCCCCTGTGCCTGCCTCCTCTTGTCACGCAGGCCATGGAAGTCAGTTCTGACTCTGTCCCTGAGCCATCATCTTTTCATTTCTTTTTTCTTAGTATTTTGAGATTTTATTTTTCCACTTCATCTTCCATGCATCTACTTTGGATCTCAATATCCCCTCCCCTCTGTCTGCTCACACACTAAAGTTGAGCTGGGAAACCCTTGATCTCGTGGTTCCAGAAGTCTGACCCTGGAGTGCCGGCCTTCGCTGGCTGTTGTCAGGGCTCAGTCGGACTCAAGCGGTCTTCTCCCAGGAGTCAGCCTTCACATGGGAGGTGACTCAGGTGGCTTACTGAGTGCACTCCAGTGCCATTGTTGGGTGGTGCATGGGTCCCCCTTGTGCTGTGGATATGGGCTCCCACTCCCTTTGGTACCTGCATGAAGCCCAGTGCCCCTTGTCCTGGCCTTGCCCAATCTTGCAGGGGTGGCACCTCCACTGCCTGTTCAGACCATGCCTGGCTTCTCTGGGAGTGAGGACCACTGACATGCACCCACCACATCGGGCCCTCGCCCCACCCCTAGCTGTCCCAATGCTCCCTGGCGCCCCCAGTTTCCCTCTGGGGGTCCTGAGAACCCTCTCATCAGATGCAGGCTGGCCAGTGGATTGGTTCCAGCAGGCCGAGGTTGCAGGCCACAGGCTCTCAGGCGCCACGGCTACACAGGATTGGCCAACTTTGCCTCTTCTCCTTGCTCTTTCCTTTTGCTTTATTTTGTTGCTTTTTTAAAACTTCTAGTAAATGCCTACTTTATCTTTACTCTCTCATTTGTAACCTACATATTGAAGGCAAGGAAAGTTCCTTAGAATCCTACTTTAGCTGAAATATACTATTTGTATTATTGTTATTTGTTGATATTCTACAATTTAGTTTTTATTTCCTTTTTGGCTTCTGAGTTGTTTAAAAGAATTTTGTTTCCAAATGGGAGGTATTTTCTCTGGACTTTTGTTAGCATTTTTTGTTGTTTTTGATTGGAGTTTGCCTTTAGAGAAATGGGCTAAAGTTTTCTGTATAGCCTGGCCCTTGCCTGTGTTTCTCACATTCCCAGGGTGGCTCTGACACCATAATCAAGCGGCTCAGGGGTGCCCCTGGGTTCTCCGTGAGACAGCTGTGGGGAGTGTCCCCATGCCCTGTGTCTGACCATGTGAACACTGTTATCTAGGGTACCAGCATCCTCGCAAACCTGCTGCATGTCATTGTCAGGGCTGCCTAGCCTGATGCTTGTTAGACAGGGCTCGGGTTGGGGCCTCCTGGGCTTGTCTGTTTAATTGGCCTGCCAAGTCTTTGCCCATCTTTCTCTCGAAGCTGCCAGGGTCACTGTCTCCAATGTCTTCCTATGACAAATTGCAAATTGCTAAGAGCGTAAGTTCACCCCATGCCTGCTGCAGGGCCTCACAGCCTGCGCTGGTGTGGGTGGGGCAGAACAAGAGGCCCATGGGTAGAGGGACTTCACTGAGAGGGGCTGCTGATGGGCCCGGGGGGGGGGGGCAGCCCCTCCCTGGGGATGGAAGAGGAGTGGCCCCCGGCAGAGGTGACAATGGGATGCGGGGTGAGGCTCACAGAAGGCCCCTCCTCCTCCAGGAGGACCATCCAGTGGGGACAGTCCACTGCCAGTCTTCTTCCCCCCGGGCTGCCTTCATCCACTGTCTAGCCACATCCACCAGGATCAGGTGGGGCCCCTTAGCCCTCCCTCTGGTTGTCAGCTCCCCACTGGCCTCCTGGCAGCCCTGACTGGGGATGGCTGAAGTGGGTAATTGCTATGAGAAAGCATGAGAGGAACATGAACAGGGACAACCCCCTGGATTCTGCTTGGAATCTGCTCACAGGCCAGTGGCCTGTGACCCACCCCCAAGGCTGGCCTGCTCCTGAGGGAGCCTGGCAGCTGGCCCTTCCTCTGCCTCTGGCTCCAGTGTCTTTTTGAAGATGTAGGGTATTTGGTAGGGCAGAGCCCTCTGTCCCTGGTGGCTTTGGGGTGTCTGGCTTGGGGGTCCTCTGTCACCCCTAGTCAATTCCTGTGATGGGGGTCTCACTCCCTGGGAGATTGAGCTATCTGGGGGGACCTTCTCTCCCTTGCACCTGACTGTCCTCCTCTGGCTCTTCCTGGACACCCCCCCCCCACTTCCCACTGCTGAATGAGGGCCATCTGCCCCCCGACATCAGAATCAGTGTGTCCCAACCCTCTGGGACATCACTTATTTCCTGAGCTGCCTTGGGAAGGGGGCAGGAGACAAAGGCTGGACACCCCCCAGGGTCACTGACTATCCTGAGGAAGGATGAGGTGGCCTAGAGCTGGCCGTGGGCCAGTAGCTAGGAGAGCCCAGTAGCCAGCAATGGGGAGTATACCCTTAGAAGATGTGGAAAGTGAGTGGTGGACTCACACAGGGCTCTGCTATTGCAGATGGCTTCTGCAGAGGGGACCCACCATGCTGGTCGCCAGCCTGGGGCTCTAGGACCATTGATGGCTATCTGCGACTGGCAGTTCCCTGTAGGTGGTACAAAGAGGCAGGGCCTGGGGCCTGGGGGTATCCCTGAGAGGAGAAGCAGCTGCCTGTCCCTGGGGCTGCCATGGCAACAGGGAGGGCACCTGAGGTGATGTCTCAGGCTGACAAACTGTTCAGCAAAAGTATCATCTTCCCATCTTGACAGGGAGGCCTGGCCCACACTTCCTGTTCCTGGAGTCTCAGAGTTGGGCACCTGCGTGGTCAGGGTGGGAGGGCCAAGCTCTCACCGGCAGCAGCAGCGAGAAGACCCGCCCACCCCAGTCTCGGGACACACAGTGCAACACCTGGGCATGGCCATGTGACATGTGGGTGGAGGCAGAGTCCAGGTGGCCCCAGCTGGACCCCTGACCGGAGGGAGGCTCTCTCTGAGGTGGGTCTTAGGAGGCCCTGAGGTACAGGCAGAACACAGCCAGGCTGGGTCTGGCCCGTGGGGCCTGCATACTCCAGAAACTCCTTGCCCTCTCTAGTGGCCGGCAGAAGCTGGGCATTTGTGCTATGCCCCAGTCAGACTCTCCCAGGTGCACTGAAAGGCACATTTTCTGCCTGAGAAAAGCTTCAAGTGAGGCTGTAGGGAGCTCAGTGGGAGAGTGTCTCCCAGGCAGGAAACATCGGCTTCCCTTTAGGCTAGAACAAGGCAGGTAGGAAGTGACTCTGGCCACTCAGACTTGGAGGTAACCCTCGGTTGCAGCCTTAAGAACCCTACCCCACAACCTCCCACAGCACACTTGACCTCTGCTCTGAGCAGGTGAGAACTCAGGTCCCGGAGGAGAAGACAAGTGCAGTGAGAGGGCGGGTGTGGGGGTGTACCTACCCCTGCCGTGGTGACAGACCACACAGCACATTTGGCTCTACAGGCAGTCAGCAAGGCCTCCCTGTAGGCTTGGACTCTGGAGGGCTCCAGCATCTGGCCCAGAGTCCATGCTCTTAACCAGCTGTGGATCCTCCAGTGGATTTCTGGCAGGTTCTGTTCCTGGCCAAGCATTTAAGACTTCCCCTCTGGGTTCTGACCCTACAGTCATCCATCCTGATAACCCCTGTGACAGGGAGGAAGTTCCACATCTGACCCTGAAGGATGGTCAGACAAAACAAAAGCAGTATTGCAGAAGAACTTCCCTCCAAGGGCTTCCAGATTGGAACAGATGGAACAAATGTGACCTGCTAGAAGGTCCCAGGTCCCTAGCTGTGTATTTGCAATGAAAAGATGCCCTTGAGTCCCTGCCTCACTGGATATGATGGGGCTAAGGACATATGCCCAAGCCAGCCTCCCTGACACCCTGGAGGGAGGTCGTGCTCGTTGACTTACTCTGTCCTTACTCTTCCCAAGCACCAGGGCCCATCCACACATTTGGCCTTTGGGCATCAGCTCTGGAGAAATCCATAGTCTCTGACTTACAGCTGTGGCCTTCGAAGCCCTCTCCCTTGACCAGACACCTTGCTTTGGCAGAACCAGGCTGCATTGCAGGAGACCACCCAGCAGACCGGGCTGGGCAAGCTCCAGGAGAGGATGCAAGCATAGATGTGACTGTCAGGGGGCAGGGCACAGCTACCTGGGCAGCCCCTCTGGGAAGAGACCAGGTGCCCATGGCAACATCTCACCATCAGGGAGTGCTCTGTGAGCCTCCCGTTTCCTGGGAGAGATAGACAAAGGCATAATTATTTAACACAGTCAGGGAGATTCCAGAAGGATACTGCTGGGTGAGTTTGGAGCCAGGGGCCAGAAGAAGGGCCATTTGAGCTGATCCCCAGAGGAACTGCCCTGAGATTGGAGCGATAGGCATGGGACTGGTGATGAGAGGGGGGCAGGCTTCTGGGGAGGTGAATTCTGGAGTACCTGCAAGGACCAGCACAGAGATCAGGACCCCAGAGGAGGTGGACCCCAAAGAAAGGCAGCAGACCCCAAAGAGAGGCAGCCTGCTCGGCCTAGGTCCTCCTCCCCTGCCAAAGTCAGCCCCTGTCCCTCCAACTGCTCCCCTCAGGCCCATCCTGCTAAGTCCTGCTCACCTAAATTCAGCCCTAGGGGAGCTCCAAACAGTCTGCTGTCCCTTCTGTGGCCCCATCTCATTCCCATCTGTCTGGCAGTGCTGGCCCTGGGCCTTGCTGTAGGGGACTGAAGGCTTTAGGGCTATCGTTTGGACAAAGTATCTTGAAGGCAGTCTAGAGACCTAGGGAAGCGCCTCTTTCCCACTCAGCCTGTTCCTTCTCAGCCAGAGGGCACTTGCAGAGTTCCTGGCCAGACTCAGGCAGCCCAAGGTCGGCTCACAGTGGACAGTGCTGGCTAAAAGTGTCCAGGCTAGTGTTCCCAGGACCAGCTGCATCTCACTGACTGGCATGAGCAGGGTGGCCCATGAAGCGATCTCAGAGCAGATGGCACAGCACAGACCCAGCCCCCCAATGGAGTGTCAGAAGGGAGTGGGGACCTGGGCTAGTGAGGCCCCAAGGACAACTGCATTGTAACTGGGACTCTGGAGACCCCTACAGCCTCTGAAGCAATAAGTCTGTGGCGGGGAGACATAGCAGGCTTCTGGGGTGGGCTCTGAACAGCCATCATTTAAGGTACAAAGCATGCTGTCTGTTGTCTTTTTAAAATCCTACCTAGTGAAGTGGATTTAAAAACACCCTGTGGAGGGGGCGGAGCCAAGATGGCGAACTGCAGCCAGCTTTTTACAGAAGCTCCCGTCCAGAAGGAGGCTGAAAGGACAGAACCTTAGCAAAGTAGCTGATGGTTTGGAGCAGAGACAAGAGAGAAGATTGAAGAGTGCACTTCAACCTTCCTGAGGCGAGCCGCGACCCTG
>NW_003852470.1:1057418-1059908 GCF_000181295.1 Otolemur garnettii | reverse complement strand
AGAAGTGCATTAATGTACATAGTCACCGTTCAATAAAAAAAAAAAAAAAAAAAAAAAAAACACCCTGTGAGCGGGGTGGTGCCTGTGGCTCAGTGGGTAAGGCGCCGGCCCCATATAGCAAGGGTGGCTGGTTCGAACCCGGCCCTGGCCAAACTGCAACCAAAAAATAGCCAGGCGTGGTAGCAGGTGCCTATAGTCCCAGCTACTCAGGAGGCTGAGGCAAGAGAATCGCCTAAGCCCAGGAGTTGGAGGTTGCTGTGAACGGTGACCTCACTGAGGGTGATAAAAGTGGACTCTGTCTCAAAACAAACAAAAAACACCCTGTGAACTCACTTAAAAATACACAGCAGGCAGCAAGGTGCAGTGGCTTGTGTCTGTAATCCTAGCACCCTGGGAGGCCAAGGCTGGAGGATCTCTTGAGCTAAGGAATTCAAGACCATCCTAAGCAAGAGTGAGACACTATCTCTACTAAAAAACAGAAAAATCAGCCATGGGTTGTGGTGTGTGCCTGTAGCCATGGCTACTCAGGATCCTGAGGCGGGAGGATGGCATGAACCTAGCCAGAAGTTTGAAGTTGCTGTGAGCTAAGCTGATGCCATGGCACTCTAGCCTGGGCAACAGAATGAGATTCTGTCTACAAAATAAATAACAAATAAAAGTACACAGCACATCCCAGACCAGGCAGGTGGGGCCCACAGAAGCTGGCAGGGCAGAGAGAGGCACAGTGGTGAACATCTCTCCACTCTCCTCCCTGCTCCAGAACTGCCAGCATCTGGGTGTGAGCCCAGTCCCTGTGCCCCTAGGACTTTCACCCACTGTCCCATCAGACCCTTGCTGGCCTCCACCCACGCTTTGCCCTGCAGATCCTCAGATGTACCCTTTGTGCTACCACAGCCTACTCCTGCTGCCACCTGGGGTTACCAAGAACACCCTCCACACACCAGGTACCCTTCAGAAGTGTCTCCTGGCCTCCACCCACACCCACCTTGGACCCTTGTCCAATCACAGACCTGTGCTACCCACACTGCAGTCCTGTCTGGTGCACTCCAAGAGGGCCCCTCTGTGGACACCTGCTGCTCAGGTGACAGGTCCCCATGGCATTCCTCCTGGCGCCCCCACCCTGGTGGCCCCACCAACCTGGCAGCTGAGGCAGACCTGGGCTCTGTGTTCCACAGTGCTCTCCCTAGTGCCCAGGAACCGTGGACCCAGCACTCCCTCCACCAAACAGGAAGGGGAGGTGCGATGACCCACATGCAGCAGGTGGGCTACCTCCCCCCAAGTCCCATCCCCCTCAGACCCGGCTGGCAGGGGTCCCTGTTGTCTGGCATTTCTCCTCCGAAGGCAGCCCCACCCAGCTCTGGTGGCTTGTAGGGAGGGGCTGGCTGACCCTGGAAAGGTGCCATGTTGAGGTGGATTCTCAGCTAGGGCTCCCCTCTACCGGGACTCTGCACCAGGCGGCCAGGCCAGGCCACCGCCGGAGGGCGAAGTGGAGCCGCTGGCCTAAGTCCAAACGTGGGGGTGGGGGGCACATTCACGCACTTGGAGGGGTAGGAGCCGGCAGGTGGGCGGCGTCGGTCCTCAGGCTCTGCCTGCCTGCCTGCCTGCCTAGCCTGGCCTGGGCTGGGCTGGGCTGAGGTCACCAATGTAGGTCGGGCCCTCAGGGGCGGCTGCTTGCAGGCCTGGAGTCGGGTGCGCACGCGCTTGTCGTTGGGGAAGTCTGGGGCTTTTACTCTCCGGAAGGCGCCAGACCCGCGCTCCTATGCGGGTTCCGGGCTGGGGGTACTACGTCCACTGGCGCTGCCACCTTCCACTCACCTTTAGCCCCCGCGAGCCGGGGTGGCCCTTTCGCTTGGGGAAGGTGACTCTTTCCTTTGTATTTGGCCGAGGCCACCCGAAGTGACGCGTGGGAGACCTTCAGACGGAGTTATCCTCCCCAACCCTGGCGCTGGCCACGCGCCCTCTCGTCACCCAAGGAAGCACCAAGCACACGGGGGTGGCCCTGTGTCCCGCCCCGAGCGGCGAGGCCGAGACTAGGCCGCCTTGACCGGCTTTCGGCCAGGGCCCCTTTGGCGCCGCGTCTCCTGCGCCCGGCCCGACTGGCTTCCTGCGCCCGCCGCTGGGACCTCCTCCCCGCAGTGCGAGGACGCTGCCAGGGCACTGGGACGCCGGGCCGAGGCAGGGGACTCGGGACTAAGGGGAAGGGCGGGGCCCAGGGTAGGGCCAAGGAGGGAGGGGCCCAGCACGGGATCGGGAAGGGGGAGGGGCTCCGGGGTTGGCCCCGGGGCAGAGGTATGGGCCCCCAGGCAAGAGCCGGGACAGCGTTCCCCGCGGCGCCCCCTCTCGGGTGCTCCGCGGCCGGGACACGCTCCTGGGCGGCGCGGCCGGAAGGCTGCACGCGTGCCCCTGCCCACGCCGGCGGCTCCGCAGTGCGCTCCCAGGCCGGGTGCCGCAGGCAGGCGTGGGCTCGCCCGGGACACGGCCGCGCGCCCT
>NW_003852470.1:1051587-1056965 GCF_000181295.1 Otolemur garnettii | reverse complement strand
GCGCGGCCGCCACTCGGGGAGCGAAAGTGTCTCAAAGTCGCTGTGACTTTTCGGGGCGGGGGAGCGGACAGTCCGTAGAGGGGCTGCGGGCGCCGGGCGGCGCTGGGGCTGGGTGTCAGGAGCCAGAGTCCCCACGCCCCAGTGCGTCTCCGCGTGTCGCTGGGCTTCCCGAACTCCGTGTATCTGCCATAATTAACGCACTTTTCTTTGTTCAGACGCACTGTTGAATTCGGCTGTTTGCGGAATTGTCGTCGATTAAAAGGGGTCAGATGCTTCGTGGCTTTGCATTGTCAGTTATTCACAAGTGGGGGTGTTTTATGTAATGACAGTGGCCACCAGGCTCCTAGGAGTGACTGGGGCTGTGACCAGCAGTTATGCCCCTCTGCAGGGTCAGACACTGAGGTCGGGGCTCCCCTGTCATGGAGGAGCCAAAAGACACAGGTTGCAGGAGCCTTGGGTAGTCCCAGGGGGAGCCCTGGTTTCCTGGTGGAGGGCGTGGGTGGGGCTGGGGCAGTCATCCTCAGACGCACCTGTGCACCCCTGCAGGGACTCAGCAGTACAGAGGAGCCTCCTGGAGCCCGTGTCACATGGCACTGAGCTGTCTCTGCCAGATAAATGATTAGGCATTAATCAGACTCTGGTGCCTCCGTGCTTCTGCTGGCCTTTATTTTGAAGCCAGGAGCAGTAAAAGGCTTCCCTGAAAGGGCCCAACTTTCTCTGTCAGTGAAGCCCAGATTTGTGCCGTGGTGGCCTGGATGTGGCGGGGAGGACCATCCTCCTTTGACAATCATCTTGCTGACATTATTTCTTCATTAGATGTGCCAGAGCCATTTATGCACAAGTCATGTGATTTAACATATGGCCTCCCGTGTGACTGTGCCCGCTCTGTGCTGGCTGCCACCGGGAGTGCACAGCAGGACAGAGGGACACTGGGCTGAATAGCCACCTGGGAGCAGCAAGTCTCCTCCCCAGAATGGCTGCAGCTTCTTCCCTCAGGGAGAGTCCCCAGGGTACACCCTTGTCTCCTTCCTCAGCTCTGTCTGGTCTTTCCTCCCTGGAGGGGGACTTGCCCCAGTGGTTCCCCCTTTTCTTGGTCTCCCTGACAGGGTGGCTCAACAGCTCCTGACCTGTGTCTAGAGCTATCTGCAGGCAGTGGAGTCAGCCTGGCTGTAGATCCGCATCCCTGCCTCCCTGAAGCAGGCCTGCTGGGCTCCCCTCGTGGGAACTGGCAGCCGTAGGTACGTGGGTGTCGACTCTACCACAACCACCTTCAGCTGTCACCAGAGCTACCCACAGAATCTGGGCTGTGCCTTGAGGGGACCCCTCCTCTCTACCCTGCTGTGGCCCTGTCAGGCTGTGGTTGGCCCTGTCCTGTGTCTAGAGATGGATCTGTCCCCAGTCTACCCCTCCCCCCAGGCTTGGTCCTGAAACTGCCACTGCCCACCTGTCCTTCCTGTGCTTGTCACCCTGTTCTCACTGTTTCCAGTTCTCTGCCCCTAATCTCACGAGTTGAGATGCTAATGTTTACAGCCCTGCCTCAGGATATGGGCCAGGTGCTCATTTCCCCTCAGTGCTCTGTACCTGCACTTGTCCCTGTTGGTGACAGTGAGGCTCTGGGTGTGGGCTCTGATGGGCAAGGAAGAGCTTCAGAGCTTTGCTTCTTGGACATCTGTCCATCCACGTCACAGGAATCTGTGGGCCCCAGAGCCATGGGCATGACATGCTGGATCTTTAAGACAGGCAGGTGAACTACGGAATGGCCCATTCGAGCAGCTCCCCTCATTCAGATGCAGATCTGGTGGCCTGAGTTCCTCTTGCCATGACTGGTCATGTAGATGTCCCCTGGCTGGATCAGGGCAGTTACCTGGGCCCTGAGCACACAGCCTCCTGGGTAGAAGGGCTGCAGTGGGTCGGCATTGATGTTCATGGTTAGGCCAGTGTGAGAGGCGGGGTCCTCTCCCTTGATTCTCTTCCCTATTTGCAGAGGGCCCAGGTAACTGCCTGGGTCTCTTGGGTGAGTAGAGTTGCCTAGCCTGGTGCTGAGTCTTGAACTTGCTGAGGGTGCAATTCTCTGGAACCCACATCCCAATCCTCCAAAAACTCCAGCCAGACATTGCCTGTGCCCTGGCAGAAGGGCACCCTGACTTCTGTCCAGGATGGGGGCTTGGCTGTTGGTGGCTGCTCTTGGGAATATTTGCTAGACAACCGAGGATGAGTGCCTAGTCCAGGCTCCTCTGGCATCAGAGCTGCAGTGGTAATAAGATGTGTTCCCTGCCCTCCAGAGCTAGAGGGACCAAGGTGTCCATGTGTCGCAGACTGGAAAGTCTTAGGAGGTGGCATCGAGTGAGTAGGTTGAGGATATGGGGTGCTTGTGCTGATAGAGGGGCCCAGAGGGCTTAGAGAAGGGTGATGCTGATGGCTCATAAGCCTTTGAGTCCAGGACATAGAGCAGAGGAGTAGCTGGCCCAGTTGCTCTGCCCTAGAGCTTCTGGGGTCAGTACTCACCGTGGGAGGTCCAGGCTCCCAACTCTGTGGCCCTGGGGAGGGGCTGCTCAGAGGCTTCTGCCAACCTCCTTTCTCTGACTCTCAGAGCAGTGCTGGTCCTGGGAGGCCCCTGAGTCCCAGCAGGCCTGGCCAGTCACTCTGTCCCTGCGCGCCGGGGTTTCAGCCCCGCGGCTGGCAATCTGCAGGGCTGTGGGGAAGGCTGTAGGTATTTCCTACACCAACACAGGGAAAGCTGAGATGGGGTCTTGGTGTGTGCCCTCAAGATGTGCTGGAGCTGCAGACTCCCCAGTGCAGGGCTTTGTGGAGAGGTTTCCACAGGCTCTCAGCCCTGCTTGGGCAGCTGCACTTCTCTGTCCCAGGAGCCATGTTTTCCTCACCTCTTCAGGCAGCCACAGGGTGAGGAAGGAGAATCCAGGAGCACCAGCAGCCTCAAGTCCTGGGTCCTGGATCTGCAGAATGGGAAGCCTGGTGGGGTCAGCTGCAATCACGTGCAGCCCAGGGGCTCTGCCTGTGCCCTTCCTGGCTGTGGCTGGCTCAGGCTTGTCCTGGTCTGTATATCCTTGGAAGGATGCTCAGCATTGTCCAGGCAATGGGCCTCAGTGTCCCTGGGCTCGGATACCTGGCTAGTGAGGGAGGTGCTATTGCTCTTGTTGTTCTGGAGTCTGTACCCCATTAGTGCCTTTTGGCTGCTGCTCCCTGACTCACTTTCCCGGCCTTTCCTCAGAGTGAGCTCCCCAGGGTAATTTCTGAGTTCTTACAGTTTTGTATAGAAATGTTGGCCAGCCTGGAGCTAGACGCCAAAGTTGGGCTGGCCCCCAGGCTCCTCCCCACATGCCTTCCCTCCACCTGGGTAGGGCTATCCCAAGGCTGTGCCCACCTGGAGGCCCTGGGATTCCAGTGGGGACCCTTGCAGGCTCACCATGGCTCCAGGGCCATGATTCCCTCTCCTTGTGGTGTCACCTGTGAGGCATCGCCAGGCCAGTGCAGCCTCTGTCCCTAAGGGAGGAGTAACATTGGCCATAGTCTGGCCCTTCTAAGGGGCTAAGCCTGGTGGAGCCCTGGGCCTCAGTTCTGGGCTTCCCAAAGGTGGGGCCCTGTGCCCAGGCCAGGACAGTGGCTGAGGCTCTTCCTGTGCTGACGCCAGCTATGTCTGAAGGCCACAGACCTGACCATTCAGACTGTTCAGCTCAGGCCATCCTGACCTCCCAGCCTTGCTAGTTTGTGAAATGGGAATGGTGGTGGCCTACATCCCACAGGCTGCAGTAGGATAGAGGGGGGCAGGTCCAGAAGCCTGGGCACCTGCTTTCAGCTTCAGAGGGTGTGAACTGTTCCCACCCTGTTTACCCACCAGGCGAGGTGGGGTGTGGCCTGGGGCTGCAGCAGCTCCAGGAAGGAAGCAGGCCGCCTGCTGTGCTGGGCTCATAGGCCAGGCTGTTTATCCACACCCTTCTTCTCAGGTCCTTGGGTGCTGGTGCTATGGATGGAAAGTGGACACAGGCTGTGAAAGGGACAGTGTGAGACCCAGGCCTGGAGCCTCTGGGGTTGGTGCCCATAGAGGGGTTGGCTTCCCTGTATGGCCCTGGAGAAGGGGCTGCTCTGGCATCCAGGCGCTGGCTTCTCCTCCTGACCTGCTCTCCCTGACTCCCCAAGCAGAGGTGGCTTGGCTGGCACTCGGCCCCTGCTCCTGCCCCTGGTTGGGCTCCCAGTGCCTTTGCCCTGACCCACAGCCTTGTGTGGTCAGGGTGCCGCATTGCCTACCCAGGCTGGTGGTCTGCCCAGGCAACTTTCTGGTCATCCAGGTGCTCCTAAGGGGGCAGAACTGGGCTGAGTTTGCCTTGAGTGTCCTTGAATGTGCTGTGCTCAGCCGGCACCCACTTGACTAAAGCCTCCTTCCTGGGTGCAGGGGCTGTGTGGAGGGTAATGGCCAGAAGCTCAGGGTGCGCGCGTGCGCCCATGTGTGTGTATGCCAGGTTTGTGCCTGTGTATAACTCACAAGTCCTCAGAATCTTCAGCCTATTGCGAATGCCATGAGGACCAACACAGAGAATGGACCAGTTGTACCCACCCTAGCTCTGGGGCTGGGGTCTCTGGGACACCAGACAGGAAGCCTAGGTTGGGGTGGTGGCTAGCTCTGGGCAGAACCTTACAACTCCCACATCTAGACTCCAGCATGCTGTTCCTGTAGGGGGTGAGATAGTGACTGTCACTCCTTGGCCAGTCACACGTCTGTCTGGATAGCTCTGGCCTGCCACTGTGGGGCCCAGATGGGACAGACATAGAAGAGCAGCAGGCCGTGCCAATAAAACTTTATTCACAAATTCCAGGTGGCTCCCTTTTTTCCTGTTCTGTCTTTGTCTCTGTTTTAGCTTAAAAAGTCTTAAGAGTTAAATCACATCTGTTAAAAATCATGTGTGATATCTAGTGAAGAAACACACAGAGCATCTGGACTTGTCTCTTACTTCACAGAACGTTAGTGCTTCCCTGGACCATCCCCTGGTGTGCCAAGCACCTGTTGGGTTACATGTGGCAGGGTGGCAGCCATGGCATGGGGCCTTGGAAGTATATGCAGGAAGGGCCCTCCGCCCCAGGAGGCAAGCAGCCGCTGGCTTCCGGCAACACACCCCAAAAGTCATGCAAGCATTGGACACTGCCTTTCAAATAGAGGCTGCTCTGCCCAGTGCTTCAGAAAAGCGGGGGGCCTTTGGCTGGGCAGCCCTGGGGTGTCAGCCCTACTGTTCAGCCTTAACTGTGGATGTTTCAGAAAAGGGGGGGACCTTGGGCTGGGCAGCCCTGGGGTGTCAGCCCTACTGTTCAGCCTTAACTGTGGGTCTTTCAGAAAAGGGGGGGCCTTTGGCTGGGCAGCCCTGGGGTGT
>NW_003852470.1:1027039-1051554 GCF_000181295.1 Otolemur garnettii | reverse complement strand
GTTCAGCCTTAACTGTGGGTCTTTCAGAAAAGGGGGGGCCTTTGGCTGGGCAGCCCTGGGGTGTCAGCCCTACTGTTCAGCCTTAACTGTGGGTCCCCCTGGAAGGTGGGGGTTCATATCTCCTGCCCCTTTCACTGTGGATCATGTGGCCTGGGGTGCTGGCCCAAGCCAGTGGGGGGTGGGGAAGAGCTCTCACTCTTCTTCCTGTGCCTGGAGCTGTAGATCCTGAGGGCAGGGCCTGGGGGTGCTGGGCAAGTGTAGGGCTTCCAGGTCAGGATAGAGCTATGCATGCAGCACTCACTTCAGAGTACTCAAAACAGCTAGGACCAACTACAGGGCCCCAGGAGGCCTTGGCAGCCAGCCCCTGTACTCTCAGAGCAGCATGCTCCCCACCCACCCCCCCATCCAGACATCTGTCAGGCACCTGGGAGCCCCCAGTGACATCCTTGAAGGCTTACCTGATGCCTGCTCTGGGGTCTTCCCTATGTCCCCAGCCCCAAGGAGAGGAGAGAAAGGAATGGCTGAGCCCTGGGACCAAGGGCCTGGACTTGGGACCCCAGGGTCAGTGGTCACAGAGAGCCTGGACCCTGCCCAGGCCAGGTTAGTCTCAGGCTTCTTGGGAACACACCAGAGAGATAGCCTACTTCCCCCTGTGCCTCACAGGAGCAGAGAAGTGGCTGGCCCAAGTCTGTGTGCCACTTGACACCCTGATCAGCCTGGGTCCCTGCTGCCAGCGGTACGCAGGTGCTCACGTCTACTCACAGCCGGGAACGGGCCAGGCCTGCCAGATCAGGGTGGTGGCCAGCCTGGTCCTCACCTCTCACTGTGCTCTATCTCCCCTGCCAGGTCTGGCCTCTTTGCCCTGCCCCCATCGGCTCAGCTGCCCCAGAGTGACCACCCCTCCGCCAGCAGCTGCCTTGGCCCGGCCCCTGAGGACAAGTCCAGAGAGGTGATGCAGCTGGGGCCGGCCTCCCCACCTCCTCCCCAGGGGGACCAGCCCCCCGAGACTGCCACCGGCCCTGAGCCAGCCCCACCCCTCATGCCACCACTGTCTGCCAGCAGCCCAGCCCCATACCCACCATATTTTGAGGGCGCCCCCTTCCCTCATCCCCTCTGGCTGAGGAACACTTACGGGCAGTGGGTGCCCCAGCCGCCTCCCAGGACCATCAAGCGGGCCCGGCGGCGTCTGTCCCGGAACCGCGAGCCGGGCCGGCTCACCCTGAGCACCATCCGCCTGCGGCCGCGCCAGGTGCTGTGTGAAAGGTGTAAGCGCACCCTGAGCCCCCCGCAGGCCACGGGGCCTCCGCCCGCCCCCCGGGCCCGCAGGCGGCTGGGCAGCGGCCCCGACGGCGAGCGCCCAGAGCCCCCGGAGTCAGAGGAGGGTGACGCCGAGGCCTCTGCCTGTGGAAGGAAAAGCAAGAGGGAACGGCGCGAGGACAGGGCCCCATCGGCGGCGGAGCGCAGGGTCCTGGCGGAGCGCGTCCCGCGGAGCCCGGTCATCAGGATCTCCTACAGCACGCCCCAGGGCAAGGGCGAGGTGGTCCAGATCCCCTCCCGCGTGCACGGCTCCCTGGAGCCCTTCCGCCCCCCGCAGGCCCCACTTGAGGGTAGCCCAGAGCCCGAGGTGCTGCGCGAGGCGGAGCCCAGAGACAGGCTGCCTGGCGGCGGGCCCTCCACCTCAGTCCCCAAGCTGAGGCTGACACGGCCCACACCTCCCAGTTCGGACCTGCCCCCTCCCAAGATCCGCCTGAAGCCCCACCGCCTGGGGGACAGCGAGCACAAACCCGTGTACCGCGCCGAGCTGGTGCAGGAGCTGAACGGCTGCCGGAAGGGTCCTGTCCCAGGGCTAGCGGACTCATCCTCTGGGAGTTCTGGCGAGGAGGAGGACTTCGAGAGGTGTCCCCAAGGCCAACAGACGCAAGGCAGCTTGGCCTTCCTTGTGGACTGCCCTAAGGGGCGAGCGGGCTGCGCCAGTGAGTCCTTGTGCAGCAGTGACAGCCTGGACGAGTCCAAATCATCCAGCTCAGAGGTGACCTCGCCGGACTCGGGTGACCTCTCCCCCAGCAGTGGGGCATCTGTGCCTTCCTCCTCCAGAGAGGCTGGTCCCACGGTGCCACCCCTAACTGTGCGGCTGCACACGCAGAGCGTCTCCCAGTGCGTCACCGAGGACGGGAGGACCTTGGCCGTGGGGGACATCGTGTGGGGTAAGATTCGTGGTTTTCCCTGGTGGCCAGCACGTGTCCTTGACATCAGCCTTGGCCAGAAGGAGGATGGAGAGCCCTCATGGCAAGAAGCTAAAGTCTCGTGGTTTGGGTCTCCAACTACGTCATTCTTGTCTATTTCAAAACTGTCCCCTTTCTCTGAATTTTTCAAACTGAGGTTTAACCGTAAGAAGAAGGGCATGTATCGGAAAGCCATCACCGAGGCTGCGAATGCTGCACGACACGTGGCCCCGGAAATAAGGGAGCTCTTGACCCAGTTTGAGACGTAGCCTTGGTCCCCTGAGCAGGTGAGTGAGAGCCCGCAGGGGCTCCTTCCCCCAGAGTCCAGGCTCATCTGCCTCTGCCGGCCCTCTGAGATCTCTGGGGCTGCCCTCTGCAGCCACCAACCCACTGCTGCGGAAGGTGCTGTCCTGAAAATTGTTGTCTTCACTAGTGATGTCACCTGGGCGTGGCAATTTGGGGAAGATGGGTGTTAGAAGTAGGCCTGTCATCACCAGCCACTTGTCCCTTCCAAGCCTGAAACCTGTCTGTGTTTGCGCCACTTTTCAAAGGATGGCCATGAAAGGCTTCCTGCCCCTTAGTCTTTCAGAAAAGGGGGTGCAGTTGGCTGATCCTGGGGTGAGACCCAGTGGGCTTCATCTGCTGTAGCTCTTGTGAAGGAGCTAAACCTTTGCCCCCTCACAGGGGCTGGGGCCGGGCCTCTCCTCTGCCTGCACGTGGTCTGGGTGGGACAGGGTGAGGCAGGCTCCTGCCCCTGCACCTCCTGGTTGGTGTGGGCTCCCTGCCCTTGGTAGGTTGTCTGTAGAGGCCAACCCTCATGTGCCCTACCCCCAGGACTTTGTAGACTCTCCAGCCAGGCCTATCCAGCCAGGGGAGGTGAGCAGTATCCCCAGGTGCGGCTTCGGGGTCATCATCCTGTGAGGCTGGGGGTCACCCCACAGCATGTCTATGGTCACCAGGTGGGCTGCAGTGTCACCCTGTGGCTTTGGAGGTATCAACCTGCAGCAGGTCTGTGGGGTATCTGGAAGTATCAGAGAGGGCTGTGGCCTGCTGCGAGCTGTCTGGGCTGTCCTGACCTGGTCTGGTCCCCACCTCAGACGCCCGCTGCATCTGCTTGTTTCCCAGGAATCCAGGCACAAATCCTCTCTCTCCTTGAACCAGGCCCATTTCTGGTCAGTTCTGAGGCCTTTGTGTCAGGTGAGGCAGATGCCAAACAGGTGTGTTGGGGAGTGGGCCTCGGTGCCAGCTTTTGCTTGAGTTTTGGGGTGTGTGTCATACCAGGGCCCTTCAGTAGGGCAGGCAGTGAGCTCTGAGGGGTTGTAAAGTCAGGTGACTGGCAGCCTACTGGGCTGGCAGACCCTATTTCCGCTCCTCTGTGAGCTGCCCCTGCCCTTGGGCTGGCCTGGTAGCCCTTGCCTGGGTACCCAGAGCCCCCAAGGGGACAGATAGCAGGCCATCCCTCAAGCCATGGCTAGGGCTCAGCAGCTCTGGGGTCTGGGACAGTTTCAGGGACTGAGTGAGCAGTATACTGCATCTGCCCAAGGGGGCAGGTGGGCCCCAGGAGGCCCCCAGGCCTTGGCTGGCAAGGCCAGAGCTAGGAGAATGCAGCCTTGTAGGTTCAGGGCGGGCTTTGGGCTTTGTTTATCCGGAAGCAGAGGAAGAATCTCACCAGACAGGTTTGCCTGCCTGCCTGTGCCCAAGACAGGGCGGCCAGTGTGAGGAGCCAAGGGAAGAGGGGCTCCTGCCCTCCTGGTGGTCTTGTTGGTTCACCAAGTGGTGCTGGGGCCCAGTGTCGTGGCTCCAGGGGCCCCCCATTCTGTGTGAGGCTGCTGGTCTCCTGGGGACGAGTTTACCCTGAAACATCAGCAGTGTCCTCAGGCCTGCTCTGAATGGTGGGAATCTGCCCTCCCCCAGAGGGAAGGTATGCTTCCTGGGGCACAGGCTGCGTGATGTGCTAGGGGCCCAGTGACAGTGCCTGACTGAGGGTGCAGTGGCCAGCACCTGACACCTTTGGGGAAGAGGAGGCCACATGGGGTTCAGCTGGGGAGACCAGTGCAGGAAGGTCCGTGCTCTGGGTCTCTGCTGCCTGGTCTGCTCCAGCAGCCCTGCAGTCACCCGAGGACGGCTGTGGCAGTGCCCTCAGCTTAAGATAGGAGGTATCTGTGCTGGCCACTGCATACATCAGGGCCCTTTCCCAGTAAGCAGGGCATTCTCTGCTGCCTCCCAGGGATGTTGTGTTCAAGCCCTGACCTCACTGGGTGGCTTGGGGCTCTGCTGAGCAGTGGGCTTGGTGCAGACACCCCATAGTCCAAGGGCTCCAAGCTGGGCTGGGGCCCGGTGGTGGCCTGGGATATGTGTCCAATCGGGCTCCTCCGGTGGGTCCTACCCAGATGTTCAAGCCAGGCCGGCTTCCAGTTTCAGGGCTTTGTCCCAGCTGGTCACTTGCTGCTGGGGGCTCAGTTTCTTTGTTGTTGTGCATTGACAGTAGCACCCATTTGGCTACACCAAATGGGGGGGGGGGACTCTTGGTCAGCGCCAGAGAATTGCCAATGACCTATCTGCAGCTACCTTCAGAGCAACCAGCAGGACCCTAGGGGCAGGACTGGGTGAGGGTACTCTGTGTTGTCAGGGTATGGTGGGCTCAGACCTCGGGTCACTGTGTGTGGGAGCAGGGCTCATGGGCAGGGGTCACACTCTTGGCTAGATCCAGGGCAGTACCCCTGTCCATGGTACTACTAGGCTGGCTCACAGTGGCCAGGCTTCATCCTGCAGATGAGGGCAGAATTTGGGGGGGGGGGGGGCTGGGGCATAGGACCTCCAGGGTCCCCTGTCAGAGAGGGGAACGTGGCCTGGCCCTCAGCCCCCAGCCTTGCTTTCTATTCTACCCAGCCTTTCCCTTTGCCACTTGCCCACCCACCTAGGGCTGGACACTCAGCTAGATGTGGGCCAGGGTGAGGCAGAGTCACTTTAGTCCTCACCCTCCTGGCTGGGCCGGGCTATGACTCACAGTCCACACATCAGTGGGTCATCACACACGGGAGTGCGGAGGAGGAGAGTGGTCTTGAAGCTGAGCATCTGAGAAGGCTTCCTGGAGGCAGTGACAGGGTCCCCCAGCTCTGAATGGTGAGCTAGCAGGAGCTCATAGTGCAAGGGGTGGGTTGTAGACAGGAGGAAGGCAGGTGCCTACCAGGCCTAGCAGACAGATGCTAAGAGCCTGCTGGCTGAGGCACAGACCTTGGCCTTGTCCTGACAGCAGAGCTGCTGTGACCAGAAGGGTGAGATGGTCTTGTTTATCAGCTGAAAATAAAATAAAACTTTAAACAAAGCTGGTAGCTTAAAAAAAATAAATAACCCCCCAGCTGTGGGGACAGGGAGAGCCAGGGGCACTGCAGGAGGTGGGGGGCGGGAGGGGGGCTCCCGGGGGGGCTCCCAGGACTGAGGAGCACCTCTGGGCCCAGACAGCATCCAGGCTCAGGGCAGCTCCAGGTGGCTGCATCAGAGGACCCCCCAACCACGCCAAGGGATCTTGCTGCCCAGAGGCACATCAGACCTCATGGTGTGGCCTTGGCTGGGGATGATGCCTCAGAGACAGAGTATGACGAGGGGGACCCCACTGAGTGGCTTCTGAGGGTGGGAGGTTTGGAGCACAACCAATTCTGAGAGCATGCAGAATAAGAGGGCAGGAAGGTGGCACTGGTGGGCCAGCCCTGTGGGAGGGCTCGTGGGAGGCCCTGAGCTGGCACTTAGGGGATAGGGCCTTGCTCACCCTGTACCCAGTAGCAAAGCGAGAGCCAAGGGGGTGCTAGGTGGACAATCATCCGAGCAAGCCTAGAGGGGCCACAGCAGCAGGACACAGGTGTCCTGGGAACTGCAAGGGCCAGTGGGTCACCTGGTCACACAGCACTTTCCAGGCTGTCCTGGGAGTCTGGGCAGGGAGGGTGAAGGCCACCTGTTACTCTGGCCTCTGGGGTTTGGGAACTTCTCTGGCTCTCAAACTGCACGAGCTGGCAGGGTCCAACCTCTTGTGGACCAAGAGTCCTGGCCCTTCCCCACCTGCCCCCGGTGGGGCCTCCCAGCGCTTGTGCAATACAGGGCCCTCTCTATAGCTCGGAGATTGGTCTTTCTGTGTCACTGTGCTGTCTGTGTCCTTTGTGTGAGTTCCCCATGGGGAAACTGTGACAAGCTACCCCAACCTGGGGGCATAAAACAACAAACATGAGCATCACATCTCTGGAGGTCTAAAGTTGGGTCAAGGTGGAGGATCCGAGTGGAGGGTCCTTCCTGCCTGTCTGCTTCTCCAGCTCCAGGTCACCCTTGGCTGACAGCCACATCACTCCAGCTTCTGCCTCACTCACTCAGTGTCCTGTGGTGGCATCTGGGGACAATGAAGGAGGACCAATACATTGGCAAACACCTTGGCACAGGAGGGGGGCTTCCCAGACTCCAGGGTTAGACGCCTCCATGCTCATTCATTCCACATTCAGGACCATTCATGTGCCTCAGACATAGCTGGGACGTCTCTTCCCAGCCTCTTCTTTGACACAGGAAAGGCCAGGGCTGGCAGGGCCTGGCCGAAGACCTGTGGGCAGCTGGGTGGAGGGACCCATTATGCAGAAGTATCAATGGCCATGCTGGGGAGGCTGTGCCGTCCCAGGAGCACCACAGGCCACGGGTGACCTCTAGCTTCATAACACTGTTCCTCCCAAAAGCAAGGATGTTAATCAAGAAACTGGGGTCTCTCGGGGAGGGCATGTGTCACTTGATGGGGTTGGCAGGTGCAGTGCTTGGGGGGTCACTGTGGTAGAGAAGCATCTGTGTCCTGGCTCCAGGGCTCAGCTCTGTCATTTACATTTTCTCTTTAGAAGGTACCCTTGGGCCGCCTGCCTCAAACCAGCTCATCTTTCTCCTGACTCTAAATAAAACTCACTCCTGCTTCTGAGGTTGGGCTTCTCAGCTGACGCCTGCGTTGCTTTCAGGGAATTCAGGTCCTCTGTGAAGGTTGTAATTATTTTGTTCCAGAAGGAAACTAAGGCCTGTAATTCTGAGCCTACTGCTAGGGTTTGGGCCTCCTCCTTGCCCTCGCCCCCGGCTCCCTGCAGCCCCTCCCTGTGCTTACTCCAGGCAAGACTGGGGCCCGAGGTGGGTGCCTGTGAGTCGGCAGGCCAGGTGGGGTGGCATGTGGGAGGAGCCGGTGGCTCTTCCAGGGGCCCAGGGGCATGGCTGGGGCGGCTCCTGCAAGCTGTCTGTCTGTGCCTTTAGAGCTGCAGGGTGGCTGCTTCCCTGTGGAAATGCCTCCTATTGCAGGAAAGGGCTTTGCTGGCTCCTTCCCATCTTCTTGGCCTCACTGCTAGCAGTGCCAAAAACTTGTCCCTGAGCACATGGGCTTTAGTGCCCCTGGAGAGGGCACCTGCCCCGGGGCCAGAGGGTCTGAGAGTGGACACAGTAGGTCCTGCCCAGCAGAGGCCACTCGCTCCTAGTGTCCTAGGGTCTCACCTTTTCTCTATTAGTTCACCCAGTTCGCACCCTCATTTGTCCACACTGATAGTCACTGTGCTAGATCCTCACTGGGGATTACAAAGTGCTGACCATCAGCTGCATTTCTCACTGGAATTGTTCCAACAACAACAAAAACAAACCTTTCTTCACCAACTGCCAGTGGCTTTGCAGCAAGTCCGGCTACCCCTACCCTCTCACCTGCAGAGTCCCACAGACAATGGGCAGAAGCCTGTGGCGGTCCCAGCCCTTCTCTCCTGAGCGTGTGTGTCTCACTAAAACTTTAAACAAAGCTGGTAGCTTAAGAAAAATAAATGTGTGCAATTAGTTTCAAGCCACATAGAAGTTCTTTGATGCACAGACTGTCCCTCTTCAAGTCAGTTGGCTCTGGACAGCACCCACGTCCTGCCACAGCCACACTGCTCTTGGATGGTGGCCTCGCCTCCGCCACGTCAGCCCTGGCCACGCTGTGTGTTCTCTGCCCTAGGCCTGTGAAGCCTGGCTGCTCCAGAGGAGCCCTGCCTGGGTGCTGGGGACACTCTTGCTCCTCGGTTGCTGTTGTTTCTAAGCCTTTGTTTGCAGTCAACAAAGGAATTTGTTGGCTGGAAATTACTTTTTTTTCCCTTATGCCAAGAGTCTTACCTCTTAGTATTAGCCAATTATTAGTTTTATATGTGTAAAAATTAATGTATAGGTAACATCCTATGTTATTTTAAACAATATTTCTTACAATTCTGTTGCAATGAAGGGTAATGGTTTCAGCACCCACCAAGGAGTGGTGCCCGCTAGCGTCACACACGGGGGTTCTGTGAGGAGAGTCAGGGTCTCTTTCCTTGGGGTGCATGTCACATCCATGAGTTCAGTCTCTGAGACAGTTCCTCTCCCTGTGGTAAGTCATGACCTCAAAACACTGCTGGGCTCCTTCGTTTCATTTTGCTCACCCTTTTTAGAGATTCCTGGGGTTTTGTAAACCTCACTGTGTTTTATGACTCCATGGACATTTCCACAGCTCCAAGTCTGGCTCCCATTGTGGCTTCAGGTCAGCATTTTGGCCCTTCTGAGTTTCCCGCAAAAGCAGATATGTCCCTGCCCTCAGGCAAAGCAGTACGCACCTGCTGTCCCTGGCCCCAAAGATGGCTCCTCCTCCCTAGCTTGTGGCAGCTAGCCATGAGCTCTGGTCCTCCCAGGCTTTACTATGGCCAGCTGTCCTTAGGGGGCGGGGGGTTGAGCTAAGGCTTTCTTGGCTGTGGAGAGGGTGTGGTTGGGCTGAGAGGTACCAGTATCCTACAGGCCTCAGGGACAGGACTCTGCTGGTGTCCAGCTAGGGGGTCCAAGGGCTCCTGGGCAGGCCCCTGAGACTCCTTGCATCCTGGAGGTTTCCATGGCCAGGAACAGCAGCCAGGAGCAGTGGAGCTTGGCCCATGTGCAAGTGCAGAGCAAGGGCCTTGCCAGGGAGGCAGGATGGAAGCTTGAGTGGCAGCCAGGCCTGTGCAGGCATTCTGCATCACTGTTTCTTCTGCCAGGACGGGGAAGCTGCCTTGAAGGCCACTGCCGCTGAACCGGGTGGGAAGGCCCTGGCCAGGGGCTGCCCCTTCAGGCTGTGGGCACTGTTACAGTGAGAATGATGGCTGGTGGATTTTTAACAACATTTCCAAAGGTCAGGCTATTGTGGATGTAGAGAGATGTGGGCAGTTTTAATCACCTCCCAGAGCTGCAAAGCATGGTGCCTTCAGTTTGAGCCCCTGTCAAGTCCTAATGTTCTTAATTAGAAAGAGGGGCCATGACCTCCCTGCCAGCAGCCCCTGCTGTGGTCTCTACACCCGCCTAGACAGCCTTTTCCTGATCAGCCTCATGTACAGCCCCTGGCAACTCCCAGGGGCCTGCTGGGCATTCTGCCCTTGTGCACTGTTTGTCCAGCCTGGTCATGTGTCAGCCTGTGGGTTGGGGGTGGGCCCGACCAGGCTGTCACACCAAGTTCTCCCTCCTGAGAAATGGGTGACGATATTGGATGTGCTTGTTTGGCTGATCCCATCCAGCAGACATTTCTCACAAAGGGATGGTTCCTCTTGTCACAGGGGATCTGTTGGACCACAGGATGCTGTTCCCGGGACTGACAAAGTGATGCCTGTGCTTTCGAAGTACAGCCACGTGGCTTTGAGCAGGAGCCCACCATGCCCTGGCAGGTCTGAAGGAGGTGCTGGGCAGGGATGGTGTTGGCAGGGCCTTAGTGACCGCCTGGGATGCACGGGGTCATGAGGTGCATTCACCTTTACTGACTGCATGGACTGGCCGAGCCATGTTTTCACATGACCGTCTCAGTGGTAAACAGCTTAGCGCTCAATGAGCTTAGCAGTCCTCTGAGCCTCACCCACCTCCTGGGTCCTGAAGAATCAAGGCCCTCTAGTCCCCCCCAGGCTTGTTGCCATTGCTCAGTGTGCACGTGGACACACAGACACACACATGGGCACACATGTACTCACAGACCTGCACATGGACACACATGCAGATACGTGCACATAGACCCACACGCATGCAGACACACCTGCACGTGCACACACAGACACACATGCACATGGACAGACACACCTGCATGTGCATACACACGTGCACACACATAGACCCACATGCATGCAGACACACCTACACGTGCACACACAGACACACATGGACAGACACACATGCACACGGGCACACGTGGGCTTGCACACATGCACATGTAGAAATGCACACGTGCACATATACTCCCTTTCTCTTTGTAAGAAGAGGGCAATGTGGACAGGGAGGCACAGAAGGGAAGATTGCTGAGACATGTGCACCAGCCAAGGATTGCTATGGCTTGCAGCTCCTCCCAGCTTGGCTGCTGAGCTGTGGGTCAGTCTGGGTCCTGTCCTGGCGACCTTGCCTTTGAGAGGTCCTTGCACCAGGGGTGTCAAAGCAGAAATAGTGTGTGGAAGCCCTGGTCTGGCTATGGCTGGGAAAGAGAAAACCAATGGACCCTGGGGCCTGGCTTGGCAGGGTGGGCTGTCCTGAGGACCAAGGCCAAGCTGGGGAGGGTCCTGGCTGGCTACCCTGTGCATGGACAGAAATTCTATCTAGACAGTGTTTTGTCATGGTGAAAAGACAGCGGGTCTTATTCCTAGAATGTGGGGACATTTCCTAAGGGACCCTGAGTGGATGCCTCACCTGGGAAGGGAGGGGCTGTTGTCCAAGGTTAGGGCAGAAACCTCTGCCCAGGTATGTACGTGGTATGTCTGATCCAGGCCTCTGCCCTCCTCTGGCCAGGTTTGGATGCAGCTTGCCTGCACTTCCTGCTGGACCAAGGTCAGGGCTGGGGACAGGTGGCAGGCTGATGCAGGCAGTGCTGCTGGTCAGCATCCTTGAGAGAGGAGGCCTGGCCACAGGCAGACCTGCAGCCCTGATGCCCACTCTGTGGCCCAGGTTAGTGCTGTGGGTGGAGCCTGCTCAGCAGGGCCTTGGGGTCCTCCTGTGGTCCTCCTCTTGGGCCCAGGCCATACTCCAGGATCCTGGGGAAATAGGTTTCCCTAGGGACGGGCCCTTATCCTATCCCCACAGGTGCAAGGCCCAGACTGTTGGTCCCAACCTCACTTGCCCTGTGTTCCCTGGGTGCACCTGTCCTGCCCCACCCAACTCCCCTCACTCCGTCCTTACTTCTCTGGGGCCAGATGCCCCCAGAACTCCCCTCATTTTTCCCATGTAAGCTTTAGGACAAATTGCTTCTGTCCCCAGCCCACCCCCACCCTGCCTCTCCTCTGGACATGGGTCTTGGTGTCCATTACAGGCCACATAGACGTGGATCAGATGTCCATGAACCTTGAAAATACCCACAGAGAGAGAATGGCCCAATCCTCAGTCCCCAGGGCTGGTGGGCCCAGATGGTCACTTTGGGTAGGCAGTGTCTGGGGATGTGGTGAGGTCCAGGATGTGTTTTGTGCTGTCTACACCCAGCAGACAGTGTCCTGGGAAACCCTGCTGCCCTCACATGCACAGGCCACACATCCACCCAGCCCCAAGTTCCTGAGAAGGACCAGAGTGGGCACGGGGTACCCACTGCACCCATGGCACCCCCGAGGGTGTGCTGACTCGCCTTCCCAGCACCTGGAGGTCAGCCGCGGTGGCTCTTTGAAGCTGGCTGGAGCCTTGGCATGCTGTTTTGACAAGCAGGGCGCAGGCACCACTTCCCCTACTCCAGGTGTGGCCACTCGCCTGGTGGTGCAGAGGCTCCAGGACCTGAGTGTCCTGTGCTGAGCTCAGCTCAGGGCAACTCACTGCAGGGGGTGGGGGTGTCCTTGGTCTCCCTATCCCCTCAACCCCACGGTCTTCTCTGGGCCCCTGAGAGCCCCACAGGCACTGGCCTGAGCCCTGCCCCTACTGCCTGGTGGCCAGTCCAGCCTAGGGCTGGAAGGTCTGGTTTGGCCGGTATCCCCACCTGGGCATTCTGGCCTTCAACAAAGGATTCCTCAGGGTTTAACCCCCACTGGCCCAGCTTGTTCCCCTGGAGGGAGGCCACTGGGTGGTGCCCAGACATCTGACCATTCCCAACCCTCATCTGGGAGGCTGTGCTGGGGGGTGGGGGCTCTGAACCCTGTTGGGGGCCAGCATTGGGGGAGCTTAGGGCAGCAGCTGCTTGGGGTCAGTGTCAGGGGCCTATGTGAGGACCATCTGCCTCCTGGGCCTTGTAAGACCGGGCTGGACAGCCTTGGCTTGCATTTCACCACAGTGAGATGTTTCTGAGCGCTGTGTGGTCACGGCACTTTCATACATATCCCTGTTGTGTGTGTTCAGATTCTAAGAACCTACTAATGACAGAGGGTATGACGAAGCATCTATCTTCAAACTTCTATGTAATTCGTGATAGTTCAATTTGGAAATTATTTATGTCTTTTGGGCCTTTTTCCTGTGGAGATGAAGATTTTGCAATCTTATCACCCCTAGTCCCTGCCACACAGACACAGGAATGCAAGTTTTGGCTAAATCAAGATTCCATATTTAGATTAATGATCACAGCCTATCCATACAGACACTTGCCAATATACATATTTTTCAACTCTGTTCTCTGACAAGTTGATCTTTGCCCCCTTTCTTTTGTCTGCTTGGTTTTTATAGTCTTGTCACTTGTTTGTCCCCAGATTTGAAGGAAAGCTCTCAGTGCCTCCATGCTTCAGGCATTTATTGGAACTTTCCACTGCTGTCACAAACATCTGTGAGACAACACTGACCAGCTATTCCTCATGACTCAGCGCTCACTGGGCAGCAGCACTGGGAGCTGGGATGTCCTGAATGTGTCCCTCATCTGCCTGATGCCTTGCCCAGGACACACATGCATATACATGCTCACACATGTTTCATGTACTCAGACACAGATACACATGCACACACATCCTCACACACACATACACATGCTCACATATACACAAGCGCATATGCACACAAACACATACATGCTCACACATGTACACGTACGCACATGCTCACATATACATAGGCACATACGCATACATACACACATGCTCATGCATACACATGCACACACTTGTGCACACAGATGCTTGCATACAGGTGCTCACATGCTCACACACATGTTCACATACTCTTGCATACACACATACACATATGCTTACATACTCTTACGTGCAAACACACACACTCACTAACACATTTCACATACACATTCACACAAACACACACTCCCACACATACAAACTCACAAGCTACACACACATACAAACACACACGTATTCTCTCTCACACACACACATATGCTTGTGCACACACACGCAAACACTTACATAAACACTCTCACACATACACATGCATGCAGCCCACCCCAGCACCTCCCATCCTCACAGCCTGGCACCTCAGGTAGGAGCAGTTCCTCATGTGATGGTTGGGGCTTCTGAGACTGCAGACCTAGAAACCACACCTGCCAGCTGGGCCTGGGATGGCCTCACTGTGTGGCCTCTGATGGTCAGAGTGAGTCCTAGGGGAGTTGGGGGATTTTGGAATGTGCCCTGTGCTGTGTGGGCCCCTCTCGTGGAACTCCTCCCTGGAGCTGCCTGTGCCCAGCAGCCACTCTCTCCCGCCTCTGTCTGCCACACTGTGTCCCCTTCCTCCTTTGTGCCCCCACCCAGGTCCTGCCACAGCTCCAATACACTGAGGGGTAGAGAATTGGGGTTGTGAGTACTTTCCCTCAGTTTGTTAGATTCTGAGTTCTTTTCCTTAAAAGCTCAGCTGCTTTCTCCAGGGCATAGGGGTGGCCCTAAGCCTCGAGGCCAAGCTGACTGTACCCCCAGCCAGGGGTGCTTTCCAGGGTGGCTATCCAGAGGACTGTGTGGGTTGGGGGCAGGTGGGGGACATACGGGAAGCAGAGCTGAGCCTGGGCCCCACAACCTGGGAAAGCATTTCCTTTTCAGGGTCTCCCCTCCTGGCCCAGGTACCTGGTGAGTAGGAGTTGGCTCCTCCCAGGCCCAGGTGCTGGGAGACGTCTCTCTGGGAGTGTCTGCACTGTGAGGGCCCCAGTCACTCATGGAGGCCATGAGCTCCCATGTATGGGCTGGAAAGCTCCAGGGCAGCAGCTTCTGCCCTCACTCTGCCCACCCCGAGCTGTCGAGGAGCCCTCACTTCCCCGCATGACTGGCTGGGGCATCAGAAAGTCTGACATGGGAGAGCGGGCTCTGGGGTCCCTGGCGCCCCAGCCCTGTGCTCTCACTCCAAGGGGCCTGTCCCCTATCACTTGACCCTGAGGTAACTGCTGCCTCTTTGTGCTTCCCCCAAGGTCTCCAATGATGAGGGCATGGCTGTCCTGGAGTTTCTGACGTCCATCCGAAGGAACCCATGCCTTCTGCCTAGCTGAGTACAGAAACCCACTGGACACGGTCAGCTGGCGTGAGACCACCAGAGAGGAGCAGGTGCTAGGGAGGACCCCAGAGCACACCACAGCCTCTTGGCGGAATGTGTTTATTCCAGTGACATAGGCTCTAGCTTTGGGAAGTGGCCAAACTCAGTGGCATGCTTGCTGTGCTGCCTCATTGCTGGGGCACAGGCGGCCCCAGGCTGGGTAGCCATGGGAGGAACAGGGCCCGCTGCCTGGCCTCCTCCGGCTGCTGGTGCAGTGGCCGTGCCCAGCCCTGGAGAGTCATCGCCTGGGGCCCCCACAAGCTTCACAAAAACCAAATTACGTGTTAGGGTTCTCTTCCCCAGCCCAGGCTCGGGGTCCCTGTGCACTTGAGAGTGCCTGCCCACCATTCCCCTCCACACTCACCCCGGGTGCCCAGCACTGGCCTGCAGGGCCACCTTGTCCCCAAGATGCTGCTACAAATGACCAGGCATGTGTAGAGGGTGTGGGGCTGTGGTCTGAAAATAGGCTTGAACATTAAAGGGAAAACAAACTCGCTCTGTTGTGTGTATTCCTTTTGCCCTTTTTTGGTCACTTTAAAGACGAAAAAGAAAAGAACATCAGTTTTCTTTCTTAGTTTATATGTAAAGCAGAATAAAAGTCTCTGCTGGTGTCACTGCCCTGCCACGGGCTCACACTTGTATGTCTGTCCCTCGAGCAGACGGCCCGGGGATGGCCCCACAGTTGCACACATTAAGGCCGCGGCCCTGCCAATTGCATCCCCGCCCAGGTGCTGACCTGCTGGACACTGGCCAGCTCCCCTGGGCAGTGGATCTGAGTCTGCCCAGTCTTGCAGCCTCTCAGGGTTTTCTGGTTGACGCTGAGTTTCCTGGGGAGACGCAGCTGCTCTGCCCGGGGTCACGTGCCTTGTTCCTTCTCGTGGTGTCTCTCACCACCTGGTTTCCTGGTCTGCTCATGTGGAGCCAAGGGCAGCCCAGAGGCGGCAGCTTCACTAGAACATTCTGTATTCTCAGGGCATCACTGCCCTCAGCGAGGACTGTGTGTGTACACATGCAGGGGCCACGGATAGATGAGGGGACCTAGCCCTCCGGGTGGGATTTCCTGCCTGGGCAGACCTCCCAACCCTGAGCCCCATTAAGGCCCTGAGCCCTTCCAGGATGCTGAGAGTCCCCCGAACCACTAGAAACTCCACGTGGAGGGGGCCGTGTTTATATCCAGCAGAACTCAGACCCACAACTCCAGAGGACTAAGAGCCACCCCTCCTGAGACAAGGCCACGTGCAGCCCTGGCCTGGACACATTCATTCCTCGCTGCCCCGCCTGTGGCACCCAGCCTTGTTCCTGCAGGTCAGGCAGCAGGACCTACCCCCAAGGCTCCATGGCTCTTCCCTGGGCTCAGCACCCCCAGCTGTCACCCTCCAGCCCTGTGAGACAGGGTGGCTCCACAGCCACACTGTGGTCAGGCAGGGCTGGACCAGGGCCTGAGTCTCTGCACCTTCACCCAAGAAGGCCTGAGCTCAGGGAGGGATTCCAGTTCCCACATTCACTTGGGCCATCAGGCCTGAGGGACACAGCTGAGGGCAGACATCCCTGTGGTAGGGACACCGGCCGGGAGGCTGGTATCCTCAGAAGCAGACACGTGCGCTGAGCACGGTGCAGCACTGTACCTGCGTGACTGTGGGGGAATTGCCTGGACAGCACTACCCTGGGCCCCGCAGTGGGGAGGGGTGAGCTTCCCTGCTGAGAATGAGAGCGGTGGACACAGGTGTCAGCACCCACAGCAGCCAGGAGAGGGCTGGTCCTGCACCCTGCCGAGAGTGTCTGCGCACCCATGTTCTCCAGCCCAGGCCACCCAAGCAGGCCTGGCCATGTGACCAGCAGGTACTGGGGTGGGGGAGGCTTGGTTGCCAACCAGAGGAAGGTGAATTCTTTTGGCCTGAGGACACTTAGGAGAGTGGGGCAGGGGGCTTCCCTTAAGCCCCTGGCTTTGGATGATCCCTTTTGGCCTTGCTGGGGGCCCAGGACTTGGGGAAGGTAAGGAGGGCCTGCAGGTGAGTCTGCTCAGGACAGTGGTTCTGAGTGGGGTGCGTGGGCCTTATCTGCTGATCATTGGCCAGGACCTTGGCTTTGCCTAGATGCTGTCCATCCAGACTGAACTGTGCAGGATTCTGTAAGCAGGTCCTCAAGTGTAGTTTGGCTGTGGGCACCAGCACCTGTGAGACCCCATAGGCTGTCCTGAGAGGCTGTGGGGTTGTCCCTGGAACTCTGGTTCTGTGAGATGACACAGCCACAGAAATTTGGAAGCATAGCCACTTTGGAGGGTCACAGACACACACCAGCATAGCAAAGGCTCCAAGGCTGGTCCTGGAATTACAAACAAAACAACCAACAGCAAAGCTCTGGTGGCCTGCAGTGGCCACACTGCCCTGCCTGTGGGTCCCCTTTGGCACTATGGGAGCTCTCAGGGCTCCCTCATGTGAATGCCCGAGGCTGGACATGTCCCTCTGTGGGCCTGTCCCTCTGTGACCTGCTCCTATTCTTGCCATCATCTATCCCTGCGGGGAACACTCTCTGGCCATGCTCACACCCCAGGTCCCTCCAGCTGCACCTGAGAGGGAGGAAGGGGGTTGGGCGCCTCAAAGGCCCTGGGAGGAGTGGCCAGGCCTCAACAGGCCAAGCCCTGAGCAGGCCCTGTTCTCTCCACCCTGCCCCAGTGCAGCCCTGGCCCGGGCATGGAGAAATGGGTATACTTTGGTGGTTCTAATTAAAAGTGAAAGCGGCCTTTTTAAAACTTTTTTTAAGTCTTCAGATGTTTCTATAAGTGGTAAATTAATCTTGCATTCCTATCAGTTGAGTTTCGTGGCAGCTCATGGTGACCTGAGCGGCTGTCCTTCAGGTTGGTCCCAGGCCTCTACTGACGTCCAGGGTGGGGCCTGAGGTTGTGGGCACCTGACACAATGTCTGGGTCCCCTGGTGCTGCTGGTGCTGTGCTCGACCCCTCTCTGGGTGGGGTACACAGCCCACTGGGCCTGGGATGGCAGTGCTCAGCAGGCCCCAACTTGGATGGCAGTAGCCAGAGCATTGTCCAGGGGCCCCACCCAGCCACCCGTACCCTGCTTTGCTCCAGGCTTTACATGGGAGGACCACTGGACTCCCTGCGGCCTCCTAGCACCCCCTGAGCTAGGCCCTGTTGTCACCACAGAGAGGCTGGTCAGAGTGACCTCTATAGCTCCTGCTCTTCACAGCCCAGGGGAGGGTCCTGTGGAGGGGGACCTGGAGAGAGGCCTAGGAGAGGGGGCCCTAGGGGAGGGGGCACCTGGAGGAGGGGGGCCAATGAGCGAGAGACCTGGGGAGGGGAGCATCTGGGGAAGGGGTCCTGATAGGAGAGGGGCATGTGGGGGAGGGGTAGGAGGGAAGGGGATGCCTGGGGAGGGGGCCCTGTGGGAAAGGGACCTGGGGAGGGGGCCTAGGAGAGGGAGACACTTAGAGAGGGTCTTGTGAGAGAGGAACCTGAGGAGAGGGATTGAGGGAGGGGGAACTGGGAGAAGGTCTTGGGGGAGGAGGAGCACCTACCAGTCCATGGTATAGGAGTGCACAGTGGGTGTGGGCAGGGTGGGCCTGGGGGTAACAATGGGGCCAGGGCTCTGGCCCAGAGATCTCTCCTGCTCTGGGCCCGGCCTCCTAGGAGCCCAAGCAGGGCTTTCTCCACTCTGAGAACAGGGCCAGGCCTGCCCTGGCTGACTGCCCAGCTGTCCTAAGGACGGCTCTGACTTCTCAGCCTTCACAGGGGTTTCAGGGGTGGCTAAAGGTGTAACCCAAGTGGCAGCTGGGCTGGGGGCTCAGGGTACCACTTGCCTAGGGTGGAATCGTCTAAGTGTAAGGAAGGCTCTGGCCCCACAGAGTCCTCCAGGTGGGCAGCCAGGCCCCACTGATAGCAGCCCCTGTGCTCCCGGCCACCAGTGTCCAGGCCCCACTGCTCAGCAGCCCTTGTGCTCCACCACTGTCTGGCCCCACTGGGGTCACCTGTGTCCTTGGCCCTGGAGTAGCTGAGGAGGGGCAGGAGGTGATACAGCCCGGTGGGGGCAGCTCTGATCTCTGGCATCTTCCTGATTGGGCTGTTTGCTCCAGACCCTCCCCCCAGGTGGCCCTGTTTCTGCCAAACTCCCTCCCTGAGGCCCCACCCACCCACCATCTGCCAGAGGCTGAGGCTTGTAGGGGGTCCTAGGCTGAAGCCCTCACCTGCCTTCTGGGCCCTGGGCCTGACCGCCCTGGGTGTAGGAGCAGGGTGAAACTAGGGGGGCTATCCCACAGGGCTACCAGCTCCAGCTCCCCTCTTTGCCCTGGCTCAGGCCCCTGCACGTCCCATGGACCCCTTACTCCTGCAGCCCTCCTAGGTGGGGTGGGATGGCTGGTGGCGAGACCCACTGTGAGCTGGGGGCCCCATGGCTGGCTCCAAGTCACCCCCACCCCCGACATGCCCAGATCTAGCTATGAGCTTTTTTTTTTTAGAGACAGCGTCTCACTTTATCGCCCTCAGTAGAGTGCTGTGATGTCACAGCTCACAGCAACGTCCAGCTCTTGGGCTTTGGCGATTCTCTTGCCTCAGCCTCCTGAGTAGCTGAGACTATAAGTGCCCACCACAGCACCTGGCTGTTTTTTTGTTGTTGTTGCAGTTTGGCTGGGGCCAGGTTTGAACCTGCCACCCTCAGTATATGGGACTGGTGCCCTACTCACTGAGTCATAGGCACTGCCCAACTGGGAGTTCTTAGCACCCCTGCCATGGCCTCCCTTCTCTGCAAGATTTCTTTTAATCTGATTATGAAATAACCCCTGTTGATGGCAGAAAAATAGTAAAATAAAGAAGAGCAAAAAAGAAAAACAAAAGTCTCCAGCAGTCTCCCACCCACTGTGGGCCTTTGCATGCTTCTTCCTGGTTAGTTCTCTGGGCTAACAGATGTTTGCTCTGCAGACCTGGCCTTGTGCCACCCAGGAAGCTGTGTGCCGGTTCCTTCCACAGCTCCCATGTCCTGGGGCCTCCTCCCTCCAGCCCTAGGTCTGGGGCAGCCCCAGCCCCACCTCCACCAGGACACAGGGAGGAACAGACGGATCCTGCCCGTGGCCCAAGGTGGCCTTCGTCATCTGCTCAGAAGGGCTAAGCTCCTTTGTGCCTAAGGAAGCTTCTGAGTGAATCAATACTCAGCCGGAAGTGAGGGGCCACAGCTGGGGGCTGCCTGCTGCGATCCAGGGCTGACCTCTTGCCCTGCCCAGCTTCTTTGCTGTAGGCACCCCTCTCTTGGCTGAGTTGCCAAGTTGCCCCCCCATTGCCCACCTGCAGGGCTCTAGGTCCAGACTCTGCTGGAGTTACAGCTGGCATCCAGCCTGTCCCCCTTCCCGCCCCACCCTGTGAGGAGTGCCCTTACCACCCAGCCTCTGCCCCAGCTGATTTATTTTTAGCCCCAGCCCCGCCTGACACTACCATCAACCTTTTCTCTAGGGATCTTGGGATCTGCAGAGAGGCGGTGAGGCCCTCAGGCCCCTCCCAGGGCAGCCAGCACCCCAACTGGCAGTGGAGGCAGTGGCTCCATCCTTGATTTTATGGGCTGGACAGATGCCTCTGACCACTCCAGGGGGTGGGTCACTGGAGACTTCCTTCTTTCCTGGATGGGGCTGGCGGGGGGGGGGGGCCAGGAGCCCCACAGAGGAAGGGGAAGCTGGGGGTTGGGAGCTGGAGGGGTGCCCTAAGGGAGCCCGGAGGACCAGGAGCAGGCCTGGCAGGGTGGAAGAGGGTGTGCCAATATCAGGTACAGAGCTGCGGCCAGTAGCCCTGGCCTGCCTGAGGTCCAGGCAGGTGGGATGCATTTGGGGCCACCCTTCAGAAGGGGCCGATCCCACACGTGGAGGAGAGGGCATCCTGGACACTGGTGCAGACACACCTGCACTTAGGGCCTGCTTTGGGGAAGAAAAACATGCAAGTCCTGAGCTCTGCCCAGACCAGGGCCCATCCCCTGGGAGGCGTGTCCCCTCTCGTCCCTGAGCCGCCCGCCCTCCTGGTGGAGCAAAGGGAAGCTCCTCCCTGCGGCCAGGCAGGGGATATTTTTAGAGGCTGACCACAGTGACGATCACTCAGCCGTTGAATCCCTAATCTGTTTGGGTACAGTTTCAAGCATGAATTTCTCCTAATGGTCACTTGTCACAGAGAAAACAATCTTAATGATTGTTCTAAGGCATCTGCCGTGTGATTTGGGGTGCCCATTCGTGAGAGGCAAGGAACAGGAACCTGGGAGCTCTTAAAGCTGTCTCATTTCCCTCTGTGGGGAGATGGGAAGCAAGTCTTTTTTTTAAAAACCAGCTTTAGTGAGGTGTGACTCACAGGCCACACAACTACCCACTCACAGCTCACAGTCCCACGGTTTTACTGTGTTCACAAATGTGTGCACTGTCACCACGGGCTTCCCCTCAGAAAGATACCCCACACCTTCTAGAACCACCGTCCTCTCAGCCAGAGCAGCCGCTGGTCGCCTTTCTGTCTCTGGGGATTTGCCTGTTTGGATGTTTCAAACTCAGGCCCTGACAGTCTGCAGGTTTCTGCGTCCACCTCTCTGCTTAGCACAGCGTTAACACCACATCCTCAGGCTCATCCTGGTTGTGGCGAGGTTCAGAGCTTCGTCCTTCCTCACAGTTGAGTATGGTTCCAAGGTGTGGGTGGGCCACATGGTGCTGTCCTTCCTCAGCTGGTGGACAGCTGGGCAGTTTCTGCCTCTCAGCTGTTGTGAGTATCCACGTTCCCACTTCTGTGCAGACGTGTGTTTTCATGTCTCTGGCCTATGCCTGGGTGTAGCTGACTGTGTCCCAGGGGTCAAGGTCAAGATGGTGTGCACCATCTTCATGCTGGTGTCGTGGCTGTGATTCATGATCTCAGGAGGCTTGATGTGGCCCTGCTGCTGGCTTCAGTCTGAGGAGAAGGTGAGGCACAAGAGCCTGAGCCTCCAGCCCTACCCTCCTGAAAGATCAGCCACATCATCCGCCTTGGATGCAGATATGGGCGGCTCCCCAGACCCCCTTCACTCAGAAGCACTCGGTAGCTTCCCACCCCAGGCCCTGGAGCAGCTGCACCGAGTGCCGAGAGCAGGTGGGGACCCCAGATGGGTGCCAAGCTGCTACCCCAGACACCTCAGCTGCCGGCACACTGTTCAGAACCTCCTGTTTGGGCACACATCTGCTGTCACTGCACCAGCCCTGTGACATGGCCCTGCTGGCTCTGCCAGAGCTCATTCGGATGAGGCTGGGGAGGAGACCACCCCTCACAGCCCATCTCCAGCCTAGGATGGGCTGGCTTTCAGTGGGGGAGCTCTGGAAGCCCCAAAGCCTAGCAGGGGTGCACCCCCAGGCTAGAGCCAGGTTCACCAAGCCTTGTGCACTGGGGAGCCTGTTCCTGTCCCCGTCCCCACAGGCACCTTGTACATGGTGTTTGCGCTATTCAGCACTGTCCACACAGGCCCCCGTGTGTCCTCCCAGCCTGAAATTTTGTGGCTCTTACATCTGGCTTGTTTCTGTGGAAAGGTGCGTGCTGTCTTGTCCCGCAGAACTGATTATAAATGTTCTGCCCTGTGAAGTTCTATTCTGAGAAGCTGCTATTAATTGGCAATACTTCCTCACAAAGAACGTGACACTCTCGGCTGAGTTCAAGGGGAATCCTTTCTTTCTGGCTCACATATTGTGCATTTTTTTCCTGGAAATATTTAATGTGTTAAATTCAAACTCCAAACATACTAGCTGATCATTTAGGCTGATAGTTGAATTGAATTTGGCTGAGCTTTCAAAAGGGGGGCAAATCCTATCAACGTTTGAAGCTAAGGCAGACAACAAGGTTGATCTTTCCCAAGAAAATGCATCTCTTCCTCTGGGGATTTTGGTTGACTTCATATTTGCTGGGAGTGGAAATTGTTTTACCCAGCAGGGCAGTATCTAGATAGTTGGGCAGATGTTAAAAATTGATGTAGCTACTCTGTCTTTTTCCAGAAGTGAGTTTTTGGTTTAATTACTCTGAATGTAATGGCTGGCATTAAACCATGTGTGCATTCAGAATGGAAAACATTTAGCTTAAAAAGAATTTCAGATCTTCATAGCTGGGAATGGAAAATGCCAGTACATGCCCAGCATGCCATGGAGGGGAGCTGCATGCCTGTGCCAAGCTCATGTGTGCACATTGCCTATACGTATGCATGTGCATGTGTGAGTGTGCATGGGTTTGGGCACGTGTGCATGTGTGTGCATGGCCTATACATGTGCATGTGTGAGTGTGCATGGGTTTGGGCACGTGTGCATGTGTGTGCATGGCCTATGCATGTGCTTGTGTGAGTGTGCACGTGTGCTTGTGTTCACGCCCCACATGTGTGCATGTGCAAGTGTGCACGTGCATAGGTGTGTGAACCCACGTGTGTGTGGGTCATGGGTGTTGAATTTCACTTTCAATGTGATTGTTCCTTTCTGGCTACCGCCCCACCAAGGGGCTCACTGTCCTGTGGCTATACCTGTCTGTAGAGCTGGAGTCTGCAGTGGCCCTGACCTCACCCCTGATCCCCAAGGCAGGGCTGAATGCTGCTCCCCCTTCCATCAGGCATGGGCTATGTGTGCATTGGTGAGGGGCCTGACTGGCTAGAGCCAGTGCCAGCTATCCCCAAGGCTCTCCTGGAGTGTCCTGAGGGGGCCCTTTGGCAGCCTGGGGATTTTTTTTTTATGATTAATAGACTTTATATGTCTTGGAGCAGTTTTTGGTTTATAGAAAATTGAGCAGATAGTGCCGAGTTTCCAGGAGCCCCTCACCTGCAGTCCCAGCAACCCGCATCTTGTACTAGTGGGCTGCACTCAGTACAGCTGATGAGCCGGTATTGATTAACAGCCACAGTTTACAGCAGGGTCTATCACGATATCCTGCAGACTATGACTTTTGACAAATGTACAGTGACATGTGTCCACAGCATCATATGGACTTATATGAATCCTCTGTGACCCCCCCATTCATTATTGTTTTAGATGAATAAAATTACAAGACTGAAAAGGAAACCATAGTAGTGAATAGTCAAGACACTAGCAAAGCAGATGGGCGAAGTGGCCATGGTTGCTCCACGCTGACTGCACAGGGAGACCCGGTGTCCAGCAGCCTCAGTGGTATTGAGGTTGTCTGGCTGTGGACAAGTTTGAAATGTCGGCAACAGCTGTGCAGTGACACAAACAATCCCTGCTTTCTGTCAGACCAACTTTCCTAATGGATGGAGATGCGAAATTTCAGTTAGAGCTTCGTGAAAATGAAGATGTCTCTTTGTTCTTGTCCAAGTCCACAGACCCCCTGAATTAAGAATCCCTGCTCTGGAAAAGCGTCAAAACTGGAAATGAGAAGAACACGTGCTAGAAGGGAGGGAAACGTGCTTTCAAAACCAGGTCTGTTGTTTTCAAAACCTCCTGGTACAAGGAGCCACGTGGGCTTCTGATGGCTCTGCGTGCCCAGCAGTCCAGAGTGATCTCACACTGACAGAATACAGGCTAAGGAGGAGATGGGGCTTTGCAATTAATGCCCATCCACACAGCAGGCATGACGGGCATGTCTCAGTGTCTTCCTGTGACTGGGAGGGTTATTACCTGAGAGTGGGCAGAGGTCAGGGAAGCAGGAGCCAAGATCCAGGTGTCCAGCAAGTGACAAGGGGCACTGCTGGCCACAGGCCTAAAAAGTTAGCTTCTGTTGTGCCACCACCACTGTCGCCTTCTTCATCAGCATCACCATCCAAATCTTCATCACTGTAATCTTCAAGAGTACCATGTCATCTTCACCATCACTGTCATGATCACCCTCATCACCACCATGATCTATCTTCACCACCACCACCACCTGCATCATCATGATCCTGATCACCATCACCACCACCACCACCT
>NW_003852470.1:1014883-1024961 GCF_000181295.1 Otolemur garnettii | reverse complement strand
TTCATCATCATAATCCTGATCACCATCATCACCACCACCACCTTCATCATCATAATCCTGATCACCATCACCACCACCTTCATCATCATAATCCTGATCACCATCACCACCACCACCTTCATCATCATCACCTTCATTGTCACTATTACTGTCCCCATCACACCCATCACAGCTTCCTTGTGTGCTCCCTGGAAGGCACTGGGCTGGTGAGGAGTGTCCCTGAAGGAGTAGCCACCAGTGTCACCCTGCAGACAAGCCTTGCAGAGCAATTGTGGCCTAGGCTTGGGCTGGTTTTTGTCCCTAAAGCCCCATGCTTTGGGAAATGTGTGTTGTGTGGATGAACACACAGTTCAGAGAATGGGAGAATGCCACCCAGAAGTGGGTCTGGAGGGAAGGGAGTCTGCAGACCCTCAGGCAGTGCCCTGGTTGGCTTCAGTCCTGGTAAGGGTGCTGCCCTGCGTCTTAGCTCCTTCCTCCCTGGCCCTCTCTGCTCCCACTCCTGCCCACTCATCCTATTTTCTGCCCCAGTTGTTTTGACCTCCTTCCTTCAAGGACTGCAAATGTCCCCTTCCCTCCCTATGGATTCCAGAACTGGGTGAGGCCAGCCTGGGTGACCAGACTTGAGAGCAGAGCAGGTGCCCTGGCTACCCATCAGTCTGGCCCTGGGTGAGGGAGGGATGTTAACCTGTGCCCCAGAAGCTCAACTAAGTGTCCTCATCTTTTCTGTGGTGGCTGCCACCCACTCCACAATGGGCCCTGGTCCAGGTTGGAGGCCCCTAGGAGACCCTGCCATGGGAGGGACGGAATCTACGGCCCACTCTGCCTCCCTGCACACCCAAGGCATGCCTGGGGCCACTCTCTCCTTCCTGGCCCTGCCTGGCCTCCTGAAAATATGGGCAACCAGGAGCCATGCCTGGGTGCTTGGGTGGGCAGGGAGGGCTGGCTGCCAGCACAGCCCCAGGAGGCTGCGCATCGTCCACCCCTGCTCAGGCCCAGACTGGTGCCCTGCCCTGGAGATGAGGCTCAAGTCTCAAGCCCACACCGAGGACACCAGCTCCTTCCTGGGTATGCCAGGAGTCCCCTACTGCTCCTCTGTGGGCAAGCCAGGCTCCAGGCCCCACGTTCTTCCTGGCACCTTCCTTCTTTATGTAGCGATTTTATCTCCATCTCTGGGAAGGGATTTTGCCCTTGGGTACTGCTGGCCTGAGCTGCTACTGGCCTGGCTACAAAGGCAGGGCAAGGTGGGGCGGACAGCCCCTCTTTCCCCCACCTGGACGGGTGGTGGTAGGACCTCTTGCTGGGGACTGCCCACCCTGCCCAGGCTCCCAGGGCCTGGTCCTGTCCACCTGGGCCTCTCCATGGGGTATCTCTTTGGCGTTTGGTCCATACCCACCTGCTGTCTGTCTGAGCCTCCAGGTGGGCTCTGGGGGCTGGCCTGGCCCTTGCTAGAGGCCCTCAGAGGCTCTGCGATGCCAACATGTGACAGTGTTTCCAAGGAAACTGCAGCCAGCGGCCAAGCCTGTTCCAGGGACTCCAGGTGGGAAGGGAGTATGTCTGTGTGCAACGGGGGCTGCAGCAGTGTGCGGGGGTGTCTGTATAAAGCCGCACGCTTGTATGTCTCTGTGCCCCTACATCTGCATTCTTGGGCTGGTGTGTCTGGGTATATCAGTGTGTCTGTGTGACGTGTGTCCTGACTGTCTCTGTGGTCCTCAGGGTGCCACTCCCCCCAGCACCAAGCTAGCTGTGCCAAGGGCAATGCTGCAGCACAGCCAGTGCACCCCAGAGGCCTGGGCCTGGGCAAACAACCCATAGCCAACTCCAGCAGGCCGGCCTGCTCTTCAGGGTGGGTAGCTATGGTGGGCAGTGCTGGCCTGAAGGGGGAGCCAGCGCACTCTGCGAGCATGGAGGGGGGGCTTCCCGGGAGGTGCTGTGTCCACACTGATGCTAAAGTAAGAGCAGGAGGTGGTGGTGGGCGGTGCAGGGAACAGAGCTGCAGGTCCTGCACAGGGAGCACCTCGTCCCACCTGGTCCTCTGTGTGTGAGGGGATGCAGAGCTGGGGGAGGACCTGGAGGGCCTGGGGTGAGCCCATAGTGAGGGCCAAGCACAGGGAGACCCTGGAGCCTGAGGACGGGTCTCGACCCTGAGGGAGGCATATTTGCAAGTCTGATTCAATGTATAGATTTCCCTGTCTGCTGGTTGGAGCATGTCTGCCTTGATCAGCAAAGGAAAGAAGAATGAAAACTTGCAGAGCTCACAATGAACATTCTCAGGGAGAGTGTTTCACCCTTAATCTGATATGGATAAAGACAAAACAGACGCTGGCCTGGAGCTCACAGGAACAAAGGGCACTAAAGGCCTCCTTCCCCCTCTGCCCTGGCCCAGTCCCTTGGGCAGCCACAGGCAGACCCATTTGTCCCTGGCTCCTGCAGGCCCTCCTCCCAGCCTCACACAGCAGGGATTCAAACAAGGGGCTGAGGACAAATTCTCCAGCCAAAGGTCTCTGCAGTCAGAGCCTGGTGGCTGCAAAGCGATAAGCAGCATCTCAGAGGGTAGTTTGCTGTGCAGGGCCCAGCTTGAGAAGCCGGGCTTTCAAAAGTTGGCTTTGATGGTGTGCATGACTCCACGGTCAGAAGTGGTTGATCTGCACCTGGAGCCCGCAGGACATGTATGTGTGTGAGTGCACACGTGTGTGGGTCTCCGTTCATGCACGTGTGTCTGTGTCTATGCACATGTGTGGTATTTGCGTGTACATGCATGTTTGTCTGTAGTGCGTGTGTGGTGTCTGTGGATGTGTCCCTGCGTGCATGTGTGGTGGTTGTGTGTGTGGATGTGAGTCTGTATGTGCATGTGTGGTGTTTATGTGATCATGCACCTGTGTGTCTGTGTGTGAACAGCTGTGGCCCTCCTCAGGCAGTCCCCATACCTCCTGGCTGGACCTCTCTGCATTCCAGAGAAGGGCATTCTTCTCCAACCCTGCCCACACATGTGGTATCCTAGAGACCCGCTCTGTGTTGCCAGCTGCCTTTGCTCCCGGGGGTTTCTCAGTGGCTGTGCCCTGCAGGCTCGGCAGTTTCCATCCTCTGGGCAATCTGACCCTGCCCTTTTTGCAAGTGAGTGAAGGACTCTGAGGTTCCCTTCACCAGCTTCTCCTCTCTTGGGTCTTGGGGACTTCTAGGCTGGTTCTCAGAGCCCACAGGTGTCCCCATACAAGCTGGGGAGGGGCTGGGCAGCCCTGAGAGGACAAGAGGCCTCCCCATCATCACAGGGGAGGGAGATGCATCACCACTGCTGATCTGCAGATGGAATCCCCTCCCCCCACCTGCTCCCAGGGACACTTGGCCTCTGTCCCAGCTCCAGCTCCCACTTGGTGATGTGGCCAGGCAGACTGTCCATGACTTCCTCCAGCCCTCCCCACATCTGAAAGCAGAGCTTGACCCTGGAAGGCTGGGGCAGGCACTGCTTCACTGCCCTGCAGGACCACAGTGGGCAGGAGGTCAGGCCTGTGCAGTGCTGTCTGGGGGCTCCAGGGTCCAGGGGACACTGCCCACGCCTTCAGGCCCTGCTGCAGCTGAGACAAAGCTCCCTCTAGGGCTGGCATCGCACGTGACCAGGCAGTCTCAGAGGCCCTGTGCTCTGAAGGACCTGGCTTGCTTTAATGCTCTGTGGTTGCCATTTTTAAATTCTTAATAATTTTGAACAAAATGAATTTTAAACAATGTGCATGTTGATTAGCACTGGGCCTTACACATGAGGTGGCCAGTCCTGCCCTCCTCTTGCAGCCACATGTGCTCTCCACACTCACCAGAGGACTCAGAAGCCAGGCTTGCGACTTGGGCTGGTGACTGAGGCCTGTGTCTTCTGGGTCTCCGAGGGCAGTGGCAGCAGCATTGTCTTGCCCTCCTGGACTTTCTGCAGAAGACGCTGTTCGTGGGCTAAGAGGTGCTTCCCTCCCCGCCCCCCACAGTCTGGACAGGCAGGCCTATGCCCAGTGGCTTCTCTGAGCCCCTGCAGGCCCTCTGGCCATGCAAGGCCACTGTGCACAGGCCCTCTGGGCCCTGCCAGGTCTTGTCCTAATGGCCTCTGGCACAAACCTGCACCACTTGTCTGCGGCACTGCCGTGCCAGGCTACCAGGAGGCCGTGGGAGGCTCCAGCACAGCTTTTCATTCTTTCTTTTTCTTGTTAGAAAGAAACTTCGTTCTCGCAGCAGAAGATAACACAGAGGCTGGGTGCTGAGCAGCATAGAGTTTTCTGGAATTTCGGGGCACTGCTCCCCAGTCAGCAGCAAGGGGAGGGGAAGACTCCACTGGGACGGACTTGGGGACTCTCCCACCACATGAGTCACAGGCTGGAAGAGCAGAGGTGGTGAGGCACACCCAGCAGCGGCTCCGGGGGCCAGACCCCAAGTGTGCACCGCCCCCCAGCTCTGGCCCAGGACTTCAAAGACTGGGCAGAGCACATGTGACCTCTGCAGCTACGGCAGGGTGGGGCCCCGAAGACCCCAAGCAGGATCCAGAGGAGTCATGGCCTCAGACCATGGGGCTCTGAGGGACACATTTAGGTCCTGCCATGTCTCTGGCTCAGCAGCAATGCATAAAAAATTCAGAGCTGGCTTCCATCTGTCAACCCCCCTAGCAAGGGCCAGGGAGCCACCATCTTTTCCAGGGACACTCGGTAAACATAAGTCAGGGCCTGGAGTGGCTGTTGGTGGGGGCACCCCATTTAAGGCTTGTCCCCTCAGTGTCTGACCACAAGGCAGGAGCAGAGGACAGCCCGTGGGCCTGATGCCAGTAGGGGAAGGCTTCCTGGAGGAGGGGGCTGGCCCGGGGGAGCATGAAGCTGGGGTAGGGAGAGCAGGTCCTGGGAAGGAGCGTCTGGAGCACTGTCCCTGGGTTCACTTTGTTCTTAGACACACCACTGGTTTGTTGCCTCATGGTCACAGGATGGCTGCCAACTCACAGCAATGCCCTACCTTCTAGGCGGGCAGGATGAGCAGAGGGCACAGACCCTGCCTGGTGCTCTCTTCCCACCCCATCTTCTGAGCACTGTCCAGCTCTTTGGCGCCCCAGCTGTCACCACAGTCCTCCTCCATTGCCCTGGCCTTGGCAGACCCAGGCTGCATGGGCCTGGCAGCGCTTAGGAGGAGCCAGCCTGAGCAGGACCCCCTGGTGGCCCCACAAGCCCTGGGATCTGCCTGTGGGGAGGAGCTGTTGGGTGGTAGGTGGATCAGTGAGTTAGTGGGGCCCTGTGGTCTCACTCCAGCTCTCTCTGCCCAGCACTGCAGTGCAGAGATACGCCAAGGTCTGGCTGCCCGACTCCTGTGGCTGAGGCTTCCTGGAAAGGTGTCCAGCCTTAGGCTGTGAACTGGGTTGTGCCTGTCCCTCCAGCACCTGGGGTCACCTGCAGGCCCAGGAATTACCCTAGGCCCCAGGAGGCTTCCTGAGCAGTGATGGTCATTACAGGCCCTCAGAGGTCTCCGTGTGGCCTAGCACTGCCATCCCACAGCCCGGTACCCCTGTCCCGCAGGAACGGAGCCAGTTCTGGGCCTGAGGTGACAAGTAGCTGCAGTCAGGGGCTCAGGAAGAGCCTTCAGAGTTCACAGCTTGGTAGTGTCTGGGGTGACTCCAGGAGGGCAGCAGTGAGCTGGGAGGCTGGCTGGGCTAAGGCAGGACACCTCAGGGCCTAGAGGGCAGCAGGGCTGGCACAGTCCCTCTGGGAGAAGGCAGATGGCCAGGCCTGGCTGCAGAGGCAGGGAACGAATCTCCTATCGAATTCCTAATTAACATGTAACAAGGTGGCAGCTGTCTGCTTGGAGCAGGGAGAACGGGAAACCTGCCCTAATCACAGCAGGAGGGAACATTAACATTATTGAATTAAACACATTTCCTCAGTCACAAAGGAAGATAGGAGAAGGCCCTGTGAGAAGCGGAGCCACACCCCAGACCTGCCCTGGGTGGGCGCGTTCTGGGCACTAAGGGCTTGGTCTCAGGCTTTTTGGTTTTTAAATAAATTATAAATTTTAATGAAATGAAATATGAGAAAAGCTGTTCATTATAGGAATGAGAAAATGTAAAAAGAGATTTTCATGGGTGGGGGAATGGAGACTAAAGCCCAGAAGAGAGAGGAAAGAGGTTGAAGGCCATGGAAAGTTGCCTGTGTACTCCAGGAACCAGCTTCCCTTTGCTCCCCTAATGCTGAGGGAGGCTCTGGTGGGAGCGGGGCTGCATGGGCCATTGAGGGTGTGGAGTCAGCGGTGTGGTTGCAGCCTCAACATGACTGTGTGGGGACCTACCCCGGCTGTCTTTCTGAATCAGTGTGTCATTCAAGATGTGCTGGTGAAACACCCACATCTGCCTGTGACCCCAAGTCAGCCCTGGGTGGACCTTCCAGGTAAAGGAGGCTGCAGAGCCTCCACCAGGATCCTCCTGCCCACTGCCTTGGGGCCTGCTTCCTGAGACTCCTGAGTGGGTAGGTGCTCCAGCCCTCCTTCTGCTCCACCTAGGACCCTGCCAGCCCAGCCCCCACAACAGGCCCTGGAAAGTGACAGGGGGACAGGCAGAGGGAGATTTCCAGAGTCTGTGGGCCGTGGGAGGAAAGGGCTATCCTATGGGTTTGAGTTTGGCCTCCAAGGGGGGCAGAGTGGTCACCCTGGTGCCCCTCAAGGACAGCCTGCCCCATGCCACCCTGGCTTGCATTTCAGCCCCCTGCCCCCGCCTTATCTGCAGTGCCTCCACCTCCCCACACACCTGGCCACCAGGCAGTGTAGGGCTTTGCTCAGACTCAGTGAGGCTGGGGTCCCAGGGGCCCAGAGCCCTGGGGAGTGGGAGTGTGTCCAGCTGCTCAAGGGCCTCTCTGTGCCTGTGGGCTACTGCCTGAACTTGAGCTAGCTGGGGTGGGCCGACTATTAGGCCCACAGTCTCCTTCCAAGGCCCAGGGTACAACCCCACCACAAGGGACCATGGCCTGGTCCAAAGAGATAAAGGGACAGCCTGGCTGAGAGAGTAGGGTCAGAGGATCCTAGAAGTCCTGGCAGGGGCATCTGGCTCAGTCCTGCTGTTTGAAGATGGGCGGACTGAGTCCTAGACAGAGGGTGAGGGGCCCCCCACTCATTGTTCACTGCATACCTGCCCTGTACCAGGCCAAGGTCAGCCCCTCCTGCTCACCCAGAACTCTGTAGGACTGGGGTCGGCTGGGATTGAACAGAGCCCCACTGTCCCCCACGTCCTCCCAGGCTCTGGCCTGCTCAATACTTCGGTTGACTTTGCTGTCACTTGGCTGAGGCTCAGAAGGTCCTGCCTCTTCCAGGGTCCAAAAGGGGGACCCTGAGGGGTCAGGACAAACCCAGATTCGTGTCCCAGGGCCTCGCCAGCTGTCCAAGGACCAGACTGTTCAAAAGGGGCTTTCGAGGCCTGGATGGCACCAGGAGTACTGGTCTGGTCTGCTTGGGACAGGGGCTGCAACTGGGCCTAGGCACCAGGGCCCCTACTGGCCAGGACAGTCAGAGCCACCACTACCACCTGAGGCCTCTGCGGGCCTTGGCGGGTCATAGAGTCTCCTGTAAGAAAGAACATCATGTCCCTTGGAGACACCGCCAGAGGAATGGCTGGGATAGTGGCTGCACAGGGTCCAGCACATCCAGGCAGCCTGGGCTGAGGGTACAGGTGGGCTTTGGAATCAGCTACCTGTCCAGGCAGCAGGGAGCTCACTGGGCCTTCTGCAGGAACCTTCTCCCAGGAGAAGCAGGTCAGTTGCCAGAAGAGCAGGTGAGAGACCAGGATGTGTGTACGCCTGGTCATGCAGTAGGTCAGGGCGTTGAGCGGGCAGTGGGGTGCATGGGGGTCCCATGAATGATGCTGCTGTGGCATGGCGGGGGGCAAGGGGCCACAGTGGTCGCAGAGAAGTGGGACAGCAGCATGTGATGTGGGTGGCTCTGCAGACCCTCCTGGGGGTGGCCACATGAACCGCCTGCACGGTTCATGGAAGTGGGGGAGGGCTTAAAGTGCAACCTTGCTGCTCAGAGACCCAGCCTTGGGGTTCCCTGGCCACTGCACTGCCCTGGAGCGCGGGCACCCTCTGCTGGCCACATGCAGAAAGACACCACTGGGCCCCAGCACGCCGCCCTCAGGCACTGGGCGCCCACGCCGACCTGGGCACCCACCCTGATTCGGGCACCCATCCTAACTCGGGCACCCACCCTGACCCAGGTGTCCACGTTCTTATGCCTCAATTTCCCTTTCTATACCCCAGGTTCATATTACTACTATCTGTGCAGAACGTTTCAGGGGTGAAGCTTCTGTAAGCAGAACCTGAACACCTCTCCAAGGCCATGTGCGTCCTCTGCTTTCACTGGACCCCTCTGGGGACAACTCAGTGCACAGAGACATCCCGATAAGGGAGGACGGACAAGTAGGGGTCGGCGTCCCTTTTGGTCCTGCCTTTGAATCTCACGGCGGGGGTGGGGGTGGGGGCCGCTAGGCGGAGGAGTCGAGGCGGTGCAGTGGCGCCACCTGCCGACGTTTCTCAGCATTGTAGGCCCTGGGCTGCGTCCAGGAGGGGAAACCATGCATGGGCCAGGCAGAGCTTAGGAAAGGAATGGAGAGTGGCTGCTAGAGAGAGACGCGTCAATTCTTCCTAAAGTGAAGACTTTAAAAAACTAACACTAATTTGCCTGCTGAGTCTAGGCTGGAGGAAACTCACAGGGAGTCCTTTGGCTGCCTTTCCAGGCCTGGGCCTTTCCCTGGGTTTGAGTGGCTGTAGTAGAAGCTGGAGCCGCTCTGGCAGGCCCTTGGGAAGAGAGCAGGGCAGAGCAACAGGTGGCAAGTGCTGCACATGGCATTGGGGGGGGGGGGCAACAGGTCACAGAGAGGCCCCTGCTCCCTGCCCTGCCCTGGAGAAAGCAGGCCAGGTGTCCTGGGTTTGAACTCAGAGGCTGTTCAGAGGTGCAGTCTGCTCACTGTCCAGGTGTTCCTTGTTTTATAGCACATGACTTTGCTGTGCTTTGCAGAGATGGCATTTTTTACGGATGAAGGTATGCAGCAACCCTGTGTCAGCCAAGTCTGTTGGTACGAGTTCTCTCTAACAGCATGTGCTCTGTGTGTCTATGTCACATTTTGGTAATCTTGCAATATTTCAAACTTTCCCATTATTATTGTATTTCTTTATTTATTGAATTTCTTATGTGGTCAGTGGTCTTGGATGTTACTACTATAATTTTCTTTCTTTTTTTTTTGAGACATAGTCTCACTTTATCACCCTTGGTATACTGCCATGGCGTCACAGTTCACAGCAACCTCCAACTCCTGGGCTTAGGTGATTCTGTTGCCTCAGCCTCCCAAGTAGCTGGGACTACAGGTGCCCACCACAATGCTCAGCTATTTACTACTATAATTTTCTTGAAGTGGCACCAAACTGCACCCACACAAGATCATAAACTTACTTGGTAAATGCTGTGTATGTTCTGCCTGCTGGACCAATTGGCCAATTTCCTATCTCCCTCCTCTCCAGCCTCCCTATTTTGTAAGACATAATACTGAAATTAGGCTGACCAATAAGCCTACAGAGTGTTCAAGAGAAAGGACAAGTCCCATGTGTCTCATGTTAAATCTAAAGTCAAAAATGACTGGGCTCGTGAGGAAGACACATCAAAAGCTGAGACAGGCCCAGAGCTGGGCCTCTTGTGCCAAACAGTGACCCAGCTGTAAACACAGCTTCTGAAGGAGACCAGAAGTGCCACTCTGGTGCCACATGGATGGTAAGAAAGAGATACAGCCTCACTGCTGGTACAGAGGGTGCTTTAGGGTCTGGACAGAAGATTAAACCAGCCACAACAGTCCCTTAAGCCAAAGCCTAGTCCACAGCAAGGCCCAACTCTCTTCAATTCTGGGAAGGCTGAGAGACGTGAGGAAGCTGCAGAGAAAAGTCTGAAGCCAGCAGAGGTTGGTTCATGAGGTTTAGGAGAGAAGCCGCCTCCATAACATAAAGTACAAAGTGAGGCAGCAGGTGCTGATGAGAAGCTGCAGTGAGACCCAGAAGGCCACCGATGAAGGGGACACCCAGAAGGCCACCGATGAAGGGGACAC
>NW_003852470.1:1000629-1014652 GCF_000181295.1 Otolemur garnettii | reverse complement strand
GGACACCCAGAAGGCCACCGATGAAGGGGGTACCCAGAAGGCCACCGATGAAGGGGACACCCAGAAGGCCACCGATGAAGAGGGCACCAAGAAGGCACTAGTGACAGACCCTCAGCGCAGATGGAGTGGTCTCGTGTCAGAAGAACAGGCCATTTAGGACTGTCCTGGCAGGAGAGGACTCAGTGCCTGGCTTCAAAGTTTCAAAGCACAGCCTGACTCTATCACTAGGGGTTAACACAGCAGGTGACTTAAGTTGAAACTAGTGCTCACTGACCATTCTGAAAATCATAGAGCCCTTAGGAATTATGCTAAATCTTCTCTGCCTGTGCTCTATAAAAGGAACAAGAAAGCTTAGATGATAGCCCCCATTTAAAGCATGGTTTACTGAATATTTAAAGCCCATCATTGAGACCTACTGTTCAGAACAAAAAAGATTCCTTTCAAATCTTACTGTCCACTATCTCCCTGGCCACCCAGGAGCTCATGGAGATGAACAGGGAATTGATGCTGTTTTCATGTAGCCACAACGTCCATTCTGCAGCCCATGGATCAAGGAGTACTTCTGACTTTCAAGTCTCATTACTCCAGAATTACATTTCCAAAGACACAGCTGCCATAGTCAGTGATTCCACTGATGGATCTGATGAATAAATTGAAAAACTTCTGGAAAGGGTTCACCTTTCTAGATGCATTAAGAACATTCATGACTCATGGGAGGTCAGAATATCAGCATGAGCAGGAGTTTGGAAGGAGTTGGTCCCAACCCTCATTGTGGCTCTGAGGGGCTCCAGACCTCCGTGGAGGAAGGAACTGCAGATGTGGTGGAAACAGCAGGAGAACTAGGATGAGAAGTGGGGCCAGCAGCTGGGACTGAACTGCTGCAATCTCAGGATGGAACTTGAGCAGGTGAGGGGTTGCTGTTTGCTGCTGTCCAATAAAGTGGTTTCTTGAGACGGAATCCACTCCTGGTGGAGGTGCTGTGGACATTGTCGAAATGAGAAAGGGTTTAGAATCTCCTATCAACTTAGCTGATAAGCAGCAGCAGGGTCTGAGAGGTTTGACTCCTTTTTTGAAGGAAGTTCTAGTGTGGGTAAATGCTGTTAAACACACTGCACAGAAATCTCTTGTGAAAGGAGGAGTTGGTGGATGCCAAGAACTTCGCTATCTTATTTTATATAATTATTACAGCTGCCCCAGCACTCAGAAACAGACCAGAGCAAACCAGAAGGGAATTGCTCATGCTCAGGGCCACGTAATCCAACTGAGCTCTGTAAAGGGCCAGTTTTCAAAAAAAGAGGAGCTCACAGCCACCAAGCAGAAGGGGCCGGTTTACCTGAGCTGGTACCATGAGGGTGTCTCTTCTGCTTTGCCCCCATACCAAAAGTGACTCTGGGCCATAAGCACTGGACATCTGTCCTATGGGGCTCAGCCCTCGGGACCTCCTGGATGGAGCTAGGTGTATCTGCTTGGCTGGTCTGCCAGGGCTGAGCATGCTGGAAGCACTGAAGGTCCTAGGAGAGGGCCAGCCCCCCAGAGCAGAGGCCCCAGCAAGGCTGGTGCCAATCCCTTGCGGGGTGGAGGTTCAGCCTCTTGCCTTGAAGATCAGGCCTAAGGGGTGTGGGGTCAGGTACAACAGAACTGGCCTCTTGGATCCCTCAAACCTCCAACCCCTACCTCCAGCCCCATGGCCCCCCAGAAGCCCCACAGGCATCAAGTATCTAGAGTATCTGGGAGGTCTGATTTGTAAAATGGGTGTCCTGGTGAGCTGAGCAGAGGAGCCAGCTGGCTTTATGGGTAGAAAGGGCTGAGGAAGACCAGGACCAACAGTGGACCAGTGGTGTCAAAGTCTCTTTCCTTATGGGTAAAGCAGAGGGGACCCCTTCTTGTGCTGGCTCAGGTAAACTGGCCCCTTCTGCTTAGTGGTTGTGAATCTCCTATTTTTTTTTTGAAAACTGGCCCTTTGTTTAGCTTGGTTTGACTATGTCGTCCTTAGACAACTCCATTCTGGTTCGGTCTGGTCCACTTGGCCCAGTACAGGAGCCGAGTCTAAGACAATGGCCTCCCATAAATCTTGTTCAGTTAACTTTCTGTAAGTTTGGTGTCTGTGTATGCATCTCATTCTAATTATAAGTTTAAAAATCATGTGTGTGAGGGTGTCTTCAAATGATGTTATTTCCACTTACAAACTTAAATACCTACAACTTTTTTTTTTCCCCTAAGAGAAAGGCTTTCACTATTGTGCCCAGGCTGGTCTTGGTTTCCTGGACTCAAGTGATCTTCCCATCTTGCTCTCCCGAGTTACGGGGATGATAGGTGCGAGCCACATGCCCAGGTCCTTCCAACATTTTGAACTCCTTTTATTAATGTGATATATTTGGCTCCTTTCTTAAGTAATTTCATTGTGAGGATTAATAAGCATAGTTTTGGTAAGTAGTAAATCATCCCTACAAACCCAACAAGTTTGTTAAAAGATAATTTTCAGGAAAAGGTAAGATCGTGGCTCACACAGATATAAAAATGAGTGTTAAAGGTTTTATTTATTGTAATAAATAATAGGATTTTGAGCCCAAATTTATTTTTTAAAAACCATTTTATTCACTCATTAATCAAAGGGGGATGCAGGCAGGTGTGGTAAGTGCTCACAGGACCTTCCAAAGGTCAATGTGGGTGGGGTGGGGAGTCTCGTGGCCCTGAGGGACAGGATGGCCGGCTGAGAGAGCCAAGACAGGACAGGCGAGGGCTGCCTGACTTCTGCTGGGTGGCAGTTTCCCACAGAAACAAACTTTCCTATGCATCAAAATATGAACCTTTTAAAAAACTTTTCAGATTATTATGGGGCTACATATGTTTGGTTACATAGTTAGTTTGCTGTTGTATGGTTAAAGTCCAAGTTACAGGTGTGCCCTTACCCAGAAAGTGTGCCATGTCCCTGTGCAATGTGCCTGCTAGATGGGAGGTTACCCAACCCCTTATCTCCCTCTGCCCTAGTTCAGTGCCACTGGGTTTTGCTTCTGTGTAAGCACATGGGTGTGTGTGAAACTTGTGAGTGCTCTGCAGGAGAGAGAGCATCTGTGGCAATGACTCATTCCCTCATTTCCTACAGAATGGCCCAGCTGTCCCTGAGGCCAGATGTGCACAGATGTAATCACACCACTTACAGCAGCCAAGGCGGTGAGCGATTGTCTGTGCTAACTTCCCCTTGACCCATCACCTGCTCAGGCCATGGCTGCAAGACCCTTCAGCCCCTCCTGGCTGCTAAGTGGAGGTGCACCTGCCAGCTGGTTCAAGGGCTGCAGCTCCAGCGGTGAGACTGCCCTGGGTCAGTGGCTCTGCTGAGACCCGTGGAGCACAACGAGGGTGGGGAGGATGGAGATGCCTGCCCATGGCCCATCTCCCCTTTACTGTGGAGAGCTCATGCAGTCCACGGGGGTGCAGTCTGGGGATCCAGTCCACAGGGAGGCAGAGTCCATGGGGGATGCAGTCCATGGGGAGTACAGCCCGAGGTGGGGTGTAGTCTATGGGGGGCACAGTCCACAGGGGTGCAGTCACAGTGGGTGCAGCCCCCCAGCATTTGCCCCTGAGAGGTGCAGTCCAGGGGTCTTCTCTGCCCTACACCTCGCCACTCTGGTTTGCCCCACCCCACCCTGCAGGACCCACTGAGGCAGGGACAGCCTCACTGAGGCCAGGACCCTATGGGACGTGTCATCCCCCCCTCACAAAGAGTCCTGTGATTAGAGCCTGAGAGCCCCAGACTGAGGCTGAGCCTGCCACCATACTGACCAAGGGCCACCCCAAGGCAGGACACAATTGGGTGGTGAGCTGGTGCTGGCACTGCAGGGTGCTTGGTCCCAGAGGGAATAAGGCTATGCTGTCTCTGGGAGGTGATTGCCTTGTTTCCATGGCGACAATACTGCCTGACAGGGTGACAATTATGCCGAAAGTCTGAATGCCTGCACAGACCATATCATAGCCATGTCTGCTTAGATGAGAGTGGGGAGCCAAGAGCCGCTTTTAGTAGGCCATGACCCTGCGTTAGCTGCCTGTGGACCCCGCACCTCTGACCACCTCTACATTGGCTCCTCTGGGTCTCAGACCTCTGCCGCTAAAATCATGGTCCATGGAGTCCTGGCAGGAGACCAAAGCCTGCTATGTCCCCCAGAGCAGTGCCCTCCTTCTCCACCCTGCAGGTAGCCTGGTCCCACTCCCTGGCTGGGCCACTCACCTTCCCCGGCTCCTCGGGGTGCCTGCACTGGTTGGCATCCCAGCTGGGCCCTGCCCTTGAGTGCAGAAAGTGGCTCTGTTGGGGGCTGCCCAGCCTGCTGTCTTCTCCCTGGTCCTCAGGGGCAGGAGGGTGGGAGAGGCTCACAGTATAAGGGTGATTAAAGGAGAAACTGAGGTAGGACAGCTTGCCCAAGGTGACACCTGAATTCTCCAGCCAGTCTCCCTTGAGGGACAAGCATCCCCCTGTGACCTGAGCCTCACTAACCTCTAGCCCCAGCCACACCCATGGCAGGGACATAGTCATCTCAGAGCCTGACAGAGGGTGGGCGGGGAGCAGTGCGGTGCCAGGGAAGACAGAGTGAAGGCCAGCTCCCAGGAGGGAGCCACATGGTGCCAGCCCCAGAAGTCACCTGCCTCACCCTCAAGGGCCTCCCTGCACGATGTGGAGCCGGCTGACCCCAGCTCTGACCTCACTTCTCCCTCCTGCCTGGTGAGGGCCACAGCTGGCTGGGGCAGGGAGCTATTTGGGCACATACTGGCTCTCGAGTGTCCTCTTAGAACAGTGGTTCTCAGCCAGTAGGTTGAGACCCATATTAAAGGGTTGCAGCATTAGGAAGATCGAGAATCACTGTCTTACAACATCCCCCACGGGTGATTCCTGGGACCTTGATCCCTGAAGGCTCAGCACCCTTGACGTGGGAGGTGGTGATTCTCAATCTGGACAGAGCCAGAGCCTACGTGATATCTGCACCTCCCTCCGGGGAGTCTGGAAGTTGAGCTGAGCACAGGGGAGCTCAGAGGGGCTCAACCTCCCCACCCAGGAAGTGGCTGTGGATGGCAGCATCCTCCACCACGCAGCTTACAGACGCCTACGTGATGTCTGCACCTCCCTCCAGGGAATCTGGAAGTTGAGCTGAGCACTAGGGCAGCTCAGAGGGGCTCAACCTCCCCACCCAGGAAGTGGCCGTGGATGGCAGCATCCTCCACCATGCTGCCCACAGATGCCTATATGATGTCTGCCAGATGGGCGCCAGGGTGTGCTGGGGCCTGTTCTGACCCAGGTTCCTCGGCCCATCTTCTGCCAGAAGAGTTAAAGCCTCCTCCATACCCTACAGCATAGCAACTGACTGCATCCACCCACCATGTGAGGGACCTTAGTAGGCTGGGGACCCTGTAGGTGGCCCCCTTGGGAAGGGCTGTCACTAGTGGGAAACTGGGGTGTGATTCCAGTGCAGCCTATCTCCCTGGCTACAAATGGATGCAGACTGGGCATGGGCTGGACATGGGCTGGGTGCAGGCTGGGGACAGGAAGGAGTGGACAAATACCTGCCCAGAGAGTGCCTGACTGGGGCCATCCCTGCCTGGAGACCGTCCCTCAGGGACAAGGCCACAGCAGCCAAGGTGGCACTTTCCTGAGCAGCTTGCTACTCTTTGGATATGGAGGGGCCCCCCAAACGCCTGTCCCCAGGAGCCAGCACGTCGGGTAGCCAGAGCTGGAGTCTCTGCAGAAGGAGCCAGGCCACTAGCGCCCTGCTCCCCCGTCAGCACCACCCACGCCCTGCTCCAATCCGCCAGCAGAGGGCGCCCCCCCCATGAGCAGCAGCCAAGCCCCCACATGCCCTGCACCTCCCTACAGCCCTCCAGGTGCCCCCACAAAGACCCCAGACTATAAGCCCAAAAGGGCTCCTGAGAGAAAGTTGGAAGTTCAAAGGCAAAGCTCAAGCCCATGATCCAGACAGAAGCCTGCCACTCACACGGGAGCCCCCCTATACCCACTTGGTGGCCCACCACCCAGACAGCTGGCTCTTCCTCTGTTGTGTCACACCAGGGCAGCTCCTCTAGGGGGGCTCCCCCCACTTGGGTTCCACCACAGGTGCGGTGTTCTGGCTGTGGCCACCTGTGCTTTCCACAGACGACCGTGGGACCCCCAGCTGCTGGATGCCCCCAGGCATCTCCCTCTGGGGACTCCGGAAGTTGAGCTGAGCACTGGGACAGCTCAGAGGGGCTTGTCTTCCCCACCGAGGAAGTAGCCTGACCACAGGGCAGGCGACTGTTGGGGGGAGGGTGACCCCATTGGTCTGAGCCCAGCTCTGCTTCCCATGTGACCCCAGATAGGCCCACACTCCTGCTTGGGGCCTGCTCCCTGGTAAGGTGAGGGCGGGGCTGGCAGTCCCTGAGGGCCTCCAAGTGACTGTCAACCCACACTCAGCAGGTGGCTTCCACAAAGGCCATGGGAGGCCCATACATACCTGCTGGCTACAGGGTGGTGGCTACAGTCAGTGCTTCGTGCCCCCAGCTCTTCTGTCTGCTAAACCCTGCCCCAGGAAGGAGGGTGGCAGGTCTCCGATGACTACTGTAAACAGTGATCTCAGACCCAGCAGCTTAAACAGTACAAATTTATTCATACAGCTGGGGGATCAGAAGTCAGACTCGGGTCTCCCTGGCTGGACTCTGGTGTTGGCAGAGCCACGTCCTCTCCTGGAGGCTCTGGGGGCAGCCTGCTCTCTCACTTCTTGGCTCCTGGCCCTTATCCTCTGTCAAGGCCTGTGGTGGCACCCACTGACCTGCCTTCACATCCCCGATTCTGGTCTTCCTCCTCCCTCTTCTCCTTTTCAGGACCGTTGGATGACCCCGGACAGCTCCTGGTCAGCTGATATGAACCTTAGTTCCCCTTTCCAAGTAAGGTGACACAGTCAAAGTCCTGGGGCTCTGGCCATGGATGTCCCCACACCCTGGGCATGCCGACCCTGGGTCTCTTCCCAACTTTCCAAGAAGTCCTGGTATCTGAACATTCAGCCTCAGGCCTGGAGTTGGGATTCATGGTGAACAGGCAGCTCAGGGTGACCAGTGGGGGGACCAGTACAGGGGGACTGGATGTAGGGCTGGGGACAGCACTCTCGGCACAGCTTCTCAGCTCCTTCTCCACCCCCTCTGCCTTCTACAGTGTGTCCCACCTCCACTCCGGCCACCTTTCCTTGGAGGGGCCCTTCCTGGAGTAGGGCCACAGAGTGGGAGGTTCAGATGGCCCCAGCTTGAGGCTTTGCTCAGCGCAGGACCCTGTTCAAACTTCTTCAAAAGATGTTTCTTGATGGAAAGATGACTGTCTGTTTTTAAGTTGAGCAAAACCATTATTATTCAGGTTTGCCCGATGTAGGGCTAAAACAAGACAGCTCTGGTATCTGCCTAGCGGCCCCGGAGCCACAAAAACACAGAACCATATTCTGCACAGGCCTGTGGCAGTAGGGCCCCTGGGGATAGGGTCTGTCCTGGGCCTGTCCTGGTTCAGTCTGTCCAGAAGAGATGGACAGAGCTCCTTGTCTTCACTGTCTAACCCCCCAGGCAGGGCCTCTCCATGGCTTGGAGCAAGGGGCTACCAAGGAAGGACCCAGGCAGGAGGGACAGTGTGCCCCCCAAGACAGCTAGCCCTGCCTGCACCAGTGCACTGGGAGCCCTGCCTGTTCCCCCTTGACCTCCAGACAGGGAAGGATAAGTGGGTGCTCTGCTCAGAGGTCTGGCTACACGAATACCATGTTCCTGGCCCGTACCCTGTTGCTCTTGGCCCCCCATCCCCCAGCTAATGCTGCTCTGGGCTCGGCTGCCCCATCTCTCATGAGCCTCCTGTTCTCCCTCCCCAGACCACCAGCAGACAGCAGCTGGCTGTGCCATTTCCCAGCACTAGTCCTGGTGCTCGCATGGTGAGTGCCCAGAGCAGGAGGTGAATGAATGATGTAGCCAACCTGTATCTGGATAAGACCTGATTGGCTCCTGGGTCCCAAGCCTGGCACTGCAGTTGGGCACTTGGCCCAGAGAGGATACTGCCCTGCAGGGACCCAAGGGAGGAGGTTGCTGAGGGCCAGAGAGGAGGACCTGGGTAGGCTGCAGAGCAGGGTGGCCTCTTGGTTCACACCCTCCCTTCAGTGACCTCCTTTTGCTGCAAAGAGCCTGTGTGTGTATGACCTGCCTCCCAGTGGTCTGCAGGTGTCTACCCTGCAGGCACCCAGGAGGGGCTGCAAGGTGCTCCAGAGGACACCCCAGCTGGGCGTAGCAGGGGCTTGCTGTCCCTGCTGTCTGAGCAGAGTCTAGCCCACTGCCCTGCCTTTGGCCACACTGTCTGGCTCTCAAGCTTTCCTTCAGCCATGGGTAGGTCAGGTGGCCTTGCTCTTCTTGGGGAGGAGAAGGCAGCCTCTGGAGCCGGGACAGCGGCAGCACTTCTCCTGGGAGAGCCGGAACTGGACCTCTTAGGTCTGTCTGAAGTAGAGAGGGGGTCAGAATCATGCAAGTTGAGTGGTCCCCAAAGGAGGAGGTGACAGTGAGGTTCAGAACAGACTGAGAGGCGGAGGCGCTGCAGTGAAGGAGGGGCCAGGAGGGAGGAGGACACTGGGCTTGGGGGTGGGGTAGGGAAGTACTGTAGGCTCCTCTTACCTGGGAGCTCTAGGTTGCCAGACGCTGAGCTGTGGGCGGGGTCCAGTTGCTCCCATGCTGTAGGGGCAAGTGCTCGGAGTCACCAGCGTCAGCCCCAGGACAGGCAGGTCAGACCCGGAAGGCACCTGTGGTGTTCGTGGGAGGAATGACCTTGGAAGCCCTGACCGGAGACCTGCTGACGGCAAAGCAGGCAAAGGCAGCAGGAAGCAGAGGGTCCAGCAGGGCCCTCCTGGTGGCCCTATGAACAGTGGCCCAGGAAGCCCATGGAGCTGTGTGTCATTCTCACTGTGTGAAACCGCTATCACCAAACTCCCTGGTCTGTCAGACAGAGCCCTGCAGAGCACACGCTGAGCACCTTGGTCCCGGCTTCCCTCCTTTGTCCTCTTCAGAAATGTGTCTGGGGACAGATTCTAGGGAGAGGGCCTGGGCTGGTCCAGGCTCCCCACGTGGCCCGTGGGTGTGGGCACCTCTATTCTGTGATTCAAGGTTGTACCAGTTTCTTCTGAGTGGGCAGGGCGTGAAGGGTGGTGGCCTGGTCAGTGCTCAGCAGGTGGCCCCAGGCGGGGCACTGGACAGAACAGAGAGCCAGATACTCCAAACATCCCAGGCGACTTGTTCCACTACCAACACCCCAGTCATCTTCACCAAGGTCACCCCAGACGAGGGGCCAGGCCCAGTGGGGTGGTCCCAAGTCCTGACAGTGCCTTTAGCTGGTGACTTCAGGGTCCCTGCTGGTTGTACAGCGTGGGGTGGGGTGCACCCCGGGCTGCCCCTGTGCTCTTCTGCTGACCCCCATTTTAGGCTGTGGGTTCTGGCCCAGATCCATCTCAGGGGCCCCCTCCCACGGCCAGGGGCAAGAAGGCCCTCCTTGCATCCTCTTACTGTCCTGGGAGGCACAGGGAGGTGTTTGATGTTCAGTGGTCTGTGACTCTCACACACTCAGTGCGTGGGTGGAATTTCATGGCCAGATGCACCTCAAGACAGGCCCACGTGCAGGAGGGGAGGCAGGTAATCCCCACACCGCCAGTCAGTGGGGCTCTGTTCCTTCCTTACCTCGCACACAGGTGGTTTCATGATGTTCTACAACTCAGCTTTCTCCCTGGCCCCTGGACATTGGCTGCCCTCACTGTCAGGAGCAGGCATGTTCTAGATCAGTGGTTCTCATCCTTCCTAAGGCCACGACCCTCTAATACAGTTTCTCATGTTGTGGTGACCCTCAACCATAAAATTACTTTTGTTGCTACTTTATAACTGTAATTTCGCTACAATTATGAATCGTAATTATCTGATATGCAGGATGTATTTACGGGACCCCTGTGAAAGGGTCGTTCGACCCCCAAAGGGGTTGCGACCTACAGGTTGAGAACTGCTGTTCTAGAGGCTTGTGGCCCTGGGAGCTGGGGCTCCAGGATGACTCTGCAGCCCCCAGACCACCCAGTGCCACAGGCCCAGCCCGCAGGTACACCAACGGGGGCTTTATGGGCCAGGAGCACAGTTCCCCTTGCAAGGAAATGGCCCGGGAGGTGGGGGTTGACCACCTCATATCCAGGAGGAGCTTGGATGAGGACCTGTTCTAGCCCTCACCATGGCCGAGAGGAAAGATGCTGAAAAAAGTGGTGGTGCAGCTCCCAGGGATGACAGGATCCTGACAGAGGGTCCTCAGTGCTCCAGGTCCTCAGGGACAGTGGTGGGGCTTGGGTGGTCCAGCCCAGGCAGAGCCCTCTCAGGCTCCCTGGAGCTGTACCCAGGCATCTTAGCAGTGCCCACACCACAGATGGGGAAGTAAGTCTGAGTCACTCGCTGAGGTTCCCAGATATAAATGTGCTCAGTGTGGGCAGTCTGAGTCCTTCACACCTGTGCCTCCAGTAGCTCCAGAGCCTACCAGCCAGACGCACCCCCAGACCAAGTGCTCCCCAGCCTAGGTTTTCTCCCAGCCTGATGCTTCTCAACCTGTATGCTCCTGCAGCTCAAATGCTCCCCAACCTAGATGCTCCCCCATCTTGAGTGCTCCCCAGCCTGAGTGCTCCCTCATCCTTGGTCTTCCTCCAGCCCAATTCTCCCAAGCCCACATATTCCCCCAACCTGGGTTTTCCCCTGGCCCTAGTGCTCCCCAACCTGGGTGTTCCCTCTGCCCAATATTCCCAGCTTGAGTATTCCTCTCAATCTGGATCTTCCCCCAGCCCAGCTGACCCTCTGGTTTGAGTGCTAACCCCAAACTACTGCTCCTATCCCAGGTCCCAGCACTGGGGTCCAAGCTGGGCCAGCATCCTCACTCACTGGCTGCCCATGTGCTCCTCAAACATGCCCCCAAGGACAACCTTTGACACCTTCTCACCTTCTGGCAGTCCAATTTGGAGCTGTGGTCCAGGCTGCCCAGCCCTGCACACATGCCTTGGAAGGGCTGTGGGCTGGGTTGGCATGAGCCTGCCCTCAGCTCACTGGCCAAAGTGAAAACCATCTTATTCCTTCCAAGCCTGGAACCAGCCCAGACTTCCAAAGGAGGTCAAGCTTGCCTCACCTTGGCTGAGGGAGCTGGCGTCCTTCTCTGGATCCAGAGACCCTTGTGCCTGGAGGGAGTGCAGAGGCAGCTAGGCCAGGACAAGCTGAGCAGGCAGGCTCACTCTGAGGCCTGGCAAGGGAACCCTGTGTCTGTGAGCGCAGCCAGGCCACTGGGCAGGGCCTTAGTGCTGAGGCAGACACAGAGGGAAGCTAAGGTCTGGAGGGTGGCATAGCCTACCCAGGTTGTAGGATGGAACAGAGCAGGCCTGAGGGTCCACCTCCCACCTGCCAGGGCACCAGGCCTCCTGGAAGCAGGACAGCTGCTGAGGTCGTTCAGAGCAGGGCTCGCTGCTGGCCCAGGATGGTGGGAAGGGAGTGGCCAGACTGACCCTGAACAGGCCCATATGGTCTTCTCTGGCTGGGAGTCCAAAGGAGCCTGTGTCTGCCCCAACCCGGAAGCTTCCAGGATGCTCTGCCAGCCAAGCCAGACCTTAGCCATGACTAGGCAAGGCCCTGCCCTCTAGCCCAGGGAGGGGTGGGGAGCTATGCCCAGGACTTGGAACCACAACTGCCAGCTGGCTGGGAGCTCTGGGCACCTTCCTAACCTCTTTAGGAGAGACTTTCTTTACCTGTGAAGTGGCCTCACAGGACCCAGGAGACAGTGTACAGGGCTCCAGCTCACCCCTCTCCCAGATCCCAGGGCCTTTTGGGTATGGGCCTGGCCTAGGAGGACACAGTGTGTGCAAACAGGGGCCTCAATCCACCCCAGCCTGTGCAGGGATGAAGGAAGGGGTGTTGGCCCAGCACAACCCAGCACATAGTCCACCCCATGGGGTCCCTACCCCCCACCCTTGCTCCTGGGTTCCAGACTCCCCAAGGGGGCACAGAGGCTGTCTGCCTCCCTGGAGGATCACAAAGCCAGTTTTTACAGAGTTCAGTGTGTGCCAGTGGCCTTGGATTGTGGACTGGTTGGGCCTACAGATGCACTGTGGACACTTCCACCGGCCCAGCCGGGTGCGCCTGCCAGACTTGGCCTGTCCACTCCACCTGCAGTGGGGCCCTGGGCCCAGCCTGTGTGTCCACACTCCCATGCCCCCCACCCCTAGGGATGCAGTGCTGGGGCATTTGGCTCTACCACCACATCAGAAGAGGCCTTCTTCCCAGCGTGGACTTTCGGGCAGTCCTAGCAGGCTCCAGAAAACCCTGCCAGGCAGGATACAAATGACCACAAGGGCCACTGCCCACTGAGCCTCCCCTGGGTCTACTCCAGTGAACTTTATAGAATCTGCCCAAGGTCAGCACCACTGTGCCCTTGGGCCCTTGCAGGGAGCTTATGGCAGAGATGGGCCTTGCATGGGCCAGGGCACATCAGGGCAAGTCACGATCAGGTAAGGGGAGGAACCCAAAACTCAGAGCCCATGGGGTAGTGTGCCCCATTCCCCACCCTGAAGACCCTGTCTTCTGCTGAGTGGGGGTTGGGTCCTGTGACAAGGCCTAGGGTACCTCCTGCTGGGAGGGAGCCTGAGTGTTGTTTGATGTCCTTGAGTGCTTCGAGGGACCCAGCCTGCTGGGCTGTTCCCTTCCTACAGACCCCTCCCCCAGACAGGTGGGCAGAGGTCATACTCCATGCTAGGCCCTGGATCCAGGACCTGGACCCTCGTCTGGCCCTGCAGAGCCTGGGCCTTGAGCCCCTCTTGGGATCCATGAAGGATCTGACTGAGACCTTCTGAGCCCCCAGTGCTATGATTTGGGGATCCCCAGGTGTGATTTGGAATAAAAATGGTGTGAAGCTATAAAACACAGGAGAGGAGGCCAAAGCTCTGCTCATTCCCACGGCCATGACTGGACACCTGTTTGGAACAACAAACATCAAACCCTTTCTAAAAAAGTCACCTGGGGCCCCGCCCTGTCAGTGCCGGAACACACACCCAGTTCACCCCTGGGCAGCCCTATGAGCTGCCCCAGCACCTCCTGGGCCTCTGAGGGAGGGACACCTGTAGCCATGCCCTTGCTGGCTCCCACAGAGCCCCAGACCCACAGTGACCACCACGTCACTCTCCTGCCTCCTTCCAAGCCAGGCACTGCCCCTAGGGGCCTGGAGGCCCAAGAGAGAGCCCTTCCCCTGCTCAGTTGGGCTGGTTCTTTCAGCCAGGCCTAGACCAAGTGTCCACCCTGTGCCAGCTGGGGAAGGCCAGCAGGGCCACCCACTTGGAGTGGGCCCCACAGGGAGGAAAGAGGGGACAGGCAGATGGAAGCAACACTTGATTTCCCCACAAGACCCATCAGCCTTGGCGTTGGGGTCAGGGGTGTCCTCCCCCTCCAGCTGGTCTCAAAGCTGGATAGCAGGTTCCACCCTGTGCCCCACTAGGCTGGATGGCTTTGGGTGGTGCTGGCCTCCTCTGCTCAGCCCTTCCTTTGCCATGTGGGAACACTGAAGCCAAAGAGGGCCCACTCTGTGGGAACCCTCCCCCCTTCAGAGGCCAACCCTGATCCCACATCAACCTCTGAGCTGGGGCTCCCTTCAGACACAGACAGGTGACAATAGCTCAAAAGGGGATGCCTGGAGCCTAGGCCCAGTGTTCAGGCAGGGTACATGCATGGATGGCAGCCTTGTAGATGGTGCCCCAGCACTTAGCCATTGCCTAATGAAGGAACAACCCAGAAGCGTGCTGGGCTGACCCCACCCCCCCACCCCCCACCCCCCCCACTCCGACAGAGCAGGAGGGAGCAGGGTGCAGGCTGTGCTCCAGGGCTGGGCCCTAGCAATGCTCTGCATCTGACTGAGTGACCGAGGAGCAGGCAGAGGCTCAGTGAGGACGGCCTGCCCATGCCGACTCTGCCTGGCTCATCCCCCACCCTGGATCTGGAGAAGCTGCCCCCC
>NW_003852470.1:982431-1000594 GCF_000181295.1 Otolemur garnettii | reverse complement strand
CCCCCCAGGCCCCAGGCTGCTCTCCCGGCAGTGGCCCAGATTCTGCTGCCGGAAATATCCTCACAATTAAATTGCAAAGCCCAAAGAGCTGCCGGGAGAGGAAAGGTGAGTGGTTACACAACATCTCATTACTGGGGCTCCTGAGGCCTGGGAGACACTTGTCTCACAAGGTCCCACAGGTCCAGCTGCCTGAGATCCACTTTGGAGGCAGGAGGGGGGTGGAACTGCCTTTGCAGGGCAGAGGCCTCCAGCAGCTTGCATACCCTGGGGCCTTTGCCAGGGTAGAACAGCTCCTCCCAGGGAGGCGCAGGGCAGGGTGCAAGCCTAGGGCATCAGAGTCCTGGATAGGACCATAGCTCTGGACAGCACAGACTCAGAGACGTCCTGTACCCTGCACCTCTCCCTGTGTGAGCTGGAAGGAGCAAGGGGGAGGAGGAGGGAGAGGGCATCTCTGTCCTGGCCTGGGGGCTCTTTGGACTGTCCCTCACTCTACCCCTGCCCCTCCTGCCTCCTGAGTAATGGCAGGGGTGGGGCTGTGGTGGGCTGTCCATAAAGCTCTGACAGAGGCTGGCCCCTTGCCCTGAGCCTGGACACTTCCAGGCAGGAGCTGTTTATGGCCCCTGGCCTGAGTGGTCAGGCCAGCTCCTCCCCCACCCAGAGGTCAGTGGTCTGTACTGCCTTAGGCCAAGCTCTGGCTCTGCCTTTGCTAAGAGGAAAACTCCCTGATTTACTTAATTATAAAACTGATGTATCAATATTCTAGAAAATTTATAAAATATAGGGAGGCCACAAAATCACCCCCAATCCAGAACCACAGGAGCTGTATGGAGTGTGTCAGTGTTGCTGGGCACACAGTGCACAAGGGACATCCGTGGCCGGGTCTGCACTGGCCCTGGGAACATGCTCCAGGAAGCTGGCCCAGCTTCCCTCCTCCAGTTTTGTGCCCTGCCTGGGACACGGCAGCAACCTGTGAACAAGTGGAGTCAGCCACCATCACTGCCCAGCAAGGATGAAATGGCATGAGAGCCAGGGCAGGTATCCAGCCTCGTGCTGGCCTGGATGGGGGTGCGGATCAGAATTAGATCTGATTGGACAGAGAGGCAGAGTGGGATGCTCTGAGACTGATCGAGGCAGAGGGCAGAGTGAGTGCCATGGGCCTGAGGAAGGGCAAGCTGGGGGACAGGAAGCAGCAGTTGCTGAGGTCTAGGCCACGGGGTGGCCAAGCCAGGTGGGGGCTGGAGCAGGTCAGCAGGGTCTGGTGAAGTGACCTTGCTTTCACCAGCCCAGAAGCCAGCATGGTGCGGGTGGGGGCTCCTGCAGCTGGGTTTAGCAGTACTCTGGTGGGCTGCCAAGTTCCAGTGCTCTTGTCTCTAGGGGAAACTGCCCATTTGTTTAGGAAAATATGTTAATGGGCTCTTTGGTTCTGGAAGGAAGGTCCCAGGCCACAGTCAGGGGCAGGAAACCAAAGAGACCAAGCAGCCAATGCAGGAGGGGGATTGGCTGGGGCCAGGGCTGCCTGGGGCACAGCGTCAGTCCAGTTTGTGTCTGTGTGGAGAGGGAATTTGATATGTGATGAATTGTGCCTAGTTCTAGTTTAATTTCTCTGATGCCTAGAGAGGTCATTTCTATTTTAGGCCCTTGGCTTGTTTTATTTAAATCACTTTGTCCTGGTCTTTTCCATTTTTCGTTGGGATATTTGTCTTTTTTTAAAGTGTTGAGATCTTTGTCTGTTGCAATTTTTTTTCTCTGTCACAATGGCTTTTAATTTATTTAAGGTTTTTTTTTGCAAATACAAATGTTAAAATTACATACACCCAAATGTATCCATATTTTCCTTTGATGATGGTTCTTTGAACTAAAGTTTAGGAAGTTCTTACCAAGTTAAAAAAGTTAGTGCAATTCTTATATACATATGCATTTTTATTTATACCATGATTTTCTTTTTATTGATTCTCAAATCCATCTGAAATCAATTACAGTATATATGACTACTCGGCTAGGTATAAAACTATTTTTTCTCCAAATAATTAACCCATAATCCCAGTGACACTTGCCACATACTCACCATGTAACAGTTGGAGTTCTTAGATGTGTTGCTGTGAGTTGTGTTTAAAGCCCTGCTCGAGGGGGTGGAGCTGAGAAGACCATGGCCAGTGAGGTGCTGGGGCTGTCCTGGGCCTGTGTGGGGAGAGTTCTGGGCATGCAGGAATCCCCAAGATGAACTGTTTTTGGAGAGACCCCTACATGGGCTGCCGCCTCCAGCTGGGGATGCCTTCCTCCCTGAGCAACCTGGCCTGACCTCACATTCTTTCCGCCTTTCATTTCCTGTCAAGTCCCACCTTTGCAAATGTAACGTGCAGGTGGGGAGCACAGGAGCCCTTCCATGCCACAGAGGCGGGACCCCAGGACACAGTACAGGACATGATGATTCTGAACTCTTTAACAGCAACAGTTAAAACTAGAAATTGTGGAATAATCTTATTTTTCAAAATTTATTTAAATCATTTTATCCTTGTCTTTCCCATTTTTCATTGGGATATTTGTCTTTTTTGAAAGGGTTGAGAATGGACAAGCAAGAATTCATTGTACTGAATTCTAACATAAAGTTAGTAGATGAGCTAATATAAAGGGGCATAGGGGAAAGAGCGAGCCAGGAGAGCAGAGGAGGGAGGGGACGGGGGTCTCGGTGTATGGCACACTCTTGGGAGTGGGACAAGATTATAAGAGGGACTTTATCTAACAAAGGCAATCAATGTAACCCAATGCTTTGTACCCTCAATGAATCCCAAATAATAAAAAGAAATTTAAAAAGGAAAAAAAATATATTTTGAAAAAATATTTTTCCAGGATAGACTACTGTGTTTCCCCGAAAATAAGACCTACCCCAAAAATAAGCCCTAGCAGGATTTCTATGTATTTGTTAAATATAAGCCCTACCCTGAGAATAAGACCTGGTGATGGGTGTGGCTATGCAGCGTATCTGTATAGCCACACCATGCATTTCAGCACGGAGCAGTAAGGAAGACTGGAATACCTTTTATCTGCCACAGCTCCTTTTTCCGAGCCAGTTGCACTTGCCAGGGGTGCTTGTGTGGTAACCGCAGTTCCAGGCATCCTATTGCTCACATGCAAATGGCTAGGTAAAAGGAGTTTACACATCACTAGCACCAGCCCCACCAACAAGGTCGGCTCCCCCTGTCAGATTCCAGAAGATGATTTAGCTGTATAAATGTAGATTGTTGTATTATACTTAATAAAAATAAGACATCTCCTGAAAATAAGCCCTAGTGTGTCTTCTTGAGAAAAAATAAATATAAGACAGTGTCTTATTTTGGGGGAAACACGGTAATCCTAAACCAGAATGTGTTACCCAGCTGAAGTATTGACAAGCCAACCTGTCATGCAGCAGAGATGTGCGCACAGCTTTTCTCTGGAAGTCACAGCAGAGGAGACCGTGCTGAGGGGAGAATTACGCAATTGAGATTCAGAGGATGAACCAGTGATAGGACCCAGGACACCAGGCTTCCAAGCACGTCAGTGGCTCTGCAACCACAACCAGAGAAAGCCAGATAAAGCACAAACATCACATCTTTATTTTTTTATTTTTTTATTTTTTTTATTATTATTTTTTTATTAAATGATAGCTCTATACATTAATGCAAACAGGGGGTACAGTGTAGTGTTTTCATATACATTTTGAAATACTTTCATCAAGCTGGTTCACATAAATTTCATGTCATTTGCATAGTCATTGTGTCAAAACATTTACATTCTATTTCTAGAAAAGTTCACTTGTACCCTTGTTAGACAGAAATATAGGTGATCTTTCCGGTTAACCTCCCACCACCCAGCCACCCTTCTTCCCTTCCCTTCCCCACCCCCTCCCCATATTCTTGGGCTGGAATTAAGTTGTTTCCTTCATTTGAGAAGTATATATTAGTTTCATAGAAGGGCTGTGTACATTGGATACTTTTTCTTCCATTCCTGTGATACTTTGCTAAGAAGAACATTTTCCAGTTCCATCCATGTAAACATGAAGGAGGTAAAGTCTGCGTTTTTCTTTAGGGTTGCATAGTATTCCATGGTGTACATATACCATAGTTTATTGATCCATTCGTGGATTGATGGGCACTTGGGCTTCTTCCATGACCTGGCAATTATGAATTGTGCTGCAGTAAACATTCTGATACAAACATCTTTATTGTAATGTGAAACATCACATCTTTAAATGCCTCAGAGAAGGGTGGAGGCAACGAAGATGAAGCAAAGTGAGTCCTAGGAGGACAAGCATGCCTGAGGTGAGCCAGCGTCTTCAGAGGCTTCCCTGGAATGGTGCCCATTGGCCACTGGCTGAGCACCAGTTTGGTCCAGATGAGAGGACACTTCTGGGCAAAGAGAACCAGCAGGACTTTCAGTGATGCATAGAACCAAAGGCCAGACTGGAAACTCAATCACACCATGGTTTTCTGGAGGGGCATTTGCTGAGTCTGTGGACTCAGGGGAGGCCGGGGGCCAGGCTGAGAAGCTCTAACGCAGTGTAAAATCTCGGACAGCCCCATCCGTCAGGGGACACCAAACTGCAGGACCCCCCTGCAGCTCAACCCTTGCTCAGGGTGAGCTAACGGCCCCTCACCCTCACCCTTTGGAGGAAAGATCGTCTGCACCTCATGGGCTCTTTTATTCACAATATCAAGTATATAATAACAATTTTTATACATAGAAAGAGGCAAGAAAATATGACCCATAATTAAGAAAAAAAGCAGTTGATAGAAGTAGACCCAATAGTAATCTAGATATTAGCTAGTAGACAAGGATTTTAAAATAACTATGATGATTATGTTATGGAAAATTGAGGAAAAGATGGAACAAGTTAAATAAATAGGTGGGAAATTTCAGCAGAGAATTAAAATCTTAAAAAATATAATTTGAGATATTAAGAAATCAAATGGGCCAAGCATGGTGGCTCATGCCTATAATCCTAGCACTCTGAGGACCTGAGGCAAAGAGATTGCCTGAGCTCAGGAGTTTAAGACCAGGCTGAACCAAAGCGAGACCTCATCTCTACAAAAAATAGAAAAATTAGCTGGGTGTGGTAGTGTGTGCCAGCTACTCAGGACACTGAGTCACAAAGACCACTTGAGCTTAGGAATCCCAGATTTCCATGAGCTGTGATGACCCCACTGCACTCTAGCCAGGGTGACAGAGCAAGACTCTGTCTCAAAAATAAAAAAAGAAAGAAGAAAGGAAATCAAATGGACACTCTATGATTATAACTTTCAATATCTAAAGTTAACAATTCAATCAATGGCTTTCATAGCAGTTGGATGCAGCAGATTGGTGAGCTGAAAAGGGGGTAAATGGAAAATATCTTCATGGAAAGAAAAAATAGAGTGAAAACCAGAGACACGTGTAAGAGACACAGGAATGTCCTCAAAGTCAACGTACTGACGTGCTGACGCTCAGAGTTCCAGAAGGAGAGGACAGTGCAAATGAAGGAGATGCGAGGTACAAAGAGACAATACTGAGCTCTCAGGGGGCAGGGCAGGCTCTTCCTCAGGGGTTAGAGACCAGCCTGAGCAAGAGCAAGACCCCCTCTCTAACCCAAAATGGAACCAATGGTAAGGTATGGTGGTGGGCACCTGTAGTTTTAGCTACTAGAGAGACTGAGGCAGGAGGATTGCTTGAGCCCGGGAATTTGAGGTTGCTGTGAGCTGTGATGATGCCACAGCACTCTAGGCTGGAGTCAGAGTGAGACTCTGTCTCAAACATGCACACACACAAACAAACAAAAAACACACAAAGTGCTAATAGCCCAGAGCATTTCAGAACTAATGAAAGACATCAACCCATGAATTCAAGAAGCTCTGCACATCATAAGCAAAAAAAAAAAAAAAGGCAATTACTAACACCCCCAAAAAAAAAAAAAAGGCAATCTACTCACACCGTAGATTTACATGCCAAAGGAAATGCAATCAAATTTTATTTCATAGCCAGATATTAATGACATTTACCTAATCCAATAACACAGACACTAATTTGATTTAATGAAAAACTGTGGTTTATCTGATTAAAAAGTGGGAAGAAGAGAGATTTGTGGATCTGTGTGCTGGGGGAGGCCAGGTAAGAGAACTTCAGCTTCATTTTCCATCCTAGAAAGTCAAAATTAAGACTCAAGTCATGACAGGATAAATTGTTATTTAGAAAAATATTGGAAAATATGTGAAGAAATCTCTAAAAAGAGCTGGAAGAAGGGAGGGTAGGTGTTTTCCAGAGGAGAGATCTGGCAAGGGAGTTCCAAACATTTTCAAACAGTTTGACTTCCAAAATTAAGTATGGCTTTGATTAAAGGTAAGGTTGACGGATATGAAATGTGATTAAATACCTTTTGTGGTATATATTGGTAATCAAATTCTATTTCTCATTTATCCTATGGATATAATTAAGCTGTTAGACTTTATAATACAAACTCATTCTTGCCTTTGAGGAATAAATCCTGTGAAGTTGATGTTTTGTTAATGTAAGGTACTGAATGGATGTAATTTGCTAAGAATTTATTTGGAATTCTAATACCTGAGATTGTATCGTAATTTGTTTTGTAATGCTATCTTTTTCAAGTTTTAAAATCAGGGTTATGCTGGATTGATGAGCTTAGTTGGGAAACCCTCTCTACATTTCTACCAATTGTCAATTTGTATGGTGTTGGAATTATTCTTTTCTTAAAAGTTTGAAATAGGGCAGTGCCTGTGGCTCAAATGGGTAGGGTGCCGGCCTCATATGCTGGAGGTGGTGGGTTCAAACCCAGCCCCGACCAAAAACTGCAAAAAAATTTTTTAAAAAGTTTGAAATATTCCACCCATAAAATTACTTCATCTGGCACCATTTATGGAAAGCCTTTTCCTTAATTCTGTGGCTATACATCTATTAAGGTGACCAGGTCTCCTCCTGAGATGGTTTTGGAAAATTGCTCCTTGCTTTGAGATGTACAAATGTAACCATATTGCACATTATTTCTCTTATGATTTTATGTTACTGTTATTTTTTAGGAATTTTTTTGGTATTTATTTCTGTTTGGCACTTGAACACAATTTTTCCAAAACTCACCATAAAGTTTTAAAGTCTCCCGACATCCCTCAGTGGCTCTCCATGGACCCTCACTCCCCCAGTCCACTAACTTTCAGTTTCTCTGTTCTCTTTCCTTTTTTTTTTTCACTTTCCATCCACCTTTCATTACTATCTGAGTTTTAGGCTGCTCCCTCCTTTCTAAAATCTTGCCTATTCCACTGAGACCTCTTATTTGTCCTCTTTTTCCCCCTGCATCCACTTGCCATTGATTTTTAATGAAACCATGAAGCAGACACTTTAAAAAAGTACACTTCTTCTCTGTCAGAAGATGCTTTTTTTCCTTTTATTGTTTGGGATTCATTGAGGGTACAAAGAATTAGGTTACACTGATTGCACTTGTTAGATGAAGTCCCTCTTAACACTTGTGTCCTGTCCCCAAGAGGTGAGCCATGACCCCCATCCCCTCCCACTTCCCCCTACTCCCCACCAGGTATTAGCTTATCTACCATCTTCATATTAGTATTGAGTACATTGGATTCTTGCTTCTCCATTCTCTAAGGAGAATGTGTTACACCCCCAATCCAGGTTAATACAAAATATGTGAAGTCTCCATCTTTTTTAATGGCTGAATAGTATTCCATGGTATACACATACCACAGCTTGTTAATCCATTCCTGGATTGGTGGGCATTTAGGTTGTTTCCACATTTGGGCAACTGTAAATTGAGCTGTGATAAACAGTCAATGCAAATGTCCTTATGATAAAAGGATTTTTTTTTCCTTCTGGGTAAATGGGCATTGATGGGATTGCAAGATCAAATGGGAGGTCTAATTTGAGTTCTTTGAGGACTCTCCATACTTCCTTCCAAAAAGGTGTATTAGTTTGCAGTCCCACCAGCAGTGTAAAAGTGTTCCCTTCTCTCCACATTCATGCCAGCATCTGCAGCTTTGAGACTTTCTGATGTGGGCCATTCTCACTGGGGTTAGGTGATATCTGAGGGTGGTTTTTATTTGCATTTCTCTGATGATTAGGAATGATTAACATTTTTTCATGTTTGTTAGCCATTTGTCTATCTTCTTTAGAGATATATGGGAGTGTTGGATCTTTTTCTGTTGATTAATTTGAGTCCTCTACAGATCCTAGTTATCAAGTTATTGTCCAATTCATAATATGCAATATCTTCTCTTATTCTGAAGGTTTTCTATTCACTTTGGTTGTCTCCTTAGCTGTACAGAAGCTATTCAGTTTAATTAAGTCCCATTTGTTTATTTTTGTTGTTGCAATTTCCACAGAAGTCTTCTTCTTCTTCTTCTTTTTTTTTTTTTTTGTCATTTTCTTTTTTTAAGGACAGAGTCTCATTTTGTTGCCCTTGGTAGAGTGCCATGGTGTCGCAGCTCATAGCAACCTCCAGCTCTTAGGCATAGGCGATTCTCTTGCCTCAGCCTCCCAAGTAGCTGGGACTATAGGCACCCACCACAACGTCCAGCTATTTTTTGTTGCAGTTTGGCTGGGGCTGGGTTTGAACCCACTACCCTCGGCATATGGGGCTGGCACCCCACTCACTGAGACATATGCACTGCCCTGTCATTTTTTCTTTTTTTAGAGACAGAGTCTCACTATATCACCCTCAGTAGAGTGCTGTGGCATCACAGCTCACAGCAACCTCAAACTCTTGGGCTTAAGCGATTCTCTTGCCTCAGCCTCCCAAGTAGCTGGGACTACAGGTGCCCGCCATAACACTTGGCTATTTTTTGTTGCAGTTGTCATTGTTTAGCTGGCCTGGGCTGGGTTCGAACCCACCAGCCTTGGTATATGTGGCTGACACTGTAACCACTGTGCTATGGGCACTGAGCCCACAGAAGTCTTCTCAATGAAATTTTCCCCAGGCCAATATCTTTAAGTGTTTTTCCCACACTTTCTTCAAGGATTTTTATTGTTTCATGCCTTATATTTAAATTTTTTATCCATTTTGAATCAATTTTTGTAAGTGGTGACAGGTACGAGTCTAGTTTCAGTCTTTTACATGTGGTTAACCAGTTCCCCACCATCATTTATTGGCTAGGGATTATTTTCCCTGGTGTATGTTCTTATTTGGTTTCTCAAAGATCAGGTGGCTGTAAGATGTTAGCTTCATCTCATGGTTTTCTATTGGCTATTTTTGTGCCAATAGCCCGTAGAAGATGCTTTTAAAGATGTGTTTCATCCCCCCCGGTTGTCATGTGTCCCCCCTCAGTGTTGTGGGTCCTCCCTCAGTGTCATGTGTGCTCTCTATCTTTCAGGCAGCTCCTAAAGGTATTCTGGGTGTGCATGGGTGTGTGGCTTGTGTGTGGCACTGGCCACGGCACCTCCTAAGGACGTGGGGAGAGCACAGTGGGGAGATGGGGCTGTCACGCCGTGTCTAGAGGGACAGGACCCTGGTCTCCGGGATCTGGTCCGGGATGCTGGGCCCCACCCTGTCTGCTGCCGGCCAGCCTCTGCCCTCTGGGGGCCATGCTGTCACTCATGTCTGCACCTGCTCTTTAGGGTTCTGTGAGTGCCTCGGTGATCAATACTTGCCTGGCGTCTGGGAGCTCCTGGCATTTTGCTGGAGAAGGATTAGGCAGCAGCGACCTTTGCATCTGTCAGCTGCTGGCTTGAAACTTGCTAGGAAATCCAGGGCTCTGGCCCAGGGAGGGACACGGGGGCCTCCCCTGACACCCTCCTGTCATAGGAGGGCCAGCACTGCCATCCACTCTCTGCAGGAGCACATGGGGTCTCCTTGACAGTCAGGACCCCAGCCCCTGCCACAGCTCCTTCACCCTTCACACAGGCCAAGGGTTCCCTGGGGCTGGGGCCTCCTTCACTCACCACAAGCAGCCCCTCCCAGGGAGACGACCAGCCTGTGGCTGCTGCAGCTGTGGCCCCCACACCCACCGTAGGGCAGGCCATGCTCTGCAGACACAACTGTGTTTAGGCCTGGTGGGGTTGGGACCATAGAACCACACGTGGAGGTGGAAGCAGAGCTCACACACTGGGCTAGAGGGGGACAAGGGAGGAGGCCTCCATCACCCGGGCTTCCCCACATCCCCTCACCCGGTGCCAGTTGGCTCTGAGCCCAAGCAGTGAGGTACTTGTCTGCCAGGCAGCTGGGGGCAGACAGGAAGGGATGCAGCCAGCTCCTGGCCTGTGGGGAGCAGCAGCCCACCTGGCCCACCAGCCACAGGGGCAGGAGGAAGCCCCCATGGGAGCTACCCACAGCATCTGGCTTTGGGCTTTGCCTCTATTCCAGGTCCCAACACCTCCTGCTGTGTGGCCTCCTAGCCTCCTGGTCTCAGCCTGGGATGGGCCTGGGGTCCAAGGAGGACCAGGGAGAGGTACAAATTGTCTTTCCCTGGCACCATCTGCCCCAGAGACCTTGGGCAGCATATCTGGGCAAAACCTGCTTCTGCAGAGATCTGAAAATCCCAGGGAGTTGGGCATGATCCCCGGCCCCAGTTGGAAGGTCCCCCCCCTGATGAAACCCCACAAAACTCTCCGAGCCCTGGGAGGCCCTTGCCTCAGACAAGCCAGGGGTGGGAAGTCTGTGAGGGCATCAGAGTCCTGGGCAGCATCTAAAGAGCCCTGCAGTCGACACCAGCACCTGCCCCTGCAGCCTCCACCCTGCCCTGGGGCCTGACACTGCAGGTTGTGGCCCAAGCCCAGGCTATAATGTTCAAAGCTGGGTCCTGCTGCCTCCACACCCAGTGTCTTTATCTGTGCAGGAGCATAGAGGTGGCTCCAGGCCCACAGCAAGTCCCAGACCACCCAGCAGGAGATAGACAGCCTTGGCTGTCCTCTTAGGCCTTGTGTCAGCATCCCAGGGCTACTGTCACAGGAACCACAACCTGAGGCTGGGGACAGCAGCCATGTACCAGCTCAGGGCTTTGGGGACTACAGGTGGGACTCAAAGCATTAGCAAGACGTCTCCCTCCCGAGCCTCCAGGAAGGCCCTTCTGCCTCCTCAGCTCCTGGTGGCTCCTAGAACCCTCAAGTCCAGGATGTCCCCACCATCTGTGCCTGTCTCCAGTGGCCTCTTATGTTCTCTGACATCCCAGGGGCCACCCTAAGTCCAGGATGAGCTCACCTACAGGTCCCCAACCAAAGATGCTTCCAATAACATCATGTCCTGCGGTTCTGGGTGGGTGTGACCTTGTGGAACACACTCGACTCTGGGGCAGAGTTGGTGGGGAGGGTCCCTGACTGGAGACCCTCCCCACAAAAGGCAATTGGCCAGGCCAGGGCTGAGTGACCTCGTGGGAAGGCTGACCAGCCCAGGGTGGGCGGAGAGAGGTGCAAGACCCCGGCCTGGGCTGACTCTGGAGGGGCCTTTTGGTTTGGGTCCTAAAAGCAGAAGGGGATCCCAGCTTGTGGAACCTGGGAACTCCTCACTTGAGTTGCCACTCTGGACAGCAGAAGACAGACTTGTGAGTGCCACACACTTGGATGGGACTCTGCTGTCACATGTCACCCAGGCATCACCCCAGGTGGCATCAAAGGAAATCCATCCACTGTAAACATTGTGTGTCTGAAAAGCATCTTCCCAGGAGCCCACTAGCCACCCCAGAAGGTTCTAGAAGCCCCATTGGGCACAGGGAAGAATTGTTTTAGTTGCCAGGAAATACCTTTGCCCACATGATGGGTTGACCAGATATTCAGCAACGTTTAATGCAGCTGGCTAGGCACCAGGACACAGCTGCTGACCCTGAGCCCAGGTTTGGGCCCCACTACCAGGTGAAACAGGGGAGAGGGTGCCAGTCACACAGACCTGGCCAGTGGCTTGGGCCATAGGGAAGTGGCCTGCAGGAGGTGACCACCAGCAGCAGAGTGACAATCTGGTCCATGGGACCCCCCAGGCCCCTGAGAACAAAGCCCCTAGGATCCCAGGGCCCAGTGTAGGGCCTGGCTGGGTGGTGTCATTTCACTGGGACGGACTTTACCTGTCCCCAGGAGGGGCATGAGAGAACTGTCCCCTACCTGGAGCCCAGGGCTGCTCAACCACAGAGCCTGCTTCCTCCGCTGACTGAATAACAAATTCAGAGGCCAGCGGGTTCAGAGCCCTGACCCCACCCCACCACAACCCTGGGCAGTGACCCTCACCAGCCTGGAGGAGGAAGGGGAAGCTTGGGTGGAAGGGAGGCAGGAGGCCCCACTGTGTCCCCAGAAGGGAGGGAAGCAAGGTAGGCCGTGCTGCTGGAGGACAACTGATGCTGACAGAGTGGCCCACTGCCTCATCCTACAGACTGGCCAGGACACATGCAGCACTGAATTGCCCAGCAAAGTCCTATTTTCTGATCATGAAGTAAGACACTCTCGTTATGGAAATTAGAGTGCCCGGGAGGACAGTGTTTCAGGGAGTCCCACGTGTCCCCCGATTTCCACAGGTCTCCTGGGGGCTCCAGGTTGCATTCACCAGGCACTGCTGGTTTGGGGGCTGGGCAGCACAAAGGCTCCTGGTGGAAAGTTCAGTGAGGGGAGCAAGGTGTCGATCGTGGGGGGGGGGTGTCCCAGCTAGTTATTCTTTATGAATGAAAATAAACAAATGGCTCAAAAGGCTTCACGTGAGACTCTGACACCATCACTCCTCTTGAGACCTAGCCACTGGGCAGGCTGTCAGTGTGTGCCCACTGGCACGATTTTCCTGGCTGTCCAAAAGGCAGAGGCAGCATCTGAACTCTGTGGGGCAAGTCGCGCCGAGGAAACACGCTCCCCAGGCCTGGGCAAGTGCAGAAGGGGCCATAGGGCAAACCCTGCTGGGGGGTTGCAAAGCTGTGTTTTTATTCTTTCCTTTCAAGTGTATGATAGACTCTGTTTTTTAACACAGTTATAGGTTCACAGTGAAGTTGAGAGGACAGCACAGAGGAAGCCCCTGCACGTCAGCCTGCCCCAGCACCCGGGCACCTGTGTAGATGGGCCAACATCCAGAGTCCATGGTCTACACTGGGCTCACTCTTGGGCATTTTTAACTCATCTGGCTGTTGGCCAAAGCCTGTCTTCAAGTAACTTCTGAGGACAAATGTGGGGAATGCCACATCTACATTACTGTAATTACCACGATTCATAATACATTCTTTATGTATTAACATACAACAGGTCCATTTGTCATTTAAGTTTGCATATTAATAGTTAAATAGTATATAAATATGTTATTTGCAATACTATAAATGTATTTATATATTTATTATGCTGCAGAGCATAAGGGCAGAATTTTGAGGCGAAAATGCAGGTTCAGAGTCTCCAACTGACAGAGTGATCAGCCGTCTGAGTGGACCCTGCAGAGAGGTCCTGGCTGCTGCTCATTGCCCAAGGACCTGACCTACTGAGATACTCTGGTGTTCTGGAATCACCTTGCTCTTTCAGGTGTCTGCTCCTCCTCTGAGATGCCAGTTTCTCTCTGGCTGTCATCCTGTCTCTGATGGTCCCTCTAGCTGCACCCCCAGCCCCTCCACTCTACATGGGGCTTCTCCAGGAAAGTGAGCCCTGGGCATGTTGCCCACGGACACTTGCCTGCTCCCTTGGGGACCAGGACTCCACCCGCATCCATATTTCTTCAGGAGTCCTTGACCTGTTCACTCCCAAACTCTCCGCCTCAGCCATGTCTCCTGAAGGCCCCCCTCCCACATGGCACTGTAAATGTCAAAGACCTTTCTTCTTTCTCCAAAAGACCATCTGAAGTGGTTATCTCCCTACATTTTTGGAATAAAGCTTTCTCCATAACCCTTCCTCTTTCGAGGAAGGCCAGACCCCCGGACCCCAGTTGCAGCTGGTGCGGCCTGCAGAGCTGCCTCCTCCTTGGTACAGCTCACCAGGCAGTTTCCAGCCACAGACACACCGGTGAGCTCTGTGTGTGTGTGGTGAAGCCCCACGTTCCTGTGGTGCACCAGGCCTGTTCAGCCTAAGGCCCTCTGTGCAGACACCTGCCATGGGGCCTGCCATTCCTAGCCCTTCAGCCAAACACTGGTGCAGGTGGCCCAAACCCCACTGTGGTTATGGGCTGCTTGATGCAGGCTGGCACTTCTTTCCACAAGTGGCCTGACTCTCCTGACGGCAATTGAGCCCTTGGTCTCTGGAGTCATCAGGTGCTGCCCATGAGAACCTTCGAGTCTCTGTGTGAGCACACAGCCCTCCACGGACACTCCAAGCTTCCATGGTCAGCTGCCTATGTTGGGACAGGGCCTCCAACAGTAAGGGCACTGAGCACAGAGCAGGGCGCCCTGGTGACTCGGATGTGAGGACTGCTTGCACCTCACACCAGCATGGCTTGGCCATTAGAAAACAAAACTCAGACAAGGGAAACCGCCCCAAAGACATGTGCGGTCCAGTCAGCTAGTGTAAGGCAAACACCCTACCACCAGGCCCAGATAGGACCCGCTGGCCACCTCAAAAGCCCCTCCAAGTGTCCCACCTCATAGAGCAATGCCCCCACCATTCCCTGAGCGCTCCCCATCCCCTGCTCCCTGTGGTTTATCTGGGATACTTAGGACCAGCAGGGTGTGCTGCAGGCAGGCACCCAGGGCAGCGCACACGCCCTGACAAGTGACAGCTGGACCCAGAGGCTCCATCACTCATGGTCTTGTCCCTTTGGCAAGACTCAAGGCTGAAGTAACTGTCTTCAGGAGGCTCCTTGAGGCCAACAGCCCCACCCCACTGTGAGCAGCTGGGGAGGCCCACCACCCAGGCCTCAGGGGCTGCAGGGTGGTGACACACCCAGGCCTCGGGGGCTGCAGGGTGGTGACAGGTGCTTCTGTCCTTCATGGAGAGCTGCCTACCTCATCCACCATTGGATGCCCTGGGGGTTCAGTTTAGGGAGAAAAGACGTGACAAATGTCAAATCCCTTCCTTCAGGTACCACTGAGAGCTTAGCTTTTCTAGGTGTTGATGTAAAGTGAGAGACGTGGTACTTGTCCTTCCAGTCGAACATGTAGATGCCTCTGCAGCGTTAGTGACTGGACTAACTTTAACACTGTGTGTGTGTCCTACAGAATTGGGAGGCCCAAGGAGGGGCGAGAGGTGGGAGACCAGCTTGTCTGTGGAGCAAGCGGGCAGGCCCCACAGCGTCCTGGGGTCAGCTGTCCATTTCGCCTAGGTGCGTGTGTGGTGCCCCAAACAGTTACAGTATTGACATCAAAGGTCACTGATCACAAGCTGCCATAACAGATAAGATAAAGGAAGCGTTTGAAATGTTGTGAGAATCGCCAAGACATGACACAGAGACAGAAAGTGAGCACACGCTGTCGGAAAATGGCGCCAACCCTGACACAGGGTCGCCACGGACCTCGCATCTGTGAAAACCTGATGTCTGTGGAGTGTGGCCCAGCCAGCGATGTGCACACAAGGACCTGACGAGACTCCCTGAGGGTCATCCTGGAAAAATAACAGAGACCAGTTCGTCATCTCAGATGATGGGCCTCTCCCCCGACCCAAACCTGCAAGCAAACACTGATGACCCTCGGGGCAGTCGTGTGGCAAGGTGGTCCGGGGGCGTACATTTTGCCTCAGGACAAAAGGCATCCCCACATCTGGGTGTGAGCCCCAGCAGGTAAACACACAAGGCAAGGGACCTGGAGGGAGGCATAGACACTGTGGTGGGGGATGAGGGGGGTCAAAAGCACCTTCTGCTGAAACACAGAGGAGTGGCACTGGCCCTGGGCCAGCACAGGGCGCTCAGCTTGGCGGGGAGGGGTGCTCGGGAAGAGCAGAGTGTGCCCAGACCGCGCCTGCCTCCCTCTCCTGAGCAGTAATTGGGTCACAGCTCCCGTGGCTCCTAGACAGACTATTTTAAGCCCTTCTTTATAGAAATTTTGAAAATCATTTCACAGAAAAGAACCGGGACATTGAGATGGGTTTGAGACATGAAATGGTCGCTCCAGCTGGGACCAAAGGTTGCACTTGGTACAAGTGATGTTCTCTGCTTTGAACCAAATAAGGGGGGCAGGTAACTAAGCCTGCATTTAGCCACAGCTCAAGCACCACACAGGCCCTGAGGAGCAGCTGCACAGAGCCCTAAGCACAGAGCCCAGCAGGGGCCTGAGCTGGACCTGGGTGTGGGTAAGCTCAGAGCCACCAGGCCAGGGTGTTGGGAACATAGATATGCAGTTGCTGCAGCCTAAGCCCATCTCCCACGGAGAGGGACATGAGGGGGCACTCCCTGGGGGGTCGCACTCTGCCTGGGGGACACACCCTCCCTGGGGGGATATGCCAGGTCTCAGGGGAACATACCTGCCTGGGGGGACACACCCTGCCTGGAGGGACCTGCCATGATGGGGTGGACACACCTGCCGTGGGGGACACATCCTGTTAGGCTGGTTTGGTGTTTTGAGTGCACTTGGGGGGGTTTAGAAACCATAACCCTGGGAAACTGAGGGAGTCCAATGCAGAATGCCCAGGTACAGGCTCAGTCCTGCTGTGAGGCCACTGCCACTTAGGACCTCCATCCTCTAGGACAGGTCCCACAGGCCAGGGCTCAGGGGGAGGGCACCATGGGGGTTGCATAGGAGGGCCAACATGTCCAGGGCCTGAGTTAGCTCCATTTTCCACAGGGTCACCCTCACTACCCTGGACAGGACATCATGGTCACCAGAAGGCTGAAGCAGCTGTAGACACTGTGGCTCTCACAAGACAGAGAGCTACAGCTTGTCCCTGTCAGCCTGGGGTCTGAATTCCAACCAACATGTCCGACCAGCCCCTGGCATGCACACCACACATACACACAGACTCACATGCATACCACACATACAATAGACTCATATGCACACCACACATACACAGACTCACATGTACACTACACACACATAGACTCACATGCATACCACACACACACGCAGACTCACATGCAAACATGCAAGCACACTCACACTCACACGTACACTCACATATACTCACACACACACTCATACACACACACACACACCAGTGCCTGGATGGGGTCCTAGGAGGTCACAGAGTGTGGAGAGGTGGTGGGGACTGGTCATGTGGCAGTCATGCCTCTTGTCCCCGGCTGCAGCAGGGCACACTTGGGTGGGTTGAGCAGTCTCCTGGTGAGCTTGGCCAATCACAGTGTCCCTGGACCCCAGTGTCTTCTAAAGGCCTAAAAACTATGGGGAGTGGTCTTGGCACTCCACAATATAGCTTTAGGTTGGAAACTACCAGGCATCTACACTTGAGTTCAAAACATTCCTGGGCATCCCCTCTGAGTGAGGAAGGCTGGCCAGGGGAGAGCAGAGGCTGGGGTATGGGAGGAGGCCTCCCTCAGACCCATGCCCCACCCCCAGTTTGTCAGGTGGTCCATCCAAGTCAAGGGGCCAGTGTCACGGCTGAAGGCAGGGTCCCACCTTGAGACAGTGGTGAGGGAGAACCTGGGGTGTACTTGGTGGGTCCACAGGGGAGGAGGGTGGCCTGAGAGGCAGTGGCAAGCAAGAGGTGCCAGCTGATGACGGGTCAGTCCAGCTCTGTCCTGCTGTATGTCTAAATGTTATGAGTAGCTTTTGCTATGTGTTTGGGGCTTTGGCACGGGAGAATCCTCCCAGTGTCCTCTGCACAGCTCACACACATTCTTACCACTTGCCCCTGCATGTCCCCCTCCCCACAAGCACACTCACACTGACCTCCAGCCCACATGGACTGCTTCTTGGGGACATTGACACTGGGCTCAGGAAAGGTGGACGAGGAGTCTTACAAAGGACTGAAGACAGGTGGGTGTTGCACTATCTATGTTAAAGCCTGGGCTGATATCAAATAATGCTCAGAGGTCAGGAGCCCACAGTGGGATGGACCTGCTGTGACATAGGTTCCTCTTTCAAAAGCTAACAGGGTCAACCCTGACTCCATCCTGGGCTGATTCTGGGTCTCCTGAGGCCTGGGCCTGGGTGTATCAGGTGCTGATTCTGGGTCTCCTGAGGCCTGGGCCTGGGTCCATTCTGAGCTGATTCTGGGTCTACTGAGGCCTGGGCCTGGGTCCATCCTGGGCTGATTCTGGGTCTCCTGAGGCCTGGGCCTGGGTGTATCAGGTGCTGATTCTGGGTCTACTGAGGCCTGGGCCTGGGTCCATTCTGAGCTGATTCTGGGTCTACTGAGGCCTGGGTCTGGG
>NW_003852470.1:982058-982286 GCF_000181295.1 Otolemur garnettii | reverse complement strand
GGTGTATCAGGTGCTGATTCTGGGTCTACTGAGGCCTGGGCCTGGGTCCATTCTGAGCTGATTCTGGGTCTACTGAGGCCTGGGTCTGGGTCCAACTGATTCTGGGTCTACTGAGGCCTAGGCCTGGGTCCATTCTGAGCTGATTCTGGGTCTACTGAGGCCTGGGCCTGGGTCCAATCTGAGCTGATTCTGGGTCTACTGAGGCCTGGATCTGGGTCCAATCTGAGC
>NW_003852470.1:946073-982038 GCF_000181295.1 Otolemur garnettii | reverse complement strand
GGGTCCAATCTGAGCTGATTCTGGGTCTACTGAGGCCTGGATCTGGGTCCAATCTGAGCTGATTCTGGGTCTACTGAGGCCTGGGCCTGGGTCCATTCTTAGCTGATTCTGGGTCTACTGAGGCCTGGGTCTGGGTCCAATCTGAGCTGATTCTGGGTCTACTGAGGCCTAGGCCTGGGTCCAGCAGGAGTTGATCCTAAGTCCATTGTGAATTGGGCCTGGATTGTTCCGGATCATTAGAGAAATGTGATTGAAAGGGTTAGTGCAACCCAATGTCACCTCACAGCCATTCAGATGGCTGCTATAAAAAAGACAGAAAATAGCCAGTATTGACGGGGATAAGAGCGCTCTTGGTAAGAATGTAAAGTGGTGTGAACACTGGGAAATAGTCTGAACCAGCAATCCCACCTCTGGGCCTATGACAGGAATGAAAGCAGGGACCCAGACAGATGCTGGCATATGAACCCACATCCATAGTGGCACGGGTCCCAACAGCCAAGAGGCAGAAGACGCCCATGTGTCCTTCAGTGGGAAAAACACACAATGCATCTCCACGCTGGACTATGACTGAGCCGTATAAAGGGTGGGACGCCGGCACACACAATAACATGTATGATTCTTGAAGACATTATGCTTGGTGAAGTATGCCAGTTACCAAGGGACAAATGCCAGATGATTCTACCTACGTTCAGTACCTGGGGAGGGCAGGGTTAAGGAGACAGAAAGTAGGATGGGGCTGCCACAGCCTGGGGGAAGGTGGGGTGGAGAGTCCATGTTTAACAGGACAACGGTTCAGATGTTCTGCCTCAAAGAGTTCTGGAGAGGGCGATGGTGAGGATTTCACAACATCATGAATACATTTCATACCATAGAACCATGCACTCAAAAATAATAAAGATGGTAAATTTCAAGTTGTGTGTATTCTACCACAAAAGAAAAATTTTAAAAGCCCAAATGCAGTTTATCAAAATAAGAACTACAAAATCCTGATTCTTTCTCAGGTTAAAACTCAGCTTATACACCACAATAGTCTGTTTTTATTCATGATGTTCTATTTTAAACCTAACAAACTTTAATACTTTTAAGTGTTGGGGGATGTCTTTGTCTGTTAACTTATCTAAACTTCTTTAAATACTTTAAACCGAAATGACAAAATTTTAAACCTCTCTCTCTCTCTATATATATATATATATATATATATTTGCAGTTTTGGGCCAGGGCCAGGTTTGAACCTGCCACCTCCAATATATGGGGCCAGTGCCCTATGACTTTGAGCCACAGGTGCCACCCAAAACTCTATATTTCTATTTCAAGTTTTCTATTTGTGTGTCAAATCATCCCAAATACTTACAATGCTAATTAAACTTACATATGCGCTCTTCTTTATAATTTCCTAAATATCTAAAACTACGTATTAACTTGGAAAAATATCCACTGATAGCTTAAGTCAAAATCAGTTTCCGAATTTCCCTGTTTAAAGTAGAATCCTGGGGTGACTTGTTAAGCATGAAAATTCTTCACAAAATGCTAATACTTTACACAGTGTGTTTGATTTTCTACTTAGTGATATGTCTTCCCAAGGTGCGAACGTTGACTCTGCCCCATGGCAAGGCTATGGGGTTCCAGAAGCTTCCAGGAAGCTGCCCAGATTCAGTCTGGAGGCTGCCGCCATCAGACTCCCCAAGGTGACAGGCGGCCTTTCCAGGCTGGGGCTTCGCTTTGCCTTTTAAGACACTTGAATATCTGCCGTCCAACTCTGAAAACTTTAAAAACGTTTCCTTCTATTTTGTCTGCGGGGACCACACAGGTCAGAGCTACTAAATGTGAGGGGCAGCAGGCGTTCTTCCTCGTTTTCCTTTAAACCTTCCTGAAACTCCAAGACCCGGTGAGATTAAACGGCCAGGGTGCAGGGCCCAGCGGGTTCAGAGGACAAGGGCAGCGTCCATGCTGACATCCGGCCACACGGCCCGTGATGCCTTTCCCGTGAAATGTCCAGCCCCGGAATCGCGGCGAGGCAGGGAGAAGGTCCGTGGTTGCTTAGGGCGGGGACGCAGAGGGGCCAGCTCTAGGGGACAGGCTTTCCTAAGACTGTGATGAAAATGCTCCGACCAGCCGCGCTGCACACCGAGACCTGGAGCCTCGGGGGGCTGAGGGGCGCGGCGAGTAAGCCGTGTCCCCGCAAACCCTGCAACGGAGCAGAGGCGCCCAGACCTCGTCGGCGGCCCGGGGCGGGGCTGCCCCACTCGGCGTCCGCAGCGGCCGCACCCGGGTCCCAGTTCCCGTCTCAGCGCGGTTCCCCGGGCGCTTCCCATGTCGGACCTAGGCAGGCATGGAAATTTCCCACGATATTTAGGCCAAGATGAGTCAATGGCCAAGGAAATCTTTTTTTAGACTTATCTCTGGTAATGATGCCTCAGAGAGGGCGGTTATTAAGGATCTACGCGGACAGTGTCTCTGTCTCAGTTGGCGACAGCTCACAGAGCGGTGGCTTCTTCCTCAAGTCCTCAAGTCCCAAACAGAAATGCAGTGGGAAGGGAGGGGAGTAGGGAGGGTTGATGGAGGGTAAACGGCTCTAGGGAGCATATTGCGAGGGTACTAATCAGATCTATCTAGTATAGAGCATGAATGTCTTAACACAATAACCAAGTCAATGAGGCGAAAGCTATATTAATTACTTTGATGGAAGCACTCCTAAATTGTATAAAAATTCAACACAATGTATCCCACATATGCATAAATAAAAGGGAAAAAAAGAAACAGAAGGCAGCAACAGCCACTGGGACCCTCCTCTCTCCTGTTCGCTGCCCAGCGGGGTGTCTCTCCCCCCCCCCCGCCCCCTTCCCGGCCTGGCAGAAGTTTCCAGAAAGCAGTCTCTCTATCAGCAGAGCTGTGCAGACTCCAGCTGCCCAGCTGTCAGTGGTGGAGGCTCCACAGGGCTCCCTGCCAGCTCTGAAAGGTCTGGGGCCTCTCAGCCCCTGCTGCAGGCCTCCGTCTTGGGGCCCAGCTCAGGTGTAGGTCCTGGGGACAGAAGATACAGCCCCCACCACACCCATGCATCAGTTGATCAGGCACCAGGGGTGCCAGGAGGAAAAGGCAGGGGAGGAGCTGGGCCAGTCGCAAGAGGCCTGGGGAAACAGCTGCTCCCCCCTGGTGGCTGCCCCCACCTAATGTCGGGCCCCTGAAAGACACAGGGGCTTGGGCCTGGCTGAGACTCAGGCCCCCTTGATAGCCACTGCTGCCTGGCTCTTTGTGGAGTCGGCTGAAGGATCTGGACCCACACGGCCCCCTGTTCAGGCTGGCCTCCCTCCCCAGGTCAGTGTCCTCCCCTAGGCTGGCATCCCCAGGGCTCCCCAGGAGCTGTCTTGCCACACCCACTTGTCAGAGCCCTTGATCCTGCCTCCCTGCCCCTAGATGCAGGGCTAGTCAAGCCCTGCTGATCACGATGGAGGAAGTGCAGGGTCCTTCTGGAATATTCCCAGCCTTCCTTCCACGAACTATTCTTCATAGAAGTTCTCAGAATCTCAGGCAACAAGACAAATGGTCTGATTTCCCTGAGACCAAGGTTAAGAAATACACTTAGTTTGGAGGAAGTGGGAGGTGGAACAGAGGCCCTGGGGGTCAGCAGGTAATTTCAGAGCCCCCAGAAAGCCAGGGAGCTCCTGTTCAACAACCCCTCAATTTCCCCTGGAAACCCAGCAGGGTCCATCGAGGTCTCTTGGGCCCTCTGGGAAACGGTCCTGCCAGGGCAGGACCCCAGGCAGGTGGCACGCCCAGGCTCTAAGTGCAGAAAGGGGCCTCTCTCTCTGGGGCCCTGTGCTGGCTACAGCCCTGGAAACCAGCCACACGGTGGATGGCCTTCAAGCCAACCTGAGCTTTTTCCCTGGGTGCCCAGGAGAGTTCATACCGTGATGAGAACAGCAATTAGAGACAATTAGCTTGCATATGTGATCATGAGTCCCCATACATGGTGAGACTTGGAGTCAACACTTTAGGCTCTGCTCCTGGTGGCCACCAGAGGCTGGTCCCTTCCTGACCAAAGATAGATGCAGGTTTCAAGTTCTCATCTCCCAGAGCTCAGGGAGGCCGCGAATCCAAAGGCACAGTCCTCCATAGACTCAGAGCTCATCCAAGGGCAAGGTGTTCTGATCATAATTAAGTAGGTGGCTCCCATTTCAATTTGGCACAGATATTAAAAGGCATCCCATGGGGCATGGGAGAGCTGGGCAGAGGCATTGAGGCTCCTTCAGAAACCCAGAGAAAGAGGGCATTTTGCAGGCCTCTGCGGCCAGGGCCTGTGGCACCCGGGGGTGGGGCTGCCTTTGGCTTCAGTTCTTTTCTGTCAGGGCAGGTGGCTCTAGGAGGTGCAGAGGCCCTTTCTCTGGGCACACAGGGAGGCCACAGGAGGTCACCTTGCCCACCACAGGTCTGAAATGGCAACAAGAAGGTCTGGAACCTGTGACCCAAGCAAGGGCCCAGCTGATGTGGGGATGGAGCTCCCTTTTCATGGAGGATAGAGCAAGCTCAGCCTCCCTGGGGTCACAGCCCTCCCCCTCCATGCACCTGCCAGGGAACTGCTCACCTCCCAGAAGCAGCCTAGGTCCATACCCTGGAACACAGTTGCCCTTCCTTCCTGGCAACACCTGGACCCCACCCCCACCCCCTTCATAGGATCAGCCCTGCTTCTGAGCCAGCCCTCCCAGACTCCTTAAGACTGAGAGCTCCAGTGCCACTCCAGTGCAGTCCCCCAGCTGCAACAATGTACTTTGGTCTCTAGGCCACACTAATCGGCCACTGGGCTGCACTGAGATTTGAAGGAAGGGAGGAAGCTCAGGGGATCCAGGGCCACAGCAATGTGTGGGCAAGGGCCCAGCTGGGCTTCTTACTGCCCAGGGCTTCAGCCAGCCACTGGACCCTCAGCGTCCTTGTCTGCAGAATGAGAGCATGGCACCAGCAAGCAGATGCCAGTAAACACACTTTGTCAGCCATCAGCATGGCTCTCAGTCTTGGCTACATGGGGGGATTCTTTGAGGAGATTTAACATCCTGAGGTCCAGGCCATATACAAGTCCCTCCAGGTGGAACCCAGGCATCAATGCTCCTTTGGAGTAACCTGGGATCCCACACAGGTGTGCACACCTGGCCGGGCCAGAGCACCCAGTGGTAGGAGCTCCCTGCAAGAGGCAACTTGGGCCTGCAGCTCAGCCTGGCCATGGAGGATGGGGTGAACTCCTTTTGGCATCATATGGGCATTGGACACACAGCCCAGGGCTTAGGCCTTGCTAACGTAGATTCTCAGTGGCTGGGCTTCTTGAGGGCACTGAGAACCAACCTGGTGCTTCCAGCAAGGGCCAGCCAGGGGCCTCAGCCTGGTCCAAAGTGAGGCAGAGGGCCTGGGGCCCAGTGCTCCCCCAGCCAGGTTCTGGGTCTGTCTGAGTTCATAGTTTATAGTTCAAACTGAGGAGAAATTCCTTGAGGGACTCAGGAAAATCAGCTGTACCCCGAGTCAATGTGCACACAAAGCAAGGTCCACTGATCCTCCTGAGTCAGGGACAGCAGCATCTGGACAGTGCTCTCCCAGGGGAGAGGGGATGCTCACATTCTGATTGTAGAGATAGAAAAAAGTCATTTTTCATAGAAATGTCATAGGTAAGACAAAGACATTCTCTAAGACTATAGAAACTCCTTGACCACGTATAGCAGGACATCTGTGGAGCCAAACCCGGGTCAGCCAGAAGGCACCTGGGAAGGTGGATCACACCCCTTGCAGGGATGTGTCCAGGGCCTCTGCCCTCCTCAGGGTGAGCTGGCAAGTGAGAGACTGAGAGGCCTAGCAGGGAGCAACATCACCCCAAACACCCCTGAGGTGTAAGGGGAGGCTCCTGGGGCACAGGCACACCTGACTCTGGCCTTCCTGGACCCTTCAGGTGACTCCGACCCTTGTGGTTACTCTCCCTCCTACAGCCCCTGAGAGTCCTGGTCCAATGTGCCTCACCCTCTCAGGGCAGCCAGGCCAGGGTGTGCCAGTGCAGGATGGCCATGCAGTTCCTCCTATGACACCAGCATTTCCAGGCTCAGAGCCCCTTTGGGAGCCCGTGTCCTGGGGAATGAGCAAAGAGGTGAGCAGATCGTATCATCTAGCCCAGGCGTTCTGATGGCCACAGCGCAGGTGCCAGAAGAGTCCAGGAGCCTCTCTGACTGATCAGAAAAGGCTTCCGGGGCACCACGTGACAAGATGCCACCCACACAGAAGTGCTGCAGACAGAGAGAACTGCAGGCCCAGAGGCCCAGAGGCTGGACCAAGCTGACCACTTCTTGTCACAGAAAGGAGCCCTGAATGTCACAGCAGAGAGGTGAACAGATGCAGACAGGCAGCTTCATCAGCCAGGTCAGAGGTGTCTGCCTGAGACAGCACAGGGGTCACACAGGGTGAGCCAGCTGGAGCTCACCCAACATCCAGAGACAAGGGGGGTGGAGCTGGAGCTGAAGCCCAGGGCTCAGGCATGAAGGGCTCCTATGCTCAGGAAGGGGATCCCCCTAGTTCTGATGTCAATATGGACTCCCCTTCCCCAAGGTCAGGATCAAGAGATTTTGCCATGGAAACTGGAGTCTGGACCTGTAAAGGATGCCCGAGAGCATTACTACTGGTGGGACCCTGCTTTCTGGGTGAGGCAAACATGTTTCTGTGGCTGAGCTGAATCTTAGATGGAGTTTGGGGCTTCCCAAGCCAGGACAACCCATGGTGGCCACAGGTGGTCACCCCTACAGGTGGCTCAGCCAGATAGGCTCCTATTTTGAGGGGGAGGCCCCAGCAAGTGCCCAGGAGACCTGACACCTGTGCTGGATCTTGAGCCCTGCCCCTGTGGCCACACCCAGCCCTGGGGACCTGAGACTGGGCAAGGCCCCATCTCCTAGTCCCTGCTCCATCCCCTGTTTCTACACAGCCCATGCCTGTTCTTAGGCCTCAGGTCCTGCTGTTACCCATGCAGGGCCCTGAACCCTTGGGCCAAGCCTGATGCCTGACCCTTCTGGGAACACTAACTCTGGCCTGGCCCTGAGCCTGGCTCTTAGGGATGGTTTGCAGCTGCTGAGGTGACATTAGTTATGAAATAGACCCAGGGAACCAGCCCTATGCTGACCAGAGTGTGGCTGGAGCCTGAGGGGACCCCACAACCTGAAGGCGGTGCAGATAGGTGGAAGAACCCCCTGGGTCAGACTGATAGGACCAGATGCTGCCACCCTCATACCCTACAAGGCCCCAATGGACTCCTCGAGCCCCACGATAGTAAGGGTCAGGGGTCAGAGGTTGCTGGCCCTGATATCCAGCTCCCTCTCCTAGGCTATGCTGCCCTCAGGATAGAAGTAGGCATCTGGCCTGGACTCCAGTCTTTGACCCCAAGAAACCTAAGCCAGGCCACAGCCCTTCTGCTCAGATCCCCATGGCCTTCCCTCATCTCAAGTCCCAAATCCAAGTTCCCAGCCCCTGATTGGGCCATCTCTGGAGCTCCCATCCAGCCAGAAGCAGGACCTAGCCAGCACTGAGCACTGGCCCAGCCTCATTTGGGTCACTGCTCTCCAGGCCCCCACTGTCTCTGTGCTGCGGCCCTGAGCTCCCAGCTCAGATCTGGAAAAATCTCTAGGTCTGGGCACCTCCTCCACCATCCCCCACCAAGGGAGGACTCCCACATCCAGCAGGAGTGTCCAGAAGCAGCCAGGACTGCTCCCTAGCCTCAAGCAGGTAGCCTCCCCAAGTCTCCCCACTGGCCCAGTTAGTCTCAGTGATTCCCGCAGGAAGTGTGAGGTTCTCAGGGGCAGCACTGTGGAGGGCTCCCTTCACAGTGGCTGGACACTGCCCCTACTCCACACCATTTGTTCAGGACCTGCTTGTCCAAGAACCTAGGTACTCAGGCCAACCTGGGTCTGTGGCAGTAGATGGACAGGCTGAGTTCCCAGACACCACCACTGAAGGCCTCTCTGGATACCATACAGCCCTTGTGAGCTCTCGTTCCCCATTTTCTCGTAAGGAAAAGCTGGGCTCAGAGGATCCTGAAGGCAGACGGGAAACAGGTGTTCTCCCAGACCAGCAGCTCCCCTACACCCCAGCAGAGCCTGGAGCAGCCTCAGGAGAGGGGGATGGTAACGGCCCCCACCACTCGTTAATGGAGATATCCCAGCATGTCTTTGCCATGGCCCACGGCACACAGTGAACAAAGACATCACAAGGAAAGACAGCCTGTCTGCCTCTTGTGAGCACAGAAAATGCTCAACAAATTATTAGCAAATTGAATGCAGGATTATAAGAAAACAGCAGCACCTCATGGCCAAGTGGGACTCATCCTGGAAGTGCAAACCTAGTTCCTTATTTGAAAAATCACAACCAATCAACATAATTCACTATATCAAACAGGCTGAAGACACACATGACCATCTCAGTAGATGCAGAAAAAGACAGTTTGACAAAATTCAACATCCATTCTTGATAAAAATTCTCAGCAAAGGAGCCAAAGGAAGCTTCCCAAACCTGGTAAGGCACCTGCAGAAATCTGTGTAGCCAGGGTGGCCCTCAGCAGTGAAAGACAAACGCTTCTCCGAGACTGGGGTCAGCTCTTCCCACTCTTACTTCACACCAGTGCAGCAAGGAAAGAAAAAGAAATATAAGACATAAAGATTACAAAGGAAGAGATAAAAGTATCTCTGTGAAGCTGACACAGTTGTCCAGAAAATTGTTATCTGATAGAAAATCCCAAGGAATCTAACAAAATGCTACTGCAAATAACAATTGAGTTTTGCAGGCCACAGGGTACAGGCCAACTTATAAGAGTAAATTATCTTTTCATTTACTAGCAGTGAACAGCTAGAAATCTTCCTAAGAATTTAAGTACTGGTTACCACAGTACCGAAAATATGAGTGAAATAGTCACCTGTAAGTCTAACAAAATATGTGTTAGCCCCCGCATGCTGAAAACAACAAAACAATAAAGCATCGATGAGAAAAAGCACAGAACTGAATAAACGGAGAGAGGCACCCTGTTCACAGTTGGAAAACTCAGCATTGCTAACACGGTGATTCTTCCCAAATGGATCCTGGATTTAACAGAATACCCCCACAAAAATAGCAACGGGATACGGGGGAGGTAGAAATCAAAAAGCTGACTGTAAAATTTATATGGGGAGGCAAGGGAACTGGAATGGCTCACACTGCCTGATTTTCTAGTCTCACTTTAAAGTTACAGTAGTGAAGACAAAGTAGGTTTGGAAAACAGAAAAAATAGACTCATAGACACAGACTAATCAAATGAAATAGAGCCCAGAAATATACCCACACATATGTGGTTAATTGATTTTGACAAAGATTTGAAGGCAACTCAATGTAGAAAAGGTAAACTTTTCAACAAATGGTGCTAAAACCACTGGACATCCTTACATACAAATGAACCCCAAATGTGAAAATTAACTCAAAACTCATCACAGACGTAAATGTGAAGCTTATAGACTAAAACATAGGAAAAAAAACCCTGTGATTCTGACTTAGGCAAAGATTTCTTAGGACAGAAAAAGCAGTCACTAGGAAGAAAATTAATAAATCGGATTTTATAAAAATTAAAATTTTTTTGTCTTCAAAAGATACCATTAAATCAATGAAAAGACAGGGAGAAAATATTTGCAATTCCTACAAATAACAAAGGACTTTCCCCCAAATACATAAAGAACTCTTACAACTCAATAATAAAGCAAACCAGCTCCTTTTATAAATGGGCAAGAAGCTGAACAGACAAATCATAAAAGAAGCTACATAAACGGCTAATTAAGATTGAGAAGGGTCCTGACTCCTCAGTCATCAGGGAATGACGGGAAGGATGGCAGGAATGCAAGATGGTGCCAGAAAGTGCAGCCCATGCATGCCACCTGCGCAGGAATCCTGTCTCCAACCTTTACCCAGGACACGTGAAAGCCACGCCCACAAAGACACACATGTGCCCCTTCCCAGTAGCTTGATTTGTAAGGGTCCCAGGGCAGAAACAAAGTCCAACAAGACTTGAATAACTAAACTGGGAAAGTTCCCACAATGGAATACTACACAGCAAGGAGTAAGAGAAATAGTGAATGCAGACACACTCTGCTGTGTGAAAGCAGACACAAAAGCCCTGATGTTGCCGGATCCATGCATAGGAAGCCCCACGGCAGGCAGAGTTAGCCCAGAGTGACAGGGAGCAGGTTGGGGCTGCCCGACTCAACTCTCTCAGTCCCGGTGGTTTCCGGTTGGTTCTCTTAAGGATTTCAGGTGGCACTCATGCCACCAGCAAGTAGGGGTCATGTCTCCTCCTCCTTCCTAGTGGCTTTACTCCTGTTTCGTCTGTTTTTGGCACTGGATGGAATTTCCAGGAGGACTTTAGATGGCAGTGGTGAAAGTGGACCATTCTGCTGTGACTGTGGACTGTTGGGTGCTGCCTGTGTCCATCTAGACTCTTGATTACAAAAGGCAAGAAACATAACCAAATCAGCTTCAGGGGTGTTTGCTCATTCACATAGTGGCAAGATTCAGGTACAGCTTGATCCAGCATCCCCACCTGGTTTCTCAGTGTGTATATGGAGCAGCTCTGCTTGCCTCTCTGTCACAACATAGCTGCAGTCACTCCTTGCTGTATGTCCCCTCAGGTATAAATATAGGGGAAGAATGTGCACATTTTTCTCCAGAATTCCTGGCAAAATTCTCATTAGGCTTCCTTGGCTCCCTGGGAATTCCTTACTTCCCTCTGGCCAGGAGAACATGAAGCCTTGGTTATCGTCCTGGGTTCCATGACCACCCCCAAGAGACACTGGTGAGGGGGAAAAGCACAGAGCCTATAGGGCGCCCCAAACTACCGAGGCTCACCACAGAGCCCCTCCTTCTGTCCCTCCATTAGTGGGCCCACTGCCTTTCAGTCGGCTGCTGGCAGACCAGAGTCTGAGCCGAGGGACACTGCTGGGGAACTGTCCCCACAGGACCAACCTGTGACTCCGTACCAGACCGAGGTTGCGGGATGTCCTGCCCTCACTTGTGCTACCTCAACTTGTTTTCCACACCCCGAAACCTGCAGCACCTGGATGTGGATGGGGCACCTCCCCCCCCACTCTGGAAAGCCGCTCTCCACCGACCCCGCCACTCTCTTCAGAGTTTACTGAGAATATCAGGAATGGGTGTGGAGTTTTATCAGGTCTCTCCTTGGCATTTATTGATATGTCAGGATTTTCTTATCTGACTTTTGACTGTTGTGGAGCTTGTTAATTTCCTGCAGTTAAACTATCACTGCATTCCTGGAATAAGCCCTATCTGGACATCAGAGGTTATTCTTGTCACATCTGGAATCTGATTTTTCTAGAATTCTATATATAATTTTTGCATATGAGTGGTCCATAATTTTCTTTTTTGAGTCAGTTTCAATGACCTGATTAAAGCTATGACAGCCTCATCAAATGAATTAGAAAGTATCTAGTCTTTTTTGGCATAAAAGTTTATATTGCTTCAGAATTGCTGGTTCTTTAAATGGTTGAAACTTTTATTTAGAGATAATTCCTAGATAGCACTTTTCAAAAATCTTCTATACTTATTGGCCTATTTAGTGTTTCTAATGCTTCTTGAGGTCATTTTGTTAAGTTACATTTTTGTAACATTACTTTTATTTTTTTGTGTTTTAACTCCCTGTCTGTCCCAACACAAATGGGCTCCGTCAACTGTCTCAATATTCTGCAGTTTTTCGCTGGGCACACTTTGATATTTTATCCTTCAGAAGCCGAGGCTCCAGGTCTCTCTCAGCATCTCTTGCTACACAGGTGACTTCTTGACCTGCCTGCCACCCCTAGCGGTGTCCCCTCTGGCATGGAGGTCACAGCTCCTCCTTGTCTTAGGGTTCCTAGAGTTCAGGTCCTTAGCTGATTGTCTCTAGAGATTATGTTGCTAATCTACCCAGCAATATAATGATATTTCATTTCCCTTATGTAGGACTTTTATCAGCTCTGTGGGGTTGGTGGGGTTGCAGGGTGTGGGTGTGTGTGCACGTGAGTGTGGGGCGTGTATGTGTGAGTGTGGGGTGTGTGTGTGCATGGGAGTGTAGGATGTGTATGTGTGTGTGTATGTAGGACTGCAGTGCTGTGTTCACCAAGGGCAGGACAGACGTGTGGGGTGCCATGTGGGGTTAGTCCAGGCATCCTCAAACTACGGCCCGCAGGCCACATGCAGCCCGCTGAAGACATTTATCAGGCCCGCCAGGTGTTTTTGCCGCCACTGCCTGTCCTGCTTAGCAGCTGACTCGTCCTGGGCCTGCAGTCCAGCCCTCCAACGATCTGAGGGACAGTGAACTGGCCCCCTGTCTAAAAAGTTTGAGGACCCCTGGGTTAGTCTATCCCCTGCCAGGACCACAGCTGGATGGAGCCCATTGACCCCATCCCTGGGGGCGCCCAGGTCCATGTCCAGCTCCTCTGTTCCCCCAACATCTTTGTCCCTGTCCCTGGACTCAAGAAGCCACATGCCCTGTGCTGCAGCTCCCTGGGAGGCTTCTGGTTCCACATGATACCACGAGGGGCCTGGCCATTCCGCCATCTGGATTCTGAAGGGTGGAGCCCCCAAGGTGTATGTGGGAAACTGCACAGCTGCCCCCAAAGCAGCCCCCAAAGGGTTTCTGATGGGCATAGACCCCAGGCCCCAGGACCAGAGGCTGAGGGGGGTGGCCTGGACCATTTACTTCCTTGGGCTGGAACCTCTTCTGAGTGCTGAGCACTGGGCACAGCCAAGGGGCCCAGGTGTGTTTCCCACTTGATCTGCCTGCCTTGTGCACGCTAAAGTCCTGCCAACCTTCCAAGGAAGACCAGAACCCATTGGGCTGTGGTGTCTGTGCTGTCCCAGTCTTCAAGGACACCTCAGTGAGAAGCTGACAGAGGACGTCTGTGACAGGGTAGCCAGCTGGTGTTCCACGTGGAAGCCTTTCTCCAAGTGGTCTTGAAGTTAATGAAAAACAGCATAATGCTTTCATTCTAGAAAACAGTCTTATAAAATCTTTTTATTTTCCTTTGCTTCATTAAAGCCAGACTTAGGAGTCAAGAGCTGGAGGTTGCTGTGAGCAGTGTGATGCTGCCACAGCACTCTACTGAGGGCGAGAAAGTGAGACTGTGTCTCAAAAAAAAGACATAGGATCAACAAGCTATAATATACTGTTACTATCCATCTTGAGGCAGCAATGTTATCCAAAAGTCTCCTAACACCTGAAGCAGAAAAAACAAACCCAGAAGGTCCCAAATGCTGTGAGTCCATGGTTAAGACCAGCAAGCTGCTTTCCTGAAGGACCTCATTCTAGGAGCTCAGTGGCCAAGCAGACCCTGGCTGGACACCTGGACATCAGGGAGATGGTCAGGCTGAAGAGCTGGGGAGGTTGGCAAACTGGACACCTACCTGCTGCCCACTGCTTGTGCTTGCAGAGGGGATGGTGCCCCAACCCCCCTGGAGCTGCTAGGAGTAGAAGACAGGGCCATGAGAACGTTCGAGGGCCAGGGACACTGATCAAGCCCTCTGTGTCCCTGCTTCAGTGGGCGTAGTTGCCCGGGCTCCACCACTGCAACGCCTCCTGGACCCTGGGGAGGCTCCATGCCCCTGCCCCCTAGAGAGACAGGTGTCCCGGCCCTGGCAGAGCCCCCGACCTCTGCCCTCTGGTGACAAAGTAGTCTTCCTTTCACCCTTCCTGTCCAGGGCCTGAGGACCCCCAGCTGCCTGGCAGTGAGGGGACATCAGTGCTCAGGGGTCCTGCCGAGCGTGGCACTGTGACAGTTTGCACCCAAGGGACTGAAGTTTCCACATACACCCATGTACACACACACACAGGTCATGTACGCACATGTGCTATGCTCACACAAACACACGCGTGATACCTGCTCACAACGTCTGTGCACACACGTGCATACACGTACGTACACGGAACACATATGTGCACTCACACATATAGCACTCTCCTGATCCCACCACCCTCTCCTATCTCGAAGGCTAGATCAGGGCACATGGCTGGAGCAGAGACCCTTCCCTTGGCTCTGAGTGGATAGGCACTAGCTGACCTGTTCCAGAAACCCCTCCAGTAACACACCGTCTGGCCAGCTGTGGCCAGAAACTGGGCTAAGGAGAGAGACCACTTGGGGACCCACTGGATGGCAGCTCTGGGGGCTCAGTGGTAGGGCAAGACCTTGGGAGCTAGTCAGCCTGGCCACAGAGAGCCGGAGAAGGGGAGGCAGGTGGACCCACGCAGGCTGGGAGTGTGGCCCCAAGGATACCTGGGAATGCCTCGGGGGAGGGCCAAGCCAGCCCTTCTCCTCAGGCCTCAGCAAGGCAGCTCCCCAGAGGTGAAGGTCGGGCCACATTCCTTACAACTGGAATTCTGACATCAGATTTTCCATGCTTGCATTGGGGGGAGGAGTCTGCTTGGAGCAGGGCAGAGAGGAGAGGCTGCTCTGAGGGCTCTGAGGCCTGGTGGGGCCCAGTGCCCACAGCCACCTGCAGCAGCCCAGGCAGGGGAGGATTCTTGTCCCAGCCCTGGCCTCGCTGAGTCACACGGGGGTGGGCTGGGGGCTCTAAAAATAGCCAGTGTACTGGGCCAGACTGAGGTTATTACTGGGCTGGGATGGGGAAGAGGGAGAGGCTTGGTAAGGGTTGTGGGGCTGCCATACCTGACCCTGGGCACTTCTCCTCAAGGCCCCTCTGTGCTTCCAGCAGAGCCCCTGGTGCTGCAGGTGGTCAATTCCTGGCTTATCTACCTGGGAGGACCTGCTGTCCCAACCTAGGACTGGACCTTCCTTCCTGACCTGGCCCCAGGGGAGACCCCTGTATCTGCAGGGGGCCTGCTGCATGACCAGGGAGCCTTTCTTCACAATGACTGGGAATCTAAGGTGAGATGGGATTTGTCACTCCCTGCTCTGTGCCAGGCCACACCCCCTGAAACTGGCCCTGCACTCTGTCTGCAGGGGTCATTCTGACCACCTAAGAGGAGAAACCCCGCAGCAGACCCTGCAGAAGTGTGGGATGCATGGGCGCAGCCATCCCCTACAAGGCCAGACTATGTCTCTGTGAGAAAGGTAGCCATCAGGCCAGCAGCTCCTGGGTCACCTCTGCTGCCTGCATTAACACTGTGGGCCTGGGGTGGTCACCTCTGCTAGGGAAGGGGCAGCCCTGTGCAGCAGCAGCCTGAGCTCTGAGCCCTTCACCCTGTCCACAAACCTCTGTACCCCCAACCCGCCCTGTCTCCCACCAGCCACTACTTGCCAGGAGGATCACACTAGCATGGGCCGTACCCCACCCCACCTAACTGGGGGTCACTTTTGTAACCAAATAACAGGCAGGCCAAGCCCAGCCAGTGCTGCCTCCAGGCCAGTGAGGGCCTCATCCTCCTTCCTTGTAAAAGGGAGTTTCATGTGGGACCCTCTCCAGGTAGAAAGGGTGGAGTGGAACTGGCTCCTGCTGTTATTAGGGTGTGGGGCTGTCTCCCCATGGACAAAGTGGCCCTGGCCTGTCTGGACAGCCAGCTGGACCTTTGGCCTCTGACAGTCTCTTCCACAGGAAGAGCCAAAAGTGTTGCCATGTTTGTCACACGCTATCCAGCATGGCCCTTGTCCCTATGTCCAGAACTAGGCTCCCACAGAGAAGCTGCTGTCGGCTCCCCCGACCCAGGTCGGGGGGATGGCCAGAGGCCTTCAAGGGCCTGCACCTTTTATCCCTGAACACCCTGTCATGGCCTCTAGGGTGAGCCTGCCTCCCTGGATCACCCAGACGATGGGGTAGTCTCTGCGGAGAAAGACCTGGCCACACAGAACTCACAGACACCGGTGTACAGTGGTGACTTCTGGGCCCCAGGGAAAGTAAGCTGGGACTCCTGGAGACAGTCTGGAAAGAACAGGAGTGAGGTTCCAGGCGGCCTTGGGGCTGGGCTCAGCTTGGCTTCCTCAGGAAGCCCCAAGGGAAACGGAACTCCCTCCTGAGCCCTCTGTCCCCGGGATGTCCCCAACCTGGGTGGGGCACTATACCAAAGCTTGTGACTTACAAACACTAACAAGAACATCCCCTAAAGTTGGGTTGCCAGAAAATTGGGATGGACAATAAACACTACCCAGAGAGACATTGTTTCTGGGGGATGTGAGCCATCCGTGAGCTTCCACAATGCAAGGCGGGCGAGCCATCCGTGAGCTTCCACGATGCAAGGCGCGCGAGCCATCCATGCAGGCACCCCCACCTGATGCGGGCAGCCAGTGTGGTCACTGAGGAGGCCCTTGGCTGCACCCACTCGTCTGGCCTTACCTCCCTCAGCCCCCATGCCTCTGGTGTAGGCCTGTCTCTTCTCAGTGCACGGAGGGGAGAGCGGCCAGGCCAAAAATTTGTCCCGGGCTACGGGGCTGTGCTGCTGGCACCCACACGGGCCCTCCAGACAGCCCTTCTTTGATTCTCATAGGTTTGAAAAGAAGAAACCACTGGTACACATGCCTGTGTCCTCACCTCCCTTCCTCAAGGCACACCACCAGTGTCATGGTAGGGGTGACCATGCCTTCTTCCATGTGCCCACGGGCAGGAGCCCTCCTATCTCGGAGAGGTTCTTGCATCTGGCAGTTGTGGAGGCTTCATGTCAAGCAGTCAACACTCTCCCCAAGAAGAGGCCCCTCTGCTGTGGGGACAACTGTGGGGGGGACACCAGCAGTCTGTACCACTGCCTAGAACCTTCCATCAAAATGTATCACTGAAAACACTGCATTTCTAAGAGGCTGAGGGGAGGGCTGAGGAGGTGACAGGACCACAAAGCCACAGCAGTGACCCTTGAGTGTCCTTGCCATGAAAGGGTACATCTTCCTGGAGCAGATGGGACCATAAGACCCAATACACCCAGGCCTCGTGGGCACTCTGGATGGGAGCCGGGGGCTCTAATGCAAAGAGCTGGCTCCCCCAGGTTAGGCCAGCGGGCTCAGAATCAGACCAGGAGGCTGCAGCAGGATAGCACCTGGAGTATGTGGCTGGCAGGGCAGGGCAGCTGCCAAGGACCCCCGACCCAGGGGTGTCCCTCACGGTAGGCTCTTGGGGGAGGCCCTCACCAGGCACCAAGCACCCCTGGGGGTTTCTGTGTGGAATCATAGCTGCATAGATGGGGACACCTCAGGACCGCCCCCTCTCACTAGATGTAGGATAAAGCCAGTTCCGTGACGTGTGTGCAAAAGCTCTCACTGGGGTTTTACCAGGGATAGACCCTTTATCTGAGCCCCATTGGTGCTGGAAATTGGCAGCCAGGGGAAGGGCCCTGCAGAACGAGGTGGATGCAGACAGAGGAGGGAGCCTGGGAATTCTGATCCAATGCTGGCCTCACTCCCTACTAGGGAGGTGGGAAAGGCCACCCCTGACCTCCTGTGGATGTCTGTGGGCTAAGGGAGCTGGCCCAGCTGGGGGTGGCAGCAGGGCTGAGCAGATGGCTGGGTCCCTGCAAACTCCCAGCCTCCACTCGGCGGCCCTGGGTAAAACACACCTTCCCTTCCGTGGCCTCAATAGGCAGCGGCCCCACACAGGGGTGGGGTCCCGTCTGTGCTCATGCAGGAGCATGCACCTTATTGTCACCGGAGCTCTGATTCGTCAGGGTGGCCCTTTGGGTTCCCACTCAGTCCTGGACATAAACTCCAGGGTAGGAAGGGTGGCTCAGCTGTGGGGTGGTCCTGTGGAGGAGGGGCAGTCTCAGGGCACCTCCAACATCTGCTCCCTGGATCTGGCCAGAGGCCTCCTGGGCATGCTCCCCAGGGGTGGGACAGAGGAACGCAGGAAGGGTACCTCAAGTCTCCAGAGCCCTGGAAAGCACTCTGTCCTAGACCAGAGGTTGCTACAGGGTGGCCACACTGGACTGACTGGCTCTGGGAGAGTCAGGGGTAGGGTCCATCTCTAAGCTGTCCTGGTGGGGCCCAGGGCATGCTGCCCACTGGACACACCTGCCTCAGCAGCTGCCCGCCTCCACTCCCTGGTGAATTACGGAGGTTCTGCTCTCACACTAGCCAGGACTCCTTGTGCAAAAAGCAGGGGGCTCATACGGGGCCCAACTGGGCCAGCAGAGGCCAGACCCCCACATATGGAGGCCACTGGTTCAATTCTGGGCCTGCTGGCAAGGTTCTCCACTCCCTCGCTCCAGGAAATGGAAATGTTCCTGAAACTTTCATTTTACAGCTGCTTTTACTTTATACTTTGTGCTTAAAATAGCTCTGAGTGGGCCGAGCTGGCTTACCTTTTCTGAGGTTGGAAACTGCTGGCTGTCAGCACCGTCAGGGACAGCGGGAAGCATGTCAGAAGGCGAGCGCGGCCAGAAAGCGCCCCTTCTTTTTATGTAACATTACATTGTGATGGCAGATTTCAAAAGCTAAGTAAATCCTGAGTTTGTCCAGTAAACTTGCTTTCTCTTGCTTGGACGAGCAGGGCCGTCTTCCTGTGTGTGACTGTCTCTCTTACCACACACTGGCTCAACAGCTGAATCAAGCTGGGCCCCCACGCCCCACCATGGTGTGCCCAGGCCGAGAGGTGGGCTCCTTGTTGGCCCGTACCCACAAAGCTGTCTTGGGGGCGAAACTACAGTGTGCACTGCGTCACAGATAGGGACGCTGAGACCCAGCTGGGAGGTGCAGCTGTCCTCCTAGGTCATACTGATAGTGTGGCTGGACTGCAGGGGAGATACCTGGAGGCCCCACTCAACCCTGCCAGGCCAGGGCCCATCCACTGTGCAGGGAAGCCACCTGCCTTGCTGAGGGGCTGCCTACAGAGCCTCCAGGCCTTTCCTAAGGGGAGAGCGGGGGATGTTTCCATGGATCTGGAAGGAGATAGGCTGTCCTGGGGAGAGCCCGGACCTCCCTGCTCGCTCCTCCCCAGCTCCCTTCCCTGAGGGCAGTGTCCTCCAACTTTCCTGTCCACAGAGCACAAGTGGACGAGAGAGCACCTGGGGTCAGGAGGGGAATGCAGGGTGCCCCACAGCATGGCTGTGCCCTGACCTGGCCAGCCCTGTTCTGGGCTGTCCTGACCCAGTCCCCTTGGGAAGTAGCTCTCTCCCCCACGTGGCTGTCCCTGGGCTCAGGTCAACTGGCCTCCTAGCCCTGGCTCCTGTGGCACCTGGGTGGACGTCCCTTCAGCAAAGGCTCTGAGAAGACCTGGGGCGGGTCTTCTGCAACCCAGCCAGCACGCATGTGGCTCCCACTCCATGCCTGCTAGGGGTTTTGTCTTGCTTTTGTCCCACTGTGTGTTCACCAGGGGCTTTGTCCTGGTCTTGTCCCACTCTGTGCCCCCTGGGGCTTTGTCCTGCTCTTGCGGGTGCTTCATGGACTTGCATTGTCCCTTGCTCCTGAGCAAAGAGAATTACGTGTCTTCTCACAGGACAGCTGCTGCCCCCACCGGCCCCCACCTGATTGCCCCATTTTGGTTATTCACACTTGAGTAACTTGTCCCCATGTTCCCAGCCCCAGTGCATTGGGGGCTGTGCCCCTGCCATCACCGGCGGTGGGGAGCATGGGCATTCTGTGGTGCTCAGAAGAGGGTGTGGCCGGGCTGGCCACCACCAGTCCTCACTGGACAGTGTGTCTCAGTGTGGTCCCCACTCCCAGGAGCTGTAGGTGACCTGGAGATTGCGGGGCTGAACCCCAATCAAACCAGCTCAGGAAGGGTGGTTCCAGACAAGACCAGGCCCTCTTGGCCTCTCTCTGTGTGGGCCTTCTATCGACCCCAGCTTCTTAGGTGCTGTCCCCCCGTCTCTGTCCACTGTCTCCGTCTGTCTCTCTGTTTCTCTGTGTCTCTATTTCTCTCTCTCTCTCTGTTTCTTCTCTTTCTGTCTCTGAAGATGTGAACAATGGACAAAGGAAACATCTTTGTAAAGCTGATTTATTACATACAAAGTTGCAAAATAGAAATTATGGCAGAGTTGAGAATCCTTGAAACATGATGCTGGTTATTGGAGTAAGAATTGGCACTTCTTTAAAACTTGGCCATCAAGAGAAAATATAGCAGAACGTCTGTAAGTTGACCACCCAAGGGACTATAAGAAACAGGTCAACATATGGAGGTAGTCAGCATGAGGAACTAGACCTGCTGTACTTATATGAACATGTGGTGCATATCCAGTCTATGAAAATTAGGTCAGTGCAGGGAGGGAGTCAGTACAGGGAGGAGGTCAGTACAGGGAAGTGGTCAGTGCAGGGATGGGTTAGTGTGTAAGGAGGAGTCAGTGCAGGGATGTGTCAGTGCGAGGAGGTGGTCAGTGCATGGAGGTGGTCAGTGTAGGGAGGGGGTCAGAGCAGGGAGGAGGTCAGTACAGGGAAGTGGTCAGTGCAGGGATGTGTCAGTGTGGGGAGGTGGTCAGTGCACAGAGATGGTCAGTATAGGGAGGGGGTCAGAGCAGGGAGGTGTTCAGTGCATGAAGGTGGTCAGTGCAGGGAGGTGGTCAGTGTAGGGAGAGGCCAGTGTAGGGAGAGGTCAGTGTAGGGAGGTCTTCAGTGCAGGGAGGTGGTCTGTATAGGGAGGGGGCAGTGTAGGGAGAGGTCAGTGCAGGGAGGTAGTCAGTGCAAGGAAGTGGTCAGTGTAGGGAGTTGGTCAGTGCATGGAGCTGGTCAGTGTAGGGAGGTAGTCAGTGCAAGGAGGGGGTCAGTGTAGGAAGTGGTCAGTGCACGGAGATGGTCAGTGTAGGAGAGGTCAGTGTAGGGAGGGGGTCAGTGCAGGGAGGTCATCAGTGCAGGGAGGTGGTCTGTTAGGGAGGGGGCAGTGTAGGGAGAGGTCAGTGTAGGGAAGGGGTCAGTGTAGGGAAGTGGTCGGTGCAGGGAGGTGGTCAGTGCAGGAAGGTGGTCAGTGCAGGAAGGTGGTCAGTGTAGGGAGAGGTCAGTGTAGGGAGAAGGCAGTGTAGGGAGGTGGTCAGTGCAGAGAGGTGGTCAGTGTAGGGAGGTGGTCTGTTTAGGGAGGGGGCAGTTTAGGGAGAGGTCAATGCAGGGAGGTAGTCAGTGCAAGGAAGTGGTCAGTGCAGGGAGTTGGTCAGTAGGAAGGGGGTCCGTGCAGGGAGGTGGTCAGTGTAGGGAGAAGTCAGTGTAGGGAGGGGGTCAGTCAGTGCAGGGAGGTAGTCAGTATAGGGAGGGGACACTGCAGGGAGCTGGTCAGTGCAAGGAGGTGGTCAGTGCAGGGAGTTGGTCAGTGCAGGGAGGGGGTCAGTGCAGAGAGGGGGTCAGTGCAGGGAGGGAGTCAGTGCAGAGAGGGGAGGTCCTACAGTACTAGTCTTACTTTACTCTTAAAATCAACTGAAGCAACACTGGATCCTTGACAACTTTAGAAAGCATTGCCAACTGAGACAGATTTTCTTTGCCCATTTTTTCTGACTTTGTTTTAGTTATTGTTTGGGACTCTTAGTGGTTTGAGAACCTCTTGGTCCCTGAGCAGGGTCACGTTACCGGCAGCTCTGCCACACAGAGCAGTGTTGACAGGACTCGTACGCGCTTGTCTGATCGCAGTGTGTGCCAGCACTTTCTGCCTGCACCATTTTATGTAAATAATTCTGTCCTATCAACAGTGTTTCTGCCAAAGGAGAGGGATTAACTGCTTTAGCAAGAAGAACAGGGCTCTGCTGCTCACCCCGATATCTGATTGGAAAAGCAGACCCAAGCTTTTGTCATGAGGAATCAAAAATCACTGTTTATTTCTTTCAGAGTTGAGGAGGATGAGAAAACTTCCTCTTCCTGGGGCCACAAGAAGATGTCAGGGTCACTCAGGGCTCTGAGTATGTGCAGCCAAGGAGGTCCAGTCTTCAGGGCAGAGCCTCAGACCTGTGCAAACAGTTGTTGGCACTGTTGTCTTTATGGATCTGATTAGGAAGGGGCCAGACTGGGGTTGCCTAAGGGCCCAAGAGAGCAAAAAGGGGGCTCCTGCCGCCACGGAGCTGTGAGCCCTCTGAGACCCCCGCCTTCTCCCTGTCAATGTGCATCGTGGCACAGAGCCCAAGTCCCCTGCTCAGTGAGTCACGTTCATGGAAGATTTTTGTCTCACTTGGCAGAGCAAGGAGGCAGGATGTGAGCTGTGTGCTGCCAACAGTCTCTGTGCCAGGGCCCATCTCCTGGAGCCCATGTCCACCTCTTCTCCGTGGTGGGTACCCTGGTAAGCACTGCCCCTGCTCCTTCCCTCAGTGGGCACTCTGGGCACAAGGTGAACCTGCTGTGTGCCAGGCACTGGTCCAGCCCCGCCCTCCACCCAGAGGCCTCTAGTTATGCAGGATCTGGGATGAAGATGAAACAAATGTGTCAGTTCTGCCCAGCAACCCTTGCTATGATGTTTCCAGGGGTGTAACTTGCTCCTTCTACAGAATAGGACGTGCAGGTCTGAAGGCCTGGCTGTTTTCTGACATGTTGCTACAATTAAAGCTCTATAATCCCTTATCTGAAACCCTTGGGCCCAGATGTCATTTAGAATTCAGATCTTCTTCCCTGGATTTTAGAAAGACGATAGCCCATATCCCCCATGCAGCCTCCAGCCTCAGCAGCTACCCCACATCCCAGTGTCTCAGTGTTTCAGAAACAACATGCGTGGAAGCTGCGCGAATCACACACACACAGACAGAATTTTTCCTTCAAGTTACACCAACAAAGGAATTTAAAACAATTACCATGTTTAGAGAATTTTGGTCATTGATGTCATTGTACATAGAAATCGTAGGTGTACTTAAACATTGATTCATTACTTTTCTCAAATTTTTAAGATCACACTTTACTGAGGTGTGATTATGATATAATAAAATACACTTGTGCTAAGATGGAATTTGAACAAAAGTACACACTCCTGTTGTCACTACCAAAATAATAGATGGACTTTTTTCTTCCCTCTCCAAAGCTCCCTCAATATGATAACAAGATGATAATGGCAGCTAGGATAACATTAAATCTATAGACCTTGTGAGGAAACTGACACTTTAAGATCACTGAGTCTTGGCTTGGCGTCTGTAGCTCAAGCAGCTAAGGCACCAGCCATATACACCTGAGCTGGTGGGTTCGAATCCAGCCCGGGCCTGCCAAACAATGACAATTACAACCAAAAAATGGCTGGGCATTGTGGTGAGCACCTATAGTTCCAGCTACTTGGGAGGCTGAGGCAAGAGAATCGCTTAAGCCCAGTAGTTGGAGGTTGCTGTGAGTGGTGCTGCCATAGCACTCTACCCAGGGTGACAGCTTAAGGCTCAGAAAAAAAAAAAGGCAGTGCCTCTGGCTCAATGGGTAGGGCGCCAGCCCCATATACCGAGGGTCGCGGGTTCAAACCGGGCCCCGGCCAAACTGCAACAACAACAAAATAGCTGGGCGTTGTGGTGGGAGCCTGTAGTCCCAGCTACTCTGGAGGCTGAGGCAAGAGAATGACCAGGGCCCAAGAGCTGGAGGTTGCTGTGAGCTATGTGATGCCACGGCACTCTACCGAGAGCGATAGAGTGAGACACTGTCTCTACAGAAAAAACCAAACAAACACTGAGTCTTCTTATCTATGAACATGGTCTATTTCTCCATTTATTTAGATTCTTTAATTTTTATCTGCTGTGTTCCATAGCTTTTGTACATCTCAGATATCTTGTGTTACATTTATTCCTATACATTTTAATTTATATGCTATATCATAAATGGAAATTATTTAAAGCTCTATTTTCCAAAGTTCATTTCTGATATGTAGCAATTCAACTGATTTTTGAGTTGGAAAATATTCCCTCCTTTTCAATTCTTTGGAAGATTTTGTATAGAATTGGTATTATTCATTCTTCAAATGTTTGACAGAATTCACCAATGGAGCCATCTGTGCCCGGAATTTTCTCTGTGAGAATATTTAAAATCATAGATTCAAAATGTTTACAGATAAAGTGCTGTTCAGGGTGGTTATTTCTTTTTGAATGAGTTTTGTGTTCTCAAGGCACTTGTCCGTCTCGTTCCCATTGCTGGCTTAGTGATGAACCGAGTTGTTCCCAGTACGCCCTTATCACCTTTTAAAGTGTGTGGGGTCTGTGGTAGCATCTCTCTCATTCCGCACTTGGGAATCTCTATATTTCTGTATCTCCTTCATTATCCTAGATATTGGTTTATTATTTTATTGACTACTTTTAAAGAAACGGCTTTTGGGTTTTACTTATTTCCCGCGGGCTTTTTATTTCATGACTCCACTCTTTATTATTTCCTCTCTTATACTGACTTTGGGTTTAATTTGCTTTCTTTTTCTAGATTATTAATTTGGAACTATAGGCACTGATTTTAGACTTTGCTTTTAAAACTGTACATTCTCCTCTAAGCACTGCTTTACCCGAATACCACAAATTTTGTGTTTTCATGTTCTTTATATCCTTTAACATTTTAACCCTTGGAAACTATCCTAAGAGCTGAAAAAACTTACCTACAAAAATGGTCATCAAACCATTTTTCTCATCACACAGGGCTGGAAACAACTCACACTTAGAACAACAGAGTATCATCAGTTAGGTAAATTGTTGTATCTGTTAACACACAGGCACTAGAAACATTTGGAAACAGTTTTTAGTTTCACCTGAAGGCACTTATTTGGGTTTCACAAAAATCCATAAAGACTGTGTCTGGCAGGATCAGCGTGCTCACTGCAGAGCTAAGCTGGAGCCCCACCACACTGGTGGCAGCACTCAGCTTACCCGGGCTGAAGTTACGAGTGAGTGAGTGTGCCTCCTCATCACGTCTGCGTGCCGTTCTGAAGTTCTCAGACATCCTACAGCCAGTATGTGGCTTTATCAGGACGTGTTCAGGAAGCTGGCACGATGCCATGGATGACTCTACACAAGCTTCTTGCCCCTCCCTCCTGCTAGAATTTCAGCTTCTTGGTGTCAGGGTCTTTTTCTGTCCTTTATCATCTTATCCCTGGTGTCTATAATAGTGCATGACACAGAGAATGCACTGGAAAAGTATCTGGAGTCTGAACGGATTGAATATATGAATGAATGCATGCCAGCATGGAGGTTAAGGCTACCTGGGGCACCAGATGTCTCAGGGGCCTGGCTGGGCTCTGCTCCCACTTCTGTACCTCTGAGGCTTATGAGCTTGGTAGGCACCTTAACCCTACAGCCTCAGTATTCCTATATATAAAACAGGGATACATATCTCATAAGAAATAAGAAGTGTAAATCCCTCACACACAATAGGTACCTGAAAAATAACTATTTCTAAGCTGATTAAGTATTCAAACAATTCTGAAGGGAAAAAAAACTTCCTTTTCCTAGACAAGTTTGAGATAAAGTCATAAATTCCCCATTAACTTACTAATGGCAAAACACCTTTGGCAAAAGTGACCAAGCCTGGCCCTTCCCAGAGGACAGAACCCTGGGCTCTTGTCACTGTGTGTCTAGCCAAGCTCTCTGTCTACAGAAAATCATTTGAGTCACTCAACTTCAGTGTCTCCCTATATGATGGAAAAAAAATGACTCACCCGGCAGGAATATTGAAGATTGGTGATTAAATGATTGAAATTCACTTTGCAGCTACAAAATGCAATGCATGTGTTTGCTGAAGACTGACTTCTAAATGCTTGTTGGCATCTATGAGTAATCTTAGTTGTAGACCTCTTGATCATCTGATAAACTAGAATTCATAAATAAATTGGTTACTGTCTTAAGCTAATGATGTGTATTTAGTGGCTGATGTGCTATACTTTTTAAGAGCTTACAATATTTTGTTGTTTAAAGAGTGGGCTGAATTTCTCTCCTGGGAATCCAAGACCATTGGACTGATGACGGTTGGTTCCCACCGAGGACGAGGCCCAGCTGCATTCAAAAAAGAAAAGGCACATAAGGGAAAGAGGGCCCCCTCCTGCCCTGGATTTTAGGAATGGGCAGTGATGTAAATGACAGGATATCCCTGGCCCCAGAGCTGTAATGGTCATGTTATCAATTCACTTTAACAAGCTCTTTCTGCTTGGCTGGCTTGCATGAGGCTGAAGTGTCCCTTTCTCAGACTACTGACTGTGTGGCAGGGGAGGAGAGGAAATCAACAGGCCAGCAGGGGATAGAAGGGCATCATTCCCACGTGAGAGGAGACAGCCTGACTATGCAATGGGGACCCATCAAGCCAGCAGAGAGAAGCTCAGCTGCCAAGACCCCGACCTTGCCACAGCCTGGTGCATTATTAAGCAAGTGTTCCAAAGTTTGATCCATGGGAGAAAGGAGGCTGTCAGGAATTTGTTTCCATGTTGAGTCTGACAGGGTGCTGCTGGTGCAATGGTCAGGCATATTGACAAGACATAAGGTGTGGGCCAATTGAGCTCACACAGGAGAAAGTGGACACAGGAGAAAGTCTAGGACCAAGTCCCAAGGACAACAGAGGTTAAGGCAGAGTGTGAAGAAGAGCAAGTGATGGACTGCAGGAGGGTGGGGGCAGGGCGGGACCATCTTGGACACCAGGGCAAACCTCAACCATACTGGAAGGTCAGCTGAGGCCAGGCTGGGCACTGGCCACTGAATTAGGAAGCCAGTGATAACCCTGTGTAGGTGGCCCAAGGGGGCGTGGACACAAGAAGTGTGATTCGAGGGCCTAGAGGGGAGAAGGTGTGTAGCAAAGGGAGCAGAGAAAGGGGTGGAAAACTGAGGGCCCAGGTCAAGGGGCCTCCTGAGGTCAGAGTCAGCACGGCACACTGGTGAGCTGATGGCATGGCCCTGAGGAGTGGCTGAAGGTAGGGACAGGCACCTCAGTCTGTGTAGCAGGGCAGAGGAGGTATGGGTGCTGGTGGGACAGCCCACCTGGTATGTGGGAAAGCTGTCAGAATCAAAGCAGTCACTTGTATTAAAGCCACTGACAAATGGACCCAGGGATGGCCATGGAGGGCAGGTTTTCAGCCATCCTGCCTGAGAACAAGAATGATTACAAAAACTCTGCAGATCCTTGACCTACATAAAGGCCACCAAAACCTCCCACAAAAAATAATTCCATGAGGACATCTGCCTAGTGACTGCCTGTCCACCCACAGGCTGGTACCACCCTTGTTATTGATCCCAGTAACCAAGGATAACTGATTCAAAATACCTCTGCCACCTCTTCACTTTACCTTAGAGCAGTGGTTCCCAACCTTCCTAATGCCACGGCTCTTTAATACAGTTCCCGTGAGTCACGACCTACAGGTTGAGAACTGCTGCCTTAGAGAATCTCTTTCTTTGTGTCCCTCAATGTGTATAATTTGCTGTGGCACAAGTATTCCCACTGTGACGTCCATTCCTCAATGGACATCATTTTCTCTTAAAGAGGTTCTCTGTTACTCAGGTTGACCAGCAGGAAGGTCCCAGACTGCAAACCCTTCCTCAGTGAAGGGCAAGGGTCTTGTAGGGGTGGTGGGTGGTTTGGAGGGAGGTGGAAGGGGTGAGTTGACACCTTTGAGTAGTGAGCGTGCACATGCAAAAAGCTGAGCCTGGAGCCTGTCAGCTGGTGCCCTGACATCCAAGAGCTGCCAGTGGCGTGGGAATGGGGTATGCTGTGGTTTTTTTAATTTAGGAGCAGCTCAGAGTATGCCAGAGGCTCAGGTATTCAGACCTAGGGCTAGGTGGCCAGCGCAGGGGCCAGGGAGCCGTGAGGGAGAGGGTGCAGAGTGAGTCTACCTTTGGGGAGAAGCAGAGGCAGGCAGGAAGCAGACGCATGCGTGTGTGAGTGCACACACTTGTGTGTTTGCCCGTACTTGTGCGCGCGCATGTGTGTGCACTCGCGCATCTCTGTGGACATGCACGCGAGATGGCTGGTGAGGCAATGGGAGCAGCTGGGCATTGGAGGTTCCACAATGTCCCACAGAATTGAAACTGAAGGGCAGGAAGTGGAGGGATGTTGAGGTGCCTGCCTTAGTCTGTGGTGTGGTTGCTGGTGATAAGAAGCTTGGTGCTGTGGCCTGAGCAGTAGGTGCTCAAGGGAGAGGCCAGAGCCATGTACTTGGCCCCTGGGCAAGGGGACACAGAGGATAGGACACAGGGGAGTGTCCGGGAAAGAGGGAGTTAGCTGCTGCCAAGAAGGGCGGTGTCCAGGGGCAGGGCACCACAGGGGCAGCAAGGAGGAAGAGATGAGTTGGGGGAAGGATCCGGGAAGCACATGGGCAGCCACCCCACCTTGGCCAGGGAGTAGGGTGTGAGGGGAGGTGCCTCTACATTGGGTTTCTATTACCAGCATTCTTGGCATGTTAGAAAGAAAAAATTTTTTGTTAGAAAAATAGGAGACTGTATTAGTCCTTGGGCAGCTCACTCCTCGCAGGTCTGGAGGCGTCAGGCCTAGCAGGGTCTGACCTCTGGTGGGCTCGGCCCGCTTAGCTGACAGCTGCTCGCCTTTCCTGTGTACCTTGCCACCTGCCGGGGTAGGGCGGCTCCAGCTCCCCGGAGTCTCCTGGAATAAGGACGACACCACTAACCCTAACTACCCCTTATGCATTCACCACCCTCACACCTACTACGCGAAGCAGACGCTGGTTCCCGGTGAAACGGGTTCTGGGGAGCAGGGCCCAGTCCCTCCCGCCGGCAGGTCAGGCCCGCAGGACCGAACCAGCACTTCCGGCGGTGAGCTCCTGGGCAACAGCGCGGCCGCTGCTCGCTGAGTCTAGTACCCGCTTCATGATGTTTCTACCTGCTGGATTAAACAAGACATCTTACTGGACTAACTTTGCCTGTTAATTTGTCACCTTTTAAAACACATAGCCCCTAGAGACAGGTGCAGCTCGTGGCATCTGCAGGCGCCTGGCCCGAGAGTGAGTGCGTCAGGAGCTGCGAAGCCACACGGGCTGTCCGCAGTGAAGCCTGGCGGTCGCCAGGAGTCCGAAATCCTTGTCGGAACCTTAGGGCAAACGAGGACACGGCCCCTTTAAGAGGGGCTGTCGGAGAGGGCCATGACGTCATAGGCGCGCGGAGGGCGGGGTCTGTGCGCAGCCGCCGCGGCCCGCTTGCCGGACTGACAGGAGCGCTCCTGTGGAGAGGGAGAGGTCCGGACCAGACTCCAGAGCAGGCCCTTCCTGCCCTAGGCCCCGCCCCAATCTCAGGCCCCGCCCTTTCCTGAAACTCCGCCCAGGGTTGCTGGTCTGGCCTGCGAGCACACTTCTCCGAGCAGGCCCCACCCAGATTTCTGGCTCCGCACAGGCCCCGCCTTACCTCGCCCAGGCCCCTCCTAGCCCCCTAGTCCGGTCCTGCTGCTGTTCAAGTCACGCCCCCTCCACCGCCCTGCTCCCTGGCTCCCGAGAGTACGGTCCCATCTTCTAACTCCGCCCCGCGCAGGCGCACGCCCTACCCCCAGTCGGGCTTCCTTCCACTTCAGGCGGTGTCTAGCCTGGGCCCCCGCCTCGCCCGGGTGCAGACCCAACCCCGTTTAGGCCCCGCCCCACTACAGCTCCGCCCCCAGGTCCCCTCCGCTCAGCCTAGGCCGCACCCGTGTGCAGGCCCCCCGCCCCCGCAGGCCCCGCCCGGGCCCGGCTCCGCGGGGCGGGACTCGCTCTGAGCCCGAGTCGGCGGCGGCGGCTGCGGGAACTTTCCCGGCGGGGCTAATGGCTGCGCGCGGGTCGCTGTGAGGCGCGGCGGAGGCGAGCGATCGGGCGCGGGGCCGCGGAACCGCGGAGCAGCGAGCGAGCGAGCGCGAGGCCGGAGCCCCGGCCAGGCCTGGCCCGACCTGCCGGCCCGCGATGCGCCCCGGGGCCGCCCCCCGGCGCAGCTGACGCCGCGGCCCCGCGAGACCCCGTCGGCCCCGGAGGAAGCGCCGCGACGCCCAGCCCAGCGCCCGCGCCGCCCGGCCCGATGGCAGGGAAGGCGGCCGCCCCGGGCACGGCGGTCCTGCTGGTCACGGCCAACGTGGGCTCACTGTTTGACGACGTAAGTGCCGCCGCCGGCAGGCCGGGCCCGCACCTGGCCCTGACCCTGACCCGGAGCCCCAGATCCCCAGACCTCACCCCGACCCTGGGACACCCAACCCACAGACCCTGCCTGAGCCCGGGCCCTGGATCCTGGGCCCCCAGACCTCACACCCCGACCCTAGGACCCCCAACTGGCAGATCTGAGTCCCGGACCCTGGGCCCCGAGACTTCTCATCTCGAGGCTGGGACCTGTCAACCCGTGGACCCATGTACTGAGCCCTGCCTACCTGCCGAGCCTGGCCCTGGACCCCTGGGACTTAAGACCTGACACCCCCGGTCTGGGACCCCCAGCTGGCATATCTCAGTTCTGGACTGTGGGCCCCCAGACCTCACACTCCAAGCCTGGGACCCTGAATCCGTGGACCCTGCCTGAACCTGGACCCCAGACCCCCAGACCTCACATGCTGAGCTTGGGACCTACAACCCACAGACCTCATAACCTGGGCTCCCAGACTTCACACCCTAGACCTGGGACATCCACCCCAGCATGCTCAGACCCCGTTGTAGCAAGTGAAGGAATTCTTTCTTGTTCGGAAGAATGCTGCCTGAGGCTGGGTCTTGAGACCCTGGGCTCTGGACCCCTAAACTGTGATCCTTAACCCTGAGCCTGAAATACCAAACTCTGAGCCCTGAACCCTGGACTGTGGTCTTGAACTCCGATGAGCCCAGAATCCTGGACCTTGGACCCAGAGACCCTAAATCCCCAGACCCTATCCCTGAGCCCAGAACCTCAGACTCCTGCCCTGATGCCCAAGCACTGGACCCAGACCACTGCCCTGATCTCAAGCCTGGAATCCAAAACCTGGGCTCTGAACTGCAGCCCACAAACTCTAGCTGCTGAACCTTAAGCCCAGAACCTTGCCTCTGAAACCGTTTTCAAATCCTGATGGAAAACTCTAGTCCTTGAATCTCAGTTCTGACCCCTGTTCACAGCCTGGGAACCCAGACCCCAGAAACCTAGTCTGAGGGCATCAAACCTCAAATCCGACTCTAGCTCTGATTCCTGAATTCTGTTCTAATCCTGGATTCCCAGACCTCTGGCTCTGAACCCTGGAACCCTTGTGCTGAAACCTTGGCCTCAAACCTCTGTCTTAGGTTCCCCAACCCTGGAAAATAACTATAGATCCTAACCCCAGAACTGACTCTGGACTTGGCTCCCAAACCCCGAATTCTAAGTCCAGAGTTCCAGCCTTTAAACTTTGTTCATTGCTGCCTAACTGACTCCGAACCCTAAATCTCAACTCAAACCCCACCTCTTGGCCCCAAATCCTCTCCTGGGACCCTACCCCTAACTCTGGTCCCTTGCTCCCATCTTCCAGTGCCTCCTCCCAAACTTCTACCCCTGAGTTCCAAACCTTAGCCCTCAAACTGGGGCCTTGAGCCTCAGGCCCCTGAACCCTGGCCCCCACACCCCAACCTGGGTTCCTGAGTTTTGATCCTGGGCCCTCTACTCTGGGCCCTGTACCCTGGCCCCATATGCTTGGGGTGTTTGCCCTGTCTGTGGCTGACGGAGCAAGGCCCCGGGACAGAGTACCCTCATCTTACCCTTAACTTAGTGTCTCTTTAGTTCTTAAGTAAGGGGAGTGGGTCTGTTGAAAGTCCAATGAGGACTTTCTGTTTCTTATTCATTAAAGAAAAAGATATAGAGAAGCTTTTCAAGGCCAGAAAAAGGATGCTGAGTGCCTGAGGTCTCTGCCTTCTAGTGCCGCTCCCGCATGATCCCCTGTCCCATCTGGGAACTGAGGTGGCCTGGTCTCTGGGGAGACAGGGAGCCTGGGCCCAGTGTCACTGGCAGCTCCTAGATGCAGGCCAAGGCTGCCCTAGTTCAGCGTCTCAGCCACGGTGCCACCCCGCTGTTGGTGCTTACACTGCCAACCCAAATAAAGCAGAATGCAGCTCCAAGTGGCACAGATGGAGCTGCGGAGCCACGTACTTCCCTCCCTCCCCTTCCCGAGGTGGACAGTTTGGTGCAGCGCCAGTTGTATGATGGATGTGTACCACTGATACAAGCACGAGTTAGATTTCAGGAGAAGGATTTTGTTTCTTTGCCGGCTGCAGGCCTGGGTGCAGTGTGTCATTAAACTTAAGTTCAGGCATGGGCTAGTTTTGGTTCATATTAATAAAAGAGAGGGCTATTTTTGTGTTCTCTCCTCTACCTTCTGAGAGCTTGTGTGTTATGCTTACCTGCTGGAGATGAGCACCTATGTCATGGACTTTGTCACGGTCAACTTTATCTACTTTTGTGTTTGATCATTTTCTGCAAAAGTGCCTGGCATGGGTGTGTGTCTGTATATTTAGCATTCTATTCTAGGCCTTCCAGTAACATGTCACTATAACATGGTTTGTTCAGATGATTCAGATCCGTTAGCTGTGGCTTCATAGCCTCAGAAATGTCAGAAAAATTAAGCATGGTGGGCATTTTAGTCTCCAAAGGAAAATAATTTTGCTGTGCAAACGTTCTTTCCAGTAATCTTTGATTTTGAGTTCTAGCGTTTTTGTTGGGTTTTAGCTATATACACATATTTCTCTCTGTTGATATTAAAATGGGTAACTTAATTCACTTGTGTTTAGCAACATGTTCTGTCTGAATTCTCACTTTTCTTAAGGCTATATGGAATTTTGCATTATGTTTGTGTCTAGAAGGAACATTTGTTTTGGTAAACAGTACATAGGTTAATCCTGTGAGACGTGTTGTGATCTGAAGGTGAGGCGGGGAAGCACCTGTGGTTCCTGCCAGGTTTATGACTGCATGAAGCTGTCTCCCTCTGTGCCTGGGTGATGCTGGGGCACCAGGTGGAAATCGTCATTTCTGGTCTGGGGCCTCCTTCCTGGGTCGAGGTTTGGGATGTGGTGCTTTTGGAATAGGAGCTGAGCTGAGAGAGTGAATCTTGAGTGAAGGAAATTTTAATTCCCTGGTTTATACTAGACTTCAGAAACTCTTTGCGAGACACTCACCCCAGCCGCCGAGTGTGCTCAGATGTTGTTGAGGCCAGTGAAGGAATTCTTTCTTTTTGGGCTTCATCATCTCAGAAACTAGCTCCACAGGCTCATATATGACCAGTGAATTAGCCACTTTCTCCAGGTCACGGTTCCCAGGAGGAAGGTGTCTGAATCTGAAACAGCCTTGCTGGCCTGCGGTGGACACCGTTTTCCTCTCAACATACGATAGACTTGTGACTCTCTCTCACAAGTCCGCCGTGCTGCCTGTCTGGAGGGCACCCTCTGGAGTACTGTGCAGGACACTTTGATCATGGTTTGCCCTTCACATCCTGGGACTGGCATGTCTTGTTCTGCTTCCTCATCACTGCTGCTGGCTTTATCATGTTCCCAGTACACCAGTACACCATGCTGCAGTCTCCTGAGCTGTCCTCACTGAGGAACCTTCATTTTTTTCTGAGGCTTTGGTGTTAGAGGCAGTGTTGTAGGGAATGCCTTGCAGTGGTCTTTACACAGTTAACCCCCATGCCCTCAAGTGTCATAGAGGATGCCAAGGAGTTCTTGCTCCTATAGGCTGTCACCACCAGCATTCGCCACATTGGACGTCGAAGCAGAGGAAATGTCAGGGCATGAGGACACACCACATAGGCTGGCAAGGCAGTGACACCAACACACAGCAGTGATCCGTAGGCTGGCAGGACGGTGACACTGCTATGCACCATGCCCCTCTGCGATGACCTGCAGGTTGATGGGGTGGTGACACCCACAGCCTGAGTCCTCTGCGATGACCCACTGCTCAGTAGGGGAGAGCGAGGGTGGGAAGGGAAGTCATTCTGACATGGTATTGAAGTAGCTTTGACTGCACTCTGGGACCTCTATCAGAACTGGTGGCCTCTCCCACTGCCCTGCACATCCCCCGTTCTGCACAGGCCTGGTGGTGGCTGGGGCTGCCTGTGCCCTTCCTAGTTTGTCACAGCCGCAGTGGACCTGCCCTTAGTGAGCCCTGCAGCTCTTCTTGGTTCCTGAATCGGACTTCTGCTGCTACTCCACCCTAGGCTGCGGAGGACTGGCTGCCCAAGCCTGTCCTGCTGGCAGTGGCTGGTGGCTTGGCAAGGAGGTATCTGGCCTTCGGTACCTCAGCAGGAAGAGCAAGCTCCTGCTGGCTGTGGTTTCAGAGCTCCACTCGACCCCACATGGTCAGGCAGCTTCTGGGGGAGGAAGCTTAGGCCAGTGATGTGTCCTGAGAGCACAGCCTGCTCCTGGGTGTCTGCCCACTGCCCTGCCTGCTGCTTCAGAGCCCAGCATCTCCCTTTCTGCCTGGTCAGCCCCTGTGCAGCCGTCCTTTCTGCTCAGCCTGGGTGGCATGGGAGTGGCCTCTGCAAGGGGCCCGTGGACCTCCCCACTACAGGTGTTCCTGAACCCTGGAGTGCATGGCCGCAGGGTGGGTGTCCCTCTCTCCTGTGGCTTCAGGGTTGCCCTTGTTTCTAGATGGTTCTGTCAGCATCTCTGGTACTTCAGTTTCTTCCACCTTAAAAACTCTGAGCCCCTGCCCTGCAGCCCCCACTAGGCATCCTAGCCCTGCTCTTAGCAGGCCCCTGGCCTCAGCCTTGTCACAGGGGCCTCCGTGCAGGCCGTACCCAGTGGTGTCTTCATCCATTCTCTGTCTCAGCTCTGGCCTCCTCTTCTTCCAGGACTTTTCGTTTGGTAACAGTGGCTTTTCTGAGGCAGAATCTACACGCTATACCCTTTTGCTTAAAGTGAGTGATTCGTTGGTTTGTGGTATGTTCCCAGGGCGTGCTGCTGTCACCACACTATAACGAGACCCTGTATGAGTGAGTCCCCCTTCTCCCCAAAGTCCCCACCCTGTAGCTACCAGGACACTTGGTGTCCATGGATCTTCCTGTTCTGGATGTTCTGTAGAGCGTGGGTTCCAGGTTCACTTCACCTCTTTACGGCAGAGGATGTCCATTTGTGGCTCTGCTGTGCCCATGTGGCTTGCCATCACCTGCCCATGGGTGTGGACTGTTCCCATTTTCTGGCTATTGTGGACAATGTTGCCGTGAATGTCTGTGTAAGTGTCTCATGTGATGTGTTTTCAGTTCTGCTGGGCGTGCCCCGCTGTGGGACTGCCGTTCTCGGTAGCTGCACATCTAACCTGGGGGATCTGAGGGCTGTCTCTGTAGCAGCTGCAGCATGGCACTGGAGGGCTCCAGCCTTTGTGCCCTCCCTACACTTACTGTTCTGTGTCTGTGCCCAAGGCCTTTCTTGGCTTTCTGATGCATGTCAGTCAGTATTCGGGCACCTGGGCACCGGCTGGCCACCTTCCTCTGGCGTGGCACTCACCTCCTGGGATGTCATCCTGATGCGTGGCTCTAAGTGCCACCTCTGTGGTGCCACAGCCACAGGAAGAAGAGCTCGACTGGGTTGTGTGGGCCATGGGCAGGCCAGTGTGGAGTGCCAAGCTCCTGTAGGAGGCGGGGATAGGGGAGGAAGCCTGAGCCCCATGTGCCCTCCCAGGCCCCTGCAGCTGTACCTTCATGTCTGTCCTTGGGGCCTGGTTAGTGCTGAGCAGTACTTTCGAGATGCCTGGGCGGTTGATGAAGTAAGTGAGCCTGGGCTTACCTGCCTGCTGCCAGCGGTCAGCTGAGAAAAGTTTGTCCCCTACAGCTGGCTGCCACACTGCTTCTCACCTACCTGGTACTCAGGGCTCCCCAGCAGTACCAGGGATGCTGACAGAACCATCTAGAAGCTGGGTACCTGCACTTAGCAGTGGTCTCTGGTTTATCTTCTGGCCCTCCTGGTACACCGGCTGCCTGGGCAGGACATGGCTTTTCATGTCTCTGTGCCTCTGCCTAAGCAGTTCTTTCCCAGGGTTTCCTCCTGGCTGCCTTAGCCAGGCAGGTGAGGTCTTCCTCATCAGGTATAGCCGCCCGGTCCTGGCCCTGGGGGAGGCTCTAGTCTTGTATAGACTCCCCCACCTTGTCCTCCCCTTCCCTGGTGCAGCTCTCCCCTCTATGCAGTCCTTCTCCCAGTAGAGTCCTCCCCCAGTGCAGCCCCCCAGTACAGCCCTCCCCCAGTACAGCCCCCAAGTACAGTCCTCCTCCTAGTATAGCCCCCCAGTACACTCCCCAGTACAGCCCTCCCCCCAGTGCAG
>NW_003852470.1:939807-945881 GCF_000181295.1 Otolemur garnettii | reverse complement strand
CCCCCAGTGCAGCCCCCCAGTACAGCCCTCTCCCAGTGCAGCCCCCAGTGCAGCCCCCCAGTACAGTCCTCCTCCTAGTATAGCCCCTGTGCCAGTGCAGCCCTCCCAGTGCAGCCTCCCACCCCCAGTGCAGTAGTGTGGGCACTGACCAGCAGGCTCTAGGCGAGGGCCATGGTAGCTTTATTGGTGGTTCTGCTGAGTAGATGTAGGATGCAGGGTGGGCATGGATTGGGCTGGAAAGGAGTCTGAGCCTTGGCGGTTCTCAGGGCCACAGCTGCCTGTCACTATGTCGGTGGGGGCCTATCGGTTAGACTCTCAAGGCTGCATCAGACCTCGTGCTGTCTCGCGTGGATGATGCTGGTCTGGGCTGTGCTTGCCTCTCTCAGATTCCCTGGGGACAGGTGTGGCCAGAGCTGGGCTTGGTGGTTGCTGGAAAGCTCTGTGGGTCCCTAGGCTCTGGTTTGAGTTTCCCTTTCAGATTTAGCACATTTATTGAGGAGAATTTGAAGGTTGTGCACAGCACCCAGTGTGAGTGTGTGGTCAGTGATCACCACGACTCAGTTGTGGACACTCCCCTCCCTGCAGAGCCTTCTATCCCTGGCCCTCTTCTGCTGTTTCTAGGATGTTGCTTTTACCAAGGATTCACATCACAGAATCCCGATACGTGGTGGTCAGTATGTGGTCTGCAGGGTGCCGTCGTGGTGGGTGTCTGTGGCACCCTCCTCTGGTGGTGTGCTCTCCTGCTGTGGGTGCACAGTTTGTTTCTTCTTTGCTGGTGGACGGGCACCCATCTGTGTGGACAAGGCCTCACTGTTCTGGGGCTGGCTGTGTGGTCAGTGTGATGGATGTGGTCCCTCCATGGCGTACCTCCCCTGGGGCAGCACCTGGGGGAGGGAGCTATGCTCCTCGTGAACTGGCACCTGTGTTTTCTGGGGTTGTGCTGGAAGTAAGTACCTGGAGGTTCAGACCTGCTCCGTGGGCAGGTGGCTGATGGGCTGCCCTGGCCCAGGCTCACTGGCTGCGTGACAGGCCCTGTGGGACAGCTGGGGTGGTGGCTGTGTCGGTGTTAGAGCCAGGAAGAGACGCTGACTTGGTCCCACTTCTCCTTCAGGGGCAGCGTTTGACCTCGTGTAAGACTGCAGAGGTGACGGGCTGCCGGGCTGTGGCCTCGTCTCACCTCTGTCAGACCCTCAGCATTATAGGGGATGTTTTTATTTGGTTAGTTATTTTTTAGAGACAGGGTCTTGCTTTGTCGCCTGGGCTGGTGGACAGCGGCGTGATCACAGCGTACTGCAGCCTTGTACTCCTGGGCCAAGTGATCCCCTGTCTCTACCTTTAAAGTGCTGGGACTGTAGTCCTAAGCCACTAGGCCCGGCTTGCAGGGGCTGTTCTGCCAGATGCAGTGGTAGTTTCATTGCCCACCTCTCTGACCCCTGTAGCAGTTGGCCTTTGGAATGGTCCTTGGGTGTGTGGCCCTCCAGGCTTGGGTCTGGTTATGCTTGGGTGGGGGGCATGTCAGGGCCTGTTCAGTCCCCTGGAGGGGCCTGCCTGGAGGGGCTACCCTGAGGTCTTCAGAGCAGATGAGGGTGGGTGGACAGTGTCCCAAGGATGAGGCTGGTGGGCAGCAGCCCTAACCCCAACCCAAGGACCCTCCCTTGCCTATCTTTCAGGCTTTTGGGTAATTGTCAGTTGGTACCTGCTGTCTCCATGAGATGTTAGAATGGGGATTATCCTCTGCCTCGGGGGCTCCGACTGTGTGGGTGACTGTATGTGTGTAGCTGAGGCCTTGGTTGGCTGGCTATTGCTTTAACAACCATTCGCGAAGCTCCTGAGAGGATGGTTCTAGGACACGGAAGGGTTAGTGGGCAGACCCACCCACCCGTTTTCCCAGAGATTCCCTTGTTGGGGTGTGTTGTGGGCACTTGCTTCCAGCCAGCAAGTCTGCTGAGTACCTGCGTGCAGAGCACAGCAGCTGTGGTGTGGATTCAGGTGGTTTGGGGTGGGGCTCTCAGAGGCTGATTGGGTCAGGAGTGACATCTGTCCAAGTAGCAGGCAGATTCTTGAGGACACATGTTTTGCCTGTTTTCTCCTTCATTGCTGTTACAGTTTCTCAGATGTGCTGCAACTTCCTGTTGCTTTAACGACCTTGCCGCCCCCGCTGCTGCAGCCAGGCGGGCATGCTGTATGCAGTGGCCAGGTGGAGGCCTAGGCCGGGCCGGGGACTGGAGGGACATGTGGTAACCAGGAGGAGAAACAGAAACAGCACCCCAGGGTGATAGATTCGGACTGAGACCATCACCATGGCCAGACAGGGTCTCATTTAAATGCTCGGGCCCAGGAGGAGCACTTTGGGGGTGTGGAGGGCTCCTGTGGCAGGAACTCTGCCCTAGATAGGTCAGCCTACGATCACCCCCTCCCAGGGGTTCCAAGTCCTATGTGGTAGCTGTGTGTAGTGTACAGGTGGGGGCCAGGCTAGGGACCCAGGGAGCCTCTGTTTGAGAGCTCTATCCCTGAGTCTGGCCTGTGCACTCAGAAATATTCAGTGCTGGTTTATGGGGGTAGGAAGTGCTCTGTGCACCCTCCCTTGGAGGCTGACCCCAGGCCCATGCCTGCATGGGCTTCCCCGCATTGTGCTAGGGCAGGATCTCTAAAGGGTTTCTCTGTATCTGCTGGGCACAGTAGCTGGGGGCACTAGGCTATAAGCCCATCCCCACCCTTGAGATTGCCCACCTCAAGAACCAGCAGTCCTTGTCTAAAGTGGGGGTGTCTGCAGCTGCAAGGCTGGGCAGGGCACAAGAGGCCACACCAGGGGGAGGGCCACAAGGGGGGAAGGCCACCTGGGAGGATGGCCTCTGAGCTCAGAGGGGACACACGAGCCACTCAGGGCCTTGGGTGCTTATGGCAGGTGGAGAAGCTCTGGCCATGGAGACCACAGATACCTCCTAAGTCCTGAGGCTCAAATGCCCAGAGCCAGCTGGAGAAATAGAAAGGGGTGGCCTAGGGCACCACCAGGTGGGAAAGGGTGCTGAGTCTGCCCAGGAAGTGTGGCTGATTGTGTTCAGGCCCCACTAATGACCTCAGCCTGTATAGCAGAAGACCTGGGTGTGATGCCTTTTGCGGCCCTCAAGTGGGGTGGCCTGTCTGTTCCTCTGGTTTCTGATAAGGGACCCTGTCTGAGAGGAGAAGGAGGATTCAGGCTGTCTGGGCCATGCTAGGAGGAAGAGGAGCTTCCAGTGACTTGGGTTCTGGCACTATCAGGCCATGTGAGTCACGGCCGGGTGCACAGGTCCCCCGCAGGTGGGCCCTCCTGGCTTACCTCCTGAGAGTCCCAGGCACCAGACTCAAGAACACCAGCACTTGGCACATTCATTTTAATTTTTTAGCATAGTAGAATTCCCCTCAGGGAGAGAGTTCAAACTTACCCTAGTTTCTAGGAGAAAACTGATACGTGTGAGTTTTGATGACCTTGATAACTTTAGTTTTCTGTAATGAACTGTAATGCAGATTGACCCAGCAAGGCACAACACTGACACCCCATCTACATCCCACAGTGCACCAGAGCTGCGCCCAGGTGGGCTGTGGGGGTGATTTTAGTGTGGCAACTGCTGCATTAGGAATCCATGTCATAGATGAAAAATAATACACTTGTAACATGTTTGTGAGAAAATAAACACCCACTTGCCTATTGGAGTTTAAATTGACTCCAGCAGGGAGTGGGTGGTGCCCAGCAGGGTCCACAGTGCCCTTGGGTCTTATGGGGCTGCCAGGCCCCTGTACTGGAAGCACCCCTCTTCCCCCACCCCCCTGCAGCCTGTGGGCTCCCTGGACCCAGGCTGGCACTTCCTCATCACTGATGCCCACCTGGCTTGGGGCTGCAATTGCTGCCCTGTGTGTGGGGGGGGGGGTGTTCCACGCCCTCCCATGATGTGCTTCCCCTGTAGGCATGGCAAGGGCTGCTGTGAGATTCATCCTGCTGTGCAAACGCGCCAGAGTGTGTCTGTAGACCACACATGAGCACGGAGACGTTTCTCATTTCTGGTGTCCCATGGACTAGGTTTCTCTACTCAACAGTCTCAGGTGCCTGGGTCAGAGTCCCAGGGCGCCTGTTGGGCTGGTGGGAGCTGCTCCCCAGTGCTGAGTATACACATGGGCATTGCATACCTACTCCACACCACACACATGCACATCACAGGCATGCATGCCTGCACTGCACGCTGCCACAAGAGCAGGGAGGGCTGGTGTTCCCCAGGTCTGGTGCCGCCAGGCTCTGTAGAGTGGTCGTCAGATGTGGAGCGGCACAGGCCGTGAGTTAATCTGCATTTCCCTGGTTCCTTGCAGTGCTGAGGATCGGTTTTGAGACTTTTTTCTTTTTGTGTTTTCTGGGATTTTAATTTTAGGCTTACGTAGCCCTTATAAATCCAGTACTTAAATTATCAGTAAGTCATTTGACACTTTGAGTTGCCACTGCTCTGCACATGGCACCACTGAGGGCCTGTGGATACAGCTGTAAGTCAGCAGGCCCATGACACTCTCAGCTGAAGTGTCCTACACTGTGTCTCATCTTGTGCCCCTCATTTTGTGTCATGCTGGGACACCTATGGAAGTCACTGGACAGAGACTGGTCAGTCTTCCTGCCTCAAGGCAGGTGGGGGCCTGGGCTCTACAGTGATGGTATTCCTGTCCTCCCTGCCCTGTGTTGTCTGTGACTGACCTTCCCATGCATGGTGTCCACCTGCCCTGCACACAGAAGCCCAGGTGTGGATGCCTCACCTGTGCGGTGACTCTCCTGTGCCATTGCACCTGTGTCCCTTTGTGGGCTGCTGGTCACCATATGCGCATCTGGGCAGTTCTGGGCAGGAGGGGACTCCTGAGAGTGAAGCCCTCCCTATGGCCCCCAAACCTGGGCTTAGCCCTCTGCGTGGGGACACATACACACACTGGGGTTTCTGCAAGCTCCGTATGCTGTGGGAGCCCTTGTGTGCAGGGTGGGAGCAGGGCACCCGCGTCTCACTGAGTGCTGGCTGCTGCTCTGCGAGGCTGGGTGGGTATCCTTCTCGCCTCTCTCTCAAGTTGGCCTGTGCTCGAGAGTACAGCCCTGGAGTGCTGCTGCACACGCTTCTGGGGACCGATGTTTGTCAGACTCGGGTGGTGGCCCCAGGTGGTGAGGTCATTTTGGTGGATCCACCCTCATGTAGCTCAGAGAGCCCAGAGCTGCCGGGAGGGTGGGACCTGCCAGGGTTTGCTGTCTGAACTATGTGGTGCAGGCCCAGCCTCTGTGTGCGGGATGCTCTGGGTCTCTGTCCATAGCATGGCAGTTGCTGCCCAACATTGCCGGGTCACTGCCCCTCCTCCCTCCCCACCTCCACCTGCTCAGAGGATTTGGTCTCTGTCCTCCCAGTGGACCTGGGAACCTAACTGTTTTCAGTCAGGATGCGTTGAAAATGAAGCCCGAACGCGGTAGCTGGGACTTCTCAGCTGACAGCGACAGCACCTGACGTCCAGGCATGGGGTTTCTGCTGGGCAGGCAGGGGAGTTGGGAGGTGCCTGTGGGGAGGATGCTCTGTGTCCCTGTGAGGCCTTCCTGCCAGCTGCTCGTGTTTCCTCGAAGGCACCTGGGAGTGCCCTGGCCTACGCGCTCAGTGGGTGTGGACATGCACGTGCACACATGCTCACTGACACCCATGGCTTCCCTGAGGGACTCAGTGCAGCGCTCAGTGGGGCTGACCCTCGATGCTCAGCTCTCCTTCATAGTCCCTGGATAGGCCCAGATGAGCATGTGGCACGTGCTATGCTGTTTCTGCCCCTAAAGCCAAATAGTCTGGAGGTAAAGGGCATGCTGGGAGCCTCCGCAAGGTCCCATCTTGGGTGTGAAGAGAGTTCGGCTCCGGCTGCAGCACTAGGCCCCCGTGAGGTCCTGCCTTGGGTGTGGAGAGAGGACGGCTCCAGCTGCAGCACTAGGCCCCCGTGAGGTCCCGTCTTGGGTGTGGAGAGAGTTCGGCTCCGGCTGCAGCACTAGGCCCCCGTGAGGTCCCATCTTGGGTGTGGAGAGAGGACGGCTCCGGCTGCAGCACTAG